>NC_062278.1:17626013-17931013 GCF_902655055.1 Lutra lutra
ACTAATAACATAATAAAAATAATTTGAAAAGAAATAAAAGGCATTCCTTTATATTTTTACTTTTGTCATCCTGTGGCAGGCTGCTGTCACATAGAGAAATAGGACAAACTCTGCCCTTGTGTTGTCTTAACCCTGGCTAGTACCTCAGTGGGGAATGAACCAAGTATGAGAACAATGCAGGGAGAAAATGCGGTTATATCTCTATGAGAGGCTGAAATTGAGGACTGAAATGTAGATGGTCCAAGAAGAACTAGAATTTCTTAGAAAATAAGACATCTGGTCCAGACCTCAATGTAGAAGTTGGCAAGCAGGAGAGGGGAAGGCCAACTAGCTCTGACCTACAGGCAATGCCTAAGGAATGGATACTGTAACAGGACCAGGATGACAGGGTTCAGAAAGAAGAAGACTGTCAACTTAGAATCTAATACCCAATCTTCCATACTCAGAAATCAGGCCTCCAAAAGATCTGTAGACATCAAAGCAAGGGATCGTGAGTGAGAAAGAGAACAAATGTGAGAACAAATAGGCCACTTATTTTCAAGCAATGATTTTAGATTATATTCCCCAACAATTTTGTTTCATCATGATAATTGACAGAAGAAGAGGGTGTAGCCCTTTTAGTATATTTGCTAGTCTTTACACTATCAACAAAGAGGGTCAAAGCATCAACTTTGTACTGTGCTTGAAGATCCCATTTTATCACTGTTTTGTATGTCATCAGTTTTTGCTAGAAAGATGCCAAGATGTCATAAATCAACTAGCTGGAAAATTAAACAATACAAAATTCAATAAAGACACCAGGCGAATGTTTGGTATTATAAGCCAAATCACTTCGACCAAAGATCAAATTACAATTTTGTCTTAGCGAAAAAAAAGAGCAATTGAAAAGTTACTATGCATTTTATTTCTCTCAAAATTATTCTTAAAATAAAGCCTACATATTATTTACATTAGATATTTATTACAGCATGCCTCTGCAAATGTCAATTAAATACACATGAAAAATGTATGTTGTTCAGTACTGAAACAGGGTTAAAATGAGGACACCTGAGTCAGGCTGCTTGGGTTCTATTCATTCTCCATCATGCATAGTTCCATAACCTTCACTTCTTTTTCTTATTTATCTTATATGTAAAATATGAATAATAACAATATGCACTTTATATAAATTTTTTCATATACAATTTTTTGAAGTTATAACTAATTGAAGCAATTCATACACTATGTTAACCTATAGTAAGTACATCATTGTCATTACCTACTACTATTATTTCTGCTGCTGCTACTCCTTTCTAACTAATACTATTACTACCATGCTAAGTGTGGAATTCACTCTCTTCCTTTTTGGAATGCTGCTTTTCTCCAGCTTTCCAGAACCTTCTCAATCTCCATTTTTTCATTCAAATCTTGATCAAATCACATACAATTATTCTAAACACAAGACTATTTATAATTTAAAACATCCTAGATGTTTGCTTATCCAGTGTTCATTTATCTTGAATTTAAATTATGTTCATTCCTATCTCTTTCCTCCTGTAGATCATTCAGACCAGATAGTTTACAAGAAAAAATTAGGGTTTATTTGTTTTTCTTTTTCCATCAGTGTTGCATTACTGAACACAGTGAGCTTATCTTTCTCGTTCATCATAATGTCATAATGTGGTAATGGGAGAAAACTATGGTTTGTATGACTCTGCTCAATTGAGGATATTTTTCTCCTATAGCTACCTCAATGTATTAATTTTATAACATTCTTTGTCATCCATATTCTGTAACTTTTCCTTTAAAATAGTACCTAAGATTTATATTTTTGCTACATACCAAATGCTGGTGAGCTTGGTAACTTTTTGACATGTATTATTGATTTTGTTTTCACAAAAACCTGAAGTATTGGTAAAATTATGTCCTCTACTTCTTAGATGGGAAACTGAAGCATTGAGAGCTTGAGTAACTTGACGATTGGTATTCCTCAGTGGGTCAGTACCATAGTTGGGATTCAAAGTCAGGTGTTTTGGCTCCAAACTTCATTACTATTCACTACTTCACTACTATGTTGTTTTCTTTCCATTACTTAATTGTGGAGATAACATTTTAAAGTCTTTGTCACCCTTTATTCAGTCTTGATAACATCTGTGATTACAGTTAGAATTATATTATTTTTAAGTTTATCTCTTCTCTTAAAACCTATCTTTCATAATTTCAAGCTATGAGATTACTTTATCTGAACATTTTAAAACCTGTCTCCCAAAAGATGGCAGCTCACAATGCACCACTCCTTTCTTCCAGATCTTCATGATAACAAACCAAAAAATGTGAGTCTCGTCTCCTCAAATATCTGCCATCCTCTTCTGTCCAGTGTAGAAAAATTCATGGCTGAGTTAATGGGGAAGTAACTAATCTCACCAGCAAGGAAAAACAGTAGCCAAAAGAGAGTGAAAACAGGAAAAGAAAACAGAAAATTTTGAGGTAGAGTGAAATGAGTTCTAAGAGAAGAAACCACAAAGGAGGAAAGGAATTTGAATGGATTTTCAAAGTGTGTGGGAAAGGTCAGTAAAACTCATAATAACTAAGCAATCATTAAAGAAGGGGCATTTGACCAAGACAGCAGAAGTGACACATAAAATAACTGTGAGGCTGGGTTTTCTCTCCTAATTGGATTTTCTCCCAGGACAGAACAATTGGTGGTGTAATCTAACTCCACATTGTTGTAGAATACCCATTATCAAATTGTTATATGTAACAAAGGACTAGATTGCCATATGCTTTCTGCCAAACCATTATATTTTTCCTTCTTTTCTTTTTTTCATATTTTCATTTATTGACAATTCTGTAATCTGCAGATCAAATGACTTTGGGGAGATTAGAGCAAGAGACTAAATATATGCTTTTGACCAGGGAGAGAAAATTGATGGTTACCAGAGGGGAGAAGGGTGGAAGGATGGGTGAAATAGGTGATAGAGATTAAGGAGGGCACTTGGCTTTTTGTTGTTGTTGTTGTTGTTGTTGTTATTGTTTAATTTATTAATTTAAGTTAATTTATTTATTTTAGAGAGAGAGAGTACATGAGCAGGGGGAGGGGCAGAGGGAAAGGGAGAGAGAGAATCCCCAAGCAAACTCTCCAGAGTGTGGATCCCAATGCAAGGCTTCAGCCCAGGACCTTGAGATCATGACCTTAGTTGAAATCAAGAGTGAAACACTTGGGCACCTGGGTGGCTCAGTGGGTTAAGCCTCTGCTTTCAGCTCAGGTCATGATGTCAAGGTCGTGGGATCAAGCCCTGCATTGGGCTCTCTGCCCAGCAGGGAGCCTGCTTCCTCCTCTCTCTCTGCCTGCCTCTCTGCCTACTTGTGATCTCTCTCTGTCAAATAAATGAATAAAATCTTAAAAAAAAAAAAAAAAAAAGACTGAGACACTTAACCAACTACGGTCATCCAGACACCCCAAAGAGGGCACTTGTGATGAGCACTGGGTGACACATAGAATTTTTGAATCACCATATTATACAGCTAATGTAACATTAGTATAACTTAACACAACACTGTATAACTAATAGAACTAACATAACTATCTGGAATTAAAATGAAAACTTAAAAATAAATAATGAAAATAAATTTAAAAATAAAAATATGCTTTTGAAAATTACATTTATTCCAAAGTTATTGATACTCAAAATTCAATTTACTGCATGCTGAAGGACTCTTCCAAATGTCTACCTATGCAATTCCATGATCCCAATAAGGAAAATAACAAGGTGAGCATGACTGAGGTTTCCTGTTTCCCCCTCAGGTGATGGTTATAGAAGACTAGACTGTGATCTTTAAAAGTAAGAAATAAATAATTTGTATACAGCATTTTCTTATTGTCCCATCCTACAATTAATAAAACTATATGTTAAAGGGTCAGAGTTCTCAAAAAGGATTAAAACCTCTGGAAGGAAAGTCCAGAAGTTCTCATATGTTTTTAAAGCTCTGCTCACAAACACAAGCAAAAGGTCAATGCAAAGTCATATACATAAAGGGGGATGGGGTCTACAAACGGAGACCTCCTACAAAGGAAGTCCAGTAGTTTTCCACTTGAACTGGAATCCTGGTAGAGGCAAACAGGAAACAAACAAGCAAATAAAGGGCAAAGAAGAAAGACATAAACTTTTGAGGATTGAACTCTGAACTTCAAAGAAAACAGATTTAAAAGCCTAACTTATTTAAGAGAATGATTAAAAAATGGAATGCAGTCATAAAACAATATTATTTTAAAAATATACAGAGACGTTGAAAATAATTTATTGCTTTTGAATCTCCCCCAAATCACTTGATATTTATAATAAAAAATAAGAATTATGGTTGTTTTCTAAGAAAAATTACCCAACTGCACTGTCCAGTCTTATGCAATTTCTCTTTCTGTTTTACCACTTCCCATAAATCCACAGGTATTCCAGTGCACATGCTTTTTAAATGTGACTCTGTTTTGAAATCACAGGTGGTCTTGCCAGCTAAGATAGCAACAAAGGAAAAAAAATACTCTAAAAATCTAATATAGTACTCTAAAATCTAATATGGGTTGTATTATAAGGTGAACTCAGTTTTCCAGTTGACAAAATTACTTATCTAAGCTAACAGAGTGCTAGTAAATAGAAATGTAGAAAGACATCAGTCTATGCATTTGTTAAATCATCATCGTCACTATCATTACTGTCATCATCAGTCTGGAAAGAAAGTGGGAAACAGACTTCTTCATCAGTTTTCCTTATTCATGACAAACCAGAGTGGAAAAGTAGAAGTTTAGTTTTCTTTTTAATAACTAATAAGTGGGATTACTGATAGCCAGATACAAACAAGATTTCAAAACAGAATTACTCTACAAAAGCACTGAAGGGGAAAAAATATATATAAATATATAATATGTAATATATAAATATAAATATAACACATATATTAAAATATAAAATACATATAAATATGTGTTATATATATAAATATATATTATAAAATATATAAAATATATAATATATAATATATAGTATATATAAACATACATATACTAAATATATTATATATATATAAAATATTATATATATATATATATATATATATATATATATGTGTGTGTGTGTGTGTGTGTGTGTGTGTGAAATCTAGCCACTGATTTCAAATCTAGCTGGATACTGAAATCTCAGGGTGGAATTTTTAAGAATTCATATGCCCAGATCCCAATCCTAGAGAATTTATTTAAGTAGGTGTTGAGTGAAGATTTCCCTGGGTGGTTATATTGAAATAGTAACACTTGAAAAGTTGGAAATTCAAATTTCCAGGCACCATGCCAGATCTACCAAACCAGGTAGTGGGCTTCAGTAATTTGTAGTTTAAAAAGCCCTCCAGGTGATCCCCGTACATGCTAAAGTTTGAGGATCGGCACACTACCCTATCTTTAGAGCTACCTGAACTTGAAAAGATGAAATGAAAACAAAGGAAATATCAATCCAAACTATTTTCTATCATTTTTTACCTTAGCTAACCACGTTTTTTATTTTATTTTATTACAGATGGTGTATATAAGTACCTATGTTTTAGCAGCTGTGGGGTAATCTCCTGGATAAAAAGAAATTCCCATTTAGCTAAAAATTAATTTTCAGGAGCTGATATTTGCTTGGTAGTTTGCAGTGATGTGTTAGATAATAATAATTTGTTTTCTTACATTGTTATCTGGGCTACTGAAATGCCTCATTTAAAATGCCCCAAGGGGGCACGTGGGTGGCTCAGTCAGTTGAGCATCCAACTCTTGATTTTGGCTCAGGTCATGATCCCAGAGTCCTGGGATTGAGCTATATCTGCTTGAGATTCTGTCCTTCTTCTGCCCACCTCCCCCCCCACCCAACTCACAGATGTTCTCTCTCTCTCTCTCATATAAATAAATAAATAAAATCTTAAAAAAAAAAAATCCTCCATGGCCATACCCAGCTATCAGGCTATCCCAATACACTCTATTAGTACCCGGTTTGTTTGCCTGCTGTCTAGGACAGCTGTCGAGTGACAAAGTTGAGTAGTGTGACAGGGACCATATGGCCCACAAGGCCAGTATATTTATTATCTGGCCCTTTTGAGAAGAAGTGTGCTGACCCTACCAAACCCAGCATATCCAAGAACAAACTGTATAATTACATTTTCATACTTTTCTTCATAGGAGGAAAACAAAAGTACATTCCTAGCCTAGAGTAAATTGGTACAAGGTTTGGATTCCAGGAGAATGAGATTAAATTCCCCATGTAAGATCCTGGCTATTTATAACAAACATGGGTGGATTCTATTGACCATGCCCGTTCTATTTTAATGACATGAGTCATTTAGGCACGGATGGTTGGTGGTCAGATCCTGTTCATTCCTAAGAGGACGGTTGTTTTGATAAAAAGCAGACATTTCCCTCTCAAGAAACTACTCTGCCTCTCCAAAACACAGTTTCCAGCATCACCAAACTGTGTTGATCCTACTATTAAAGAATACCTTAATTTTACAAATAGGCAGGGTGTATTTGATACATAACTGGTTCCACATCCTCCTAAGACCTCACAAATATGTCAACAAAGGATTTTTCCCCCAAAACAAAAGTCATATGCCCACATAAATAAAAAGAATAAAGGAGGATTAAACAGCAACAAAATGTAATTAAGTTGGAAGACCTAGGGGCAAATGCTAACTGAATTAGCAGACATGGAAAGCAGACTCCTAAGCTGGCAGTGGGAAATCCCTCCTCAGTATGGGCTCTGGAAGCTGCAGAAACTGAAGGCTCTGGATAGGTAGAAGAGGTCAGGAGGCACTTCCCAGCTGGGATTTTATTTCGATTTACCTACCATTATAGGAACATAGTGTTTATTATTTATTTTTCTTTTTTTTTTAAATATTTTATTTACTTATTAATGTATTTGACAGAGAGAGAAATAGAGAAGAAGCAGGGGGAGCAACAGAGGGAGAGGGAGAAGCTGGCTCTGCACTGAGCAAGATGCCCGAAGCTGGGTGCTATCCCTAGGATCATGACCGAAACTCAAGGCAGATGCTTAACCAACGGAGCCCACCCAGGTGCCCCTATTTGTTTTGAAATATATGATTTATAGACCTCAACAAATCTTTGTGTGGATTATAGAAGATGTTCTACCCATATTTCTGATAGTTATTTCTAGATCTATGCCTTTGTAAGTTCTGCAGATAACAAAATAAATATTTCTAATAAAAACCAGAGAAACCACATTCACTTAAAATCCTGGGACCATACAGCATCATCTTTTGGCTATGTTATACATTTTTTTAAAAAATAAATCTATAACTGTGAATAAACAAAACATGTCATTTCAATGGCTTAATGTAATAGAAATGTACTCCATCTCAAATAGTATACCCATGCATGTGTTCCTGGGATTGTAGATATCTGCCCTATCTTCTTATTAGGTAGCAAGCTGATTTTTGTTCTGCATTTCTACTTGCTGCCTCTCCTGGTTATCATTTGCATGAAAACCAGGTGATGGAATAGAGAAGAAAATCTGAACCTTTACACCAGAAGTGACCACACACGCTTATTTCTGCTCACATTCCATTGGTGAGAATTAGTCATATGGCCCTACCAAAGTGCGAGGGAGACTGAGAAGAAATCAAACCCCAGGTAAGAAGCTGCCTCCTACTAAGAATTCAATCTCCAGGGTAGGAAACTACAGTCCTGGGCCAATTCCAACCTGCTACCTATCTTTGCATGGCCTACAAGCTAAAAATGAATTTTACATTTTAAAACAGTTGTCAAATATGCAGCTATATTATGTTCTCAATTTTACCTGTTGGCCTACAAAGCATCAAATATTTGCCATTTGGAATTTGACGGAACAATTTGCGGACTTCTGCCTACACTATGGGGAAATCACCTGATGGGTTCTTCAGCCCTTCTAGGCTACAAATTTTTACATGTAGACTTATTCCCACACAGGGAAGACTTATACCTTTCTCTGAGAGAACCACCATCCAGTGAGGGCATTTGGCTCCAAGTCTAGGATCTCTCCCCTCCAGGCCATATAGGGCTCCTCATGATCCAGGAAATCCTTAAGTACAAGTTATCACCCCACCTCTACTCGTATCCACATGGTCAATATAAAATGAGGATTCAGGGATGGTGCAAGACTCATCATCTTCCAGGACAAGGCAAACCAAGAGACTCAAGAGCAACATACACAGAAATCATAGTGAACCACCTGTAGGGATGAATGTCCCAGCACTGGAAGCTTTTCCTTAAGTAGAGTCTGAGGAATTCCTTTGTCCATTGTTCTCTGCAGTCCTTGGCTCTGACTTGTAGAAGCTTCCTAACATTATTTTCCATGGCCACATCTGAAATAGGTATTTTGCAAGTATGCCTTCCTAGTGGGCTTCTCATATTTCCTAGCTCACTTCTTCCTCATGCAATTTTTGGAGCCCAAGTGATGTTTAAAGGCTCCAAAACTCAAAGATGTCTTTCATTTGTACTCATAGGATTTTTTTTAAGATTTTATTTATTTATTTGACAGAGAGAGAGATCACAAGCAGGCAGAGAGGCAGGCAGAGAGAGAGGGGGAAGCAGGCTCCCTGCTGAGCTGAGAGCCCGATGCGGGCCTCGATCCCAGGACCCTGAGATCATGACCTGAGCTGAAGGCAGAGGCTTTAACCCACTGAGCCACCCAGGTGCCCAGCTCATAGGATTTTTGTAATATAGTTGCCTCCAAAAGACTGAAGGCATCAGAATTAAGGTTACCAGATGAAATGTGGGATACCCAGTTAAATTTGAACTTCAGATAAACAAGAAATAACATTTTAGCATAAGTATGCCACCTGAGATGTTTTCTGTAAATATAATATACAATACTGAGACATTCTTATATAAAATATTATTTTTGTTTATCTGAAATTCAAATTTAACCGGGTGTTATGTTTTTTTATTTGTTAAATCTGGCAATCCTACCCTAAACTCTGTGTGTCCATGTTTCAATAATAATACCCAGAGTTTATTCTAGATGTTATCATCAAACCTGATTCATGCCTTGGTTTCTTAGGTCCAAGCATTCTCCCTTTCAATTCTGTAGTGGCTACATTGCCATTCTGCCAATAGGCTAGAGATAAAGATCTACCATTAATGATCTTCGAGTCTTAATAGGTCCTTGAAACTGAGAACTTTTTAGGCTTTATCTCTTTCCAGTTGGTAACGGAGGATTTCTTAATCCTGAGAGGCCCCAAATTCCTGCATGATTTTTATTATCTTCTATGTATGCTTCAATCGGCTAATTATTACCAGAGCTCATCTGTTTCTTTGTAATAACTTCCTAAACTCAGTGAATGATAATCAATATAAACAATTCATATCTGACTTTTTCCCACCCTTTCCCCTACAGGCTTAGTAAACAAGTAGTTAATGTTTCAGCACATTACAGGCAATATCTTATCCAGTGTTTTCTCACTACAGAATGTGATTCTTTCTAGGACATAAGTTTTCTCTTTAATTGCTGCCCGGTTAACTCATCCAAAAAAAATAGACAAACAAACAAAAAACAGACCATAAAGTAAGTTATTGTCTCTTACTTTCAGGAGTAAATATAATATTAAACAGTGTAAACGTATAAAATTTTCTCAGGAAACGAAGTTTGACTTGTCTACATAGAAAAAAATACAGTTATGGTGGGAATGCAAGCTGGTGCAACCACTCTGGAAAACAGCATGGCGGTTCCTCAAAATGTTGAAAATAGAACTACCCTATGACCCAGCAATTTCACTGCTGAGTATTTACCCTAAAGATACAAACATAGTGATCCAAAGGGGCACATGCACCCTAATGTTTATAGCAGCAATGTCTACAATAGCCAAACTATGGAAAGAACCTAGATGTCCATCAACAGACAAATGGATAAAGAAGATGTGGTATATATACACAATGGAATACTATGCAGCCATCAAAAGAAATGAAATCTTGCCATTTGCGACGACGTGGATGGAACTAGAGGGTATCATGCTGCGAAATAAGTCAATCAGAGAAAGACAACTATCATATGATCTCCCTGATATGAGGGAGAGGAGATGCAACATGGGGGGTTGAGGGGGTAGGAGAAGAGTAAATGAAACAAGATGGGATTGGGAGGGAGACAAACCATAAGTGACTCTTAATCTCACAAAACAAACTGAGGGTTGATGGGGGGAGGGGGGTTGGGAGAGGGAGAGTGGGGTTATGGACATTGGGGAGGGTATGTGCTATGGTGAGTGCTGTGAAGTGTGTAAACCTAGTGATTCACAGACCTGTACCCCTGGGGATAAAAATATATGTTTATAAAAAATAAAATTTAAAAAAAAAATTAAATTTAAAAATAAAGAAAAAAATACAGTTAAATAATACATTAAAATTGTTCTTTTTGATTGGCTTGATTTCTTACTTTTCAGTTTGTACTATATGTAAAGACTAGATCTAAGATTTTATCAGAGATGTGTGGGTATCTGATGTGTAGAACATCTCTTCATATTAAACAGTTCCAATATTAAGGAGCCTGAGAGATTCCAGATTTTGCAAGCTTTCTGGTCTTGAGTTCCAGGATGTGTACAAAACATGGTGAATACAACAATATCATGAAAATCACTTTTTTAAAATTTAAATGGGCTTACAAAGTCCACACAACAAATATGCACAGAAATCAGAATCCATGATACATTTAAATTTTCCTCAGATATAATGCAATTTAATTGTAATTAATCCTTAAGGCTTTCCAGAAGAGTGATAGCAAACTCTCTTGCTAAATGGGAAGAAACATCTGGGGAAGACATAGAGAGGAAAATTCCAGGATTTAAAATTTAAATTTGAAAACAAACCTGCTGCTCTCTTGCATAAATGGACTATGATTGTCTCACAGTAATTAAAGCATTCATCTCATGCTTCTTTCCAGTCTTGTTAATGAGTGTATCCACTTCCCATCATCTGTTTCCTCTTTACATCCCTAGCCATCACATCCATATATCTGACCTGACTCTTAGCTGTGTGTGTCAGATCTGTGGTCATAAAATACTTTCCCTGTGGCTTCAGCCGTCCTGCCTGCATAGGGAAGAAACCCACAATTTGGGTCCATGTAAAATAATCCCTAGTGTGCAGGGCTATTTGGCTCAATATCCCTGCAATCCACAAGAACAGATTAACAAAAACAACAGAGCAAGCTGTTGACAAGGTCCTCTTTACATGCTACAGATTTTATTCCAGAAATTTTTAAGAAAACATTACTTTGTGCAGGACATTGTTTAAGCCAGTGAAAGTAACAGAGTGAAATGTTTTCTCTGAGCTAAGAGGAAACTGACCCAGAAGTGAACTACAGCAAGAAGCTTGATTTGGCGCGTAGGAAAGAAACTTCTGACCACTCAGTCAGAATCCATCTTTTCACGGCCGGATTTAAAAAATAAGGATCATAAGAGTTACACAGGTGCTGCTAGTGGGCTAATTATAGATGCCAAGTCAAATGAGTCTTTTCTGGCATAAAGTCAGTTCAACTTTATGACACTTTGACTCAGTTATAAAAATACATCCATCCATTAGCCAGAATGTTATGCAAAATGTGCAACTTGGTACTGTACACAGCTTAATTTGTCTGAAGTTGACCAGCCAATTTAACAGCTTCCCAGATTAGGTAACAATAATATTGTCCAGAGATCCACAGATGAACCTGCTTTTAATAAAACTGCCACCAAACTAAATGAGTGTTTCTCAACCTCAGCACCACTGACATTTATAGACCAGATCATTCTTTGCTGTGAGGGGCTCTAGTGTGGATTATGGGGTGTTTAGCAACATCCTGTGCTCTACTCAGTAGATGCCAATAGCATGCCCCCAGTTATGGCAATCAAAAAATGACTCCAGGTATTACTAAACATGTTGTTCCTTGTGACTACACAAGTCATAAGTTCATGGTGTTGGCCCTTACAAGAGTTCACCCCATTCTTCAACAATACAATGCTAACAGCACACATCTATATGGTTTATAGCTCACAGTAGCCATGACATCCCCGTGCTTCCCCCACATATATATTAGTGACTCTCACCACCACCATCCAAACCATTTATCCACATTCTGTCTTGTTTACCATCTTCTCAGGTACTCATCTCTTAACCTGCTCTCTCATTTCTTCATTCATGTGATCACTCGAACAGAACAAGAGCCTCTTACTTAACAGCTAGTTCCTCTTCAACCAAGATTCTGACGCAGATACTCCACCCAATACCAAACAAACAGCTGGGCTGTCTTGGGCAATATCTTATCCCCACTTCCTGTCCTCCCTCACCTCCCACAAAGGCTATGTGCATCCTTACACCTCTACCCCAGCCTTGCCTCAGAAGCCTCCAAAACAATTCATCCCAATTAGCCTAATGAACACAATTCCGTTAAGGTGACTTGTTCATTTTGACCAAAAGCTAACATTTACTGAGCTTTTTCTACTGCGGTAGACTTCAGTGCTTGAAGTAATATTACATCAGCATTTTGCAGATAAAGAAATCAAGGCTCTTAAGGATTTAAAATGAAATCTAAAGGTTGCCCAAAATCACACAGTAAAACTTAGTATTTGAAGCCATGTCTATTTAACTCCAAAATCTTTGATTTTAACCATTATCTCTCCTCCTCCTAACTTTTATCCCCATCATGGAATGAATTTTATATGATTTCCTCCCATTGCATCCATTAGCTGTGAAGATGCATTTCAAAAGCCGAGGAACACCATTAGGATATTCTTAGCATACTATCTGTGAATATATTCAACAGGAAGGAAACATTGTGCCAAACAAGTCTGACATTGATGTCCTGATACTTTATCATTTCTCAAAATAGAAAACACAACAAACAAAAAAGGAATCTCAAAACTGGTTTTTTTTGAAGATATGATCTTTCTTTAACACAAAAAATTAATTTGTTTTCATTTCACAATCGATCAACCTTAATAGCTGATTTCCAAGTATGTTATAATGAATTCACCCAGGAATATAAATGTAATTTTAGAAGTAAAAAATATTGGATAACCTAAGTAATCAAAATTCCTAAGATGTGATTTCCCATTTATTTAATTTAAAATGTTCTTTTCTTCTATATTTTCACTCAAATATCTTACTGTTCTCAGTTACTTTAACCTCAAAAGTCTTTTACGTTATCCAATGAGACCCTTTTGAGATATGTACATATCAACTTTCAGCTAAAATTTATGAGTCCCCTGTTTCTATGTGAATGGTGTTTTAGAAGTCCATTCAGCTGAAATAAATTTCTATATGCCAAGCTCCTATGCCATCAGCCATTTGTGGTAAATGCCGACCACTAAATTTAGCCATTGTAAAACAATCCCACAAGAAGAGAAGGGGAAATGTACAATAACGTAATAATGAACATCTTTGTATTTTTTGCATGTATTGAATCTGCCACAACCATCTGTAGGTCACAGGCCCCGCATGGGAACAACACTACATGGTCCAAGAATGTGTGAGAAAGTAAAGCCATTCAGCAGCCAATGTCAGAAGAATCATTTGTTTCCTGCATATGGCCATTCCAAAGTCTTGAGCACTTGGAGAAAGTCTAAGAGGGATAGAAATTCTTTTGTCAATTGAAACTGCTAAAATGTGAGGAGTCTACGGGCATTTGATGGAAAGAAGTCAGCTCATAGATCTCTTCAATAGTACAAAATGCATAGTGATATGTACAGAAATTAAATTTGGGAGACAACTGATGGCACAGTATAACATGATCTTTGGATAAAAGATTACAAATAATGAAAATCCAGTCGTATGTATATCATCATTCATATCATCATGTATATCATGAAAACAGAAAGAAGGCAAAAAATAAAGTGACCAAAAGCTATTTATTATCTTTTTAAATACTCAAAGAGTTTGAATACTGAGGAAAAATTCCGTATCAATTTCATGATAGGTGTGTTAAACCAGTCAGCCATTTTTCCTGTGAATTTTATCTACTTCTATTTTCCAGAAATTGTTAAAATCTCCCTCTGAACCAAGTTTCCATTTCTTCAACATATTAACTTCATTTTAGATGATGTAACTCTGCTTCTACTAAATTCATAAAAAGAAAAGGCTTTTCTCTCACCTTCCCTCCTTCTGCAGTGAAAGTTCTACAAAGAGTACTTGGATTATCATTAAAAAAAACAACAACAACAAACAAACCTTCCATTTTCTCCTTAACCAACTGAAATCCGGCTTTGGCTCCATTTCTTGTGTGTCAAATTCCTTTTCAGTTCATAATTTTTTTGTTTGACCTTTACATTCCTCATCAATGGTCAATCACAAATTCTTTAGCAGCAGTTCCCTCAAGTTAAAACCCTGGCTCTGATATCTACTTTCTGTGTGATCTTAGATGATTACTTAACATCATAGAACCTCAACTAAGAAGAGTTAATAGTAAACTATGAGGGTGTTGTGGAGATCCAGTGAAACAGTGTGGGCAATATAAAATTGCAATAATTCTAATGCTGTTAATATTATTAAATATATTATTAATAACCATTATTATTGAGACACATTTGTTCCTCAGTTTCTAGGTGAATAAACCGTCCTGTTTTGTTTCCTTCTTCTCTAGTTGTTTCTTCAGAGTCTCCTTTGTTGTTTCCTCTTGAAATAGGGCCATGTGCCAGGACTCTGACATGAAGCATTTTCTTTCTTCCACGTCCACACTCTCCCTGGCCTCATGTACCTCCTAAATGGCTCAACCACTCCTAAATGCTATTGGCTCTCACAATATGCCAGCCCCAGTCTTTCTTCTGAGGTCTGGATCTACGTATTGCACAGAGTAAGAGGATCTCCACCTCAGTGTCCAGAGGCCCCTTAAACTCAACACAGACAGGACTGACCATATCCTTCTACCTCCACTCAAGAGAAGGGTGAGTGTTGTCCTTAGTCACTATTACAGAGAATGGCAGCCTCATTTCTCTGTCTGATCACCCCAAATAGATATATAGTCTGGAAGAGGAAAAGTACTCCAGGACTCTTTTCTCTCCTTGAAAGCCTTAAACTTTTACACTTAACCAAGCTGCTCATTTCCCCTTTTCACGTGTCTCATCCCTTCTCCTAGTCATGCTGCTTTAGGTCAGCCCATCAACCTTGCCCAGACAACTGGGAGCCCCCTCACCTGTCTCATTGTCTCTAGTCCAATTCCCATCCAGTCTTCCTCTCTATTACTACCAGACTTACTTTTCTAAAACCCAAATGAGATCACATGATTGACATTTTTTAAAAGGTTTAGATATCTTCTCATCCACACAGGATGGTGTAACAAGGAAAGCCATTTCTGGCGTGGGCACTCTTAATCTGTCCTCTCTTATTTCTTCTCACCTTCACAGCTCAAAGATGGTCTTCACTGTGAAACTGACTAATCTTCATAGGCTCTGAATTGCTCTTGTGTTCCATATCTTCCCGCTAACATTAGAGTGGCTAAGAGGCTTCAGAATCTTGGCTACAAGTCTTATCAGATATTTGCCCTTAAATGTTACTTAATCTCTCTATATCTTAGTTCTCCTTTGTAAAAATGATATAATGACAGCATCTATCTATACATACATTCTGGTACCAATTTCCTTGTGTGTAAGGGATGGTTCATCACACCCAAAAGTGATTCTTAAGTTATTATCTGGCTGTTCTGTAATTCAACTCCATTCTGACACTATATATATATATATATATATATATATATATATATATATATACACTATACCTGGGGATAGAATCAGATCTCACCACAAGTTAGGGTTTCGTTCCTACAGAATTGTCCCCCTTTACTTCAGATAATAGTCACAAGTCTGGTGCTTCTGACCAACCAGCTATAAATCAGAGGTTCCCAGGACCCCATCTTCAAATTTGATTAGTTAGCTAGAGTGGCTTACAGAACTCAGAGAAACATTTTACTTACCACATTCTCAGTTTATTATAAAAGGATACACTCAGGAATAGCTAGATGGAAGAGATGCTTAAGACAAGGTATGGGGGGAGGCACCTGGGTGGCTCAGTCGGCTGGATGTCTGCCTTTGACTCAGGTCATGATCCTGGGGTCCTGGGATTGAGTACCACATCAGGCTCCCTGTTCAGTGGGGAGTCTGCTTCTCCTTCTCCCTCTGCTGCTCTGCCTGATTGTACACTTGCTCTCTCAGTCAAATAAATAAAAATAAAATCTTAAAAACAAACAAACAAACTTAAAGTATAAGGAAGGGGTACAAAGCTTCCATGCTCTCTTCAGGCACAATACTCTCCCTGAATCTCCATGTGTTCACCAATCCATAAGATGCCTGAATCCTGTCCTTCTGGGTGTCTAGGGAGGTTTCATTATATAACCACAATGGATTAAATCATTAGTCCC
The DNA here is from genome assembly GCF_902655055.1 of Lutra lutra. Classification (NCBI taxonomy): domain Eukaryota; kingdom Metazoa; phylum Chordata; class Mammalia; order Carnivora; family Mustelidae; genus Lutra; species Lutra lutra. The sequence goes on from NC_062278.1 coordinate 17,642,375, forward strand.
TAGCTATTGATTCAACCTCTAACTGTAGATCTGGGGTCAGAAGGGAGGTGAGGTGTGGGGGTGGGGGTGGGATTGAACATTCCAATCTTGTAATCACATGGTTGGTTCCTTTGTCAACCAGCCTCCATCCTTAGGTGATTCCCAAAATAACCTCATTAATGTAGTAAAAGACACTTTAAGTCTTCTCATCATTTAAAACTTTCCAAGGGTTTTGGGAGCTCTGTACCAAAACCTGCAATGAAGGCCAAATAAATATTTCTTATTTTAAGTTACAATATTGCAATCTCATAAAATCCTTCCTAGATTTAAGCAATAATCTATGTGAAAATAATTAGCACAGTGTATAGCACTTAATAAGAATTCATTATCATACGGTTTCACTTATTTGTGGAGCATAACAAATAGCATGGAGGACAAGGGGAGATGGAGAGGAGAAGGGAGTTGAGGGAAATTGGAAGGGGAGGTGAACCATGAGAGACTATGGACTCTGAAAAACGATCTGAGAATTTTGAAGGGGTGGGGGGTGGGAGGTTGGGGCACCAGGTGGTGGGTATTGTAGAGGGCACGGATTGCATGGAGCACTGGGTGTGGTGCAAAATAATGAATACTGTTATGCTGAAAAAAATAAAAAAATTAAAAATAAAAAAAAAAAGGAAAACAAAAAAAAAAAGAATTCATCAAATAAATGTTGATTGTGATGATTATCATAATGGTTTGCATACCTATCTTCCCACTAGAAAATTATTTGTATATCCTCGGCAGACAACACACTGGCACATAATAGTGACTCAAATGTTTATTGAGTATATGACTGAGTGGATGGATATATAAATCATATGTGAATCAACAAATTCTGTATTGACAAGTAGAAATCAAGTATTTGATTGGTGTCCAATAGGTCTTTCATAAACTTCATCACTGACTGCTTAGACTTATTTAAGCTCCAGTGTTTATCCAGTTCTCCTGCCTCTCTGACATAAACAAAGAACATAAAAATCAAAAAAAGATGACCACCACCCTTCTCTCACCTAGGAATATGGTGATAGAATGAGAATCTAATGAAGACCCACCGAATGTCAAGGATCTTACTTTGAAAATCTGTGTTAGTCAGTGTTCTCCAAAGAAAGAGCTCTCTGTATATATATTTGCATACAATGATTTATTTATTTATTTTAACAAATTTATTTCTTAATTGTTTAAGTAATTCGTTCATGACATTATGGAGTTTGGCAAGTCCAAAATCTGCGTGGTAGGCTGGCAGGCTTGAGACCCAGAGAAAAACCCATGTCGTGATTGAAGACTAAATGTGGTCTCCTTTCACACACTCAGAAGGACTATGTTAGGAGGACTTTATGGCCCCCATGTTACAGATTAGAACATTCAAATGGAGAGCAATCTCAAAGCCACTTAACAGTTAAGATGGAATTCAGTCCCTCATCTCCCTGATTACCAAACACAGTCACTGTCCATTAAACCACACAGCAATTCTCCAGTGATTTCCAAAGTCTCCTGAAAGAAAAAATATAAGCAAATAACTTTACAAACGTAAAGAGACTGTGAGCTAATTATCCTTTTCTTGTCGTTTTTGTTTTTCTTAAAAGAATGACTATAAAGAGCAAGATATTTCTGTCATATTAACTCTTTTGTGGAACTTTAGAAAACAAGGACAGGCAAAGGAAATTGTAATTTCTCTGAAAGCAAATGGAAGACATGAAACCAATGTCTCTGTGGTTTTGACTTACAAGTTATAAAAAATAGAATAGAATTCTGACCAAGAACCTCCTCAGTTTTGCTCATATGTCTCCTGGACATCTTTTAGCTTAAGATTCTAAAGAAATCTATTCTTGATCTCCAAAAAATGTCTAGGAGAAATAATGTATGAAATCTTTGGGACCGTGAAAATTTTAGTAGCTCAGTTACAGATCATGATCCCGGTGATAGATGACAGAGATGAAGCAAACCCATTGGTAGAAGAAGTTGAAGAGAAGTACAAGACCATAAAGGTCTCTGTGTGAGCATTTTGCCCTAGGCTAGCCTTACTTGTATTTTCCAGTCACTAACAAATTACGCAGCTTATTTGCACCAATTTTCGATAACAACTTCAAACTACATTTGGCAAGCACAGTTTAATTGTATTCCCTAAGTGCCTTTGAGCCAAGTCAAATATTTCTGTGACTACCAGACCTTCTATATGATTTGGATGTGGGGATATAGCAGAATATTGTGACTTATCTTTTACATAGAATTATTCATCTACACTTAAGATATTCTTGTCTCTTTTTTAAAAATTCAAGTATAATTAATATGCAGTATTACATTAGTTTCAGGTGTACAATATGTTGATTCACAATTCTGTACATTACTCAGTGCTCATCATGATAAGTACATTCTTAATCCCCTTCACCTATTTCACCCTTCCTCCCACCCACCACCCCTCTGGCAACTAACTACCAATTTGCTTTCTATATTTAAGAGTCTGTTATTTTGTTTTTTCTCTTTTCTTCTTTGTTCATTTGTTTTGTTTCTTAAATTTCACATATGAGTAAAATCATATAGTATTTGTTTTTCTCTGACTTATTTCACTTAGCATTATGCCCTCTATCTACCTATGTCTATCCTGGTTGCTGCAAATGGACATTCTTTTTTATTTCTGTATATATTTTGTATCCCTGATAGCTGAGGGCACAGAGCTTTATTCTTCCAGTCAGTTGAAGTTCTTTCAGAAGTCGCTCACATCTTTGTTGATTTGGAGGAGGGATTGTGTAAGGTTTAACTAGTGAGACGTACAGTAGAATTCAGGCTACTAAAGATAATAGAGAACCAGAAACAATGGCCTATATTAAATGATTAGTCTTTCTATGAAGAGGACCCAATATGTGACCCCAAAATATGCCACTTTGTCATGTAGGTTATTTTGAGTTAAAGGCAATCAAGACCCAGTAGACTCAGGAAAAACTTACCACTCCCTCAAGTACCTAAAAGAATTTAGATAGGGCGTCTGGCTCAAAGAGAGAATTATTACCAGAGATAACTTTTATCTGAATGACCTCTCTATATGGCAGACAAATGTCTAATTACCAAACATCTGTTCTTCTTATTATCTTGTGAATTACCCTCCTCTCCTTTGAAGCCCCAGTCTCCTATCCCACTCTAACTATGGCGTATAAACTTCAATTAGGGCTTGTTCTTGGGTCTCACATTCTTATGGGGATCCCATACATATATAATTAAATTTGTTTTCTGCTGCTTATATGTCTTATACCAATTTACCAGCCAAAGAATGTAGAAGAATAAAGAAAAAATTTTCCTCCCCTACACTGGCAAACTCTTCTTTCTTGCTATTAGTGAGTTTCAGAATTAGGGTTGCTCAGCCACTCAATATTGATGAAGACTAGAGTTTGCAAAATAACTGAAACAAGCATGAAGGTGCAGAAGAGAATGATAAAAACACACAACAAGAACATAGCTGCACTTAGCAACTTTCAACCACAATTTAGAAATTTGTGCTGAAAGTGGAAAACTGGAAGGACATTAACCTAAACTCCTTTCTTATTTCCAGAAACCTGAAAGAACACATATTTACATTGTAGCTGACAGGAGGAAAACCGAGAGAGAGAGAGAGAGAGAGAGAGAATACAAGCAGAAGTGGGAGAGGGAAAAGCAGGCTTCCTGCTGAGCAGGAAGCTTGATGTGGAGCTGGATCCTAGGACCCTAGGATCATGACCTGAGCCGAAGGCAGACACTTAACGGAGCCACCAGGCACCCCTAGACTGGTTTTGTATCACTATTGAAATAATGAGTTCAACATTTCATCTGAGTGAAGTTATTTGCTTGGTTAACCAGCTTTGGATGTCTGTTATAGTGAACAAAATGCACATGCCACCTCCTCATCATAGTTTCACAACAACAGCTCTGGTACCCTGTCCCCAAACTGAATGATGAAATAGCAAAATCACAATGGAAGCAATTTTTTAGAGAGTAACTCTAACTTCCTGGAGTTATCTCAACTCTTTTCTCAACAGTTGTACTTAAAGTGTTAGCTAGGTCTCAATCAAGTAAGTAAAATGATTTTTGGTTTTGACTAATAGAGATTTTAGGGCTTAACAGGTTTATTCAGTTGTATTCTTTAAAGTAATCATGTCATAGAACAAGTTCAATAAAACAATACATGTATGATCTATAAGCGATAGGTCAGGAGACTAAATTCTGAAAACAAAAAAGACTAAGATTTTCAAAAATAAGATTCTATTTCAAGATGTGACAATGCAGCAGCTATTTCTCTTTAAAGAAATTGGGAACTACAAGCAGAGGGTCCCAGATTCTGAGAAATGCCCTCTGGGGTGCAGCTACACTTCTTTTTAGTTACGTTTCCTCCTCAAGGAGTGACAACAATCCATTTCAAAATATTTTAGAATATTTTTAGTTTAAAAATATAGAACAATTTTTACGCCGGTTGTCATGAATCTCTTCACAGAAGCAAGTATCTATTGAGCAATGATGTGATACTACACAAATGCTAGGTGCAAAGGAATTCAAGGCAAAGTAAGGGTGACCATGTCTCGCTCCCTAGAAGACTGTGCAGAGAAGGTATATCCTCCAAAAGTAGATCCTAGGGAAAGATCTTGATAAGTATGATGGTATATTTACTCTTAAACACAAGCTCCTCAGTTTCCCTTTAGGAATACTGAATAAATACGGATGGTTGGATGGATGGATGGATGGATTGATGGACTGATAGACATTCAAATGTATATTATCATTCAAAACATTGCCATATGAAGTTGCATACATTTTTATAATGATGCTCACCACATACTTGGAATTTTGGGGGGGGGGATTGCCCCCTCAAACAAATTTATTAGCCACACATCATACTTTCTGTTCATAAGTATAGTTTTTAACCAAATAAATAAATAAATAAATAGCATCCAAATTAATTATAAATTTAGCTTATCAAGCATCAGTTCAGCTGAATAGTAAAGAAAATGCAAATCCTTTCTGAAAAACAAAATATCTGCTGGTTGAAACTGTTCGAAAGTGATGTGAAAGGTGATACCGAAATGGAATTTCATGTACTTTGTAATAGTATTTTAGCAGTGGCAGAAATCTCAGAGACGAACCATGAGAGACTGTGGACTCTAAGAAACAAACAGGTTTTGGAGGGGAGGGGGATGGGGGGTTGGGTGAGCCTGGTAGTGGGTGTTATAGAGGGCACATATTGCATGGAGCACTGGGTGTGGTGCATAAATGAATTCTGGAACACTGAAAAGAAATTTTTAAAAAATAATAAATAAAAATAAAAAATACACCAGAGATAGTAAAATATATATACACCTCTCAAAATAATTATTCTGAAAAAAATCATCATTTGTTTAGAGTAGTCATTATAGTGTGAAGATTAAAAGTACATGTAGAACCTTGGGCAAATTATTTTATACATTGTGGCTTAATTTCTTCATCAAAGAAGTGAAAATAATTATACTTACATCTTGTTTTATCCCATGAGACTACTGAAAGTGGAAATACATGTTAGTGGGTTATGAAAATGCCTCACACTTGCAAAGCATTCAGGAATGTTCCCTATTATTTGGTGCCTTATAGTAGTCCTACTTTTGCAGAGACCATACACCAAAATTTGTTCAAATTACAAACTCTGTGAAAGTTCCTTTAGGATACATTCAGTTATTGAAAATGTGTAAACAAAATTGAAAAGATGCTTTGGATCCCATCAGCCAAAGTTTGGGAGTTGAACCTGGCTCTCTCAAATCTGAGGATGGAGCTTTGTATCACCACGTCGGGACTGTTTGATTTTGCATGCACTAGCATGTGTTAAAAAGCAAACTTTGTCTTTAGATTTTGACTGATATAATTGTCTATATTCTCTAACAGTGCAGTGCTCTTGCACATATGCACACATGTTATTAATCAATTATATTTATTTATGCACATTGTCATTCTTTAAAATTCTAAGAGTTCTACAAGACTAATTGTGAGAAATAAATTAAATGCTTAATATTTTCCAGAGGCGTGCATATTAAGCTCCTTCAATGGATAATTTTTATGTTCACTTCCATGATGGTTAATTTTATGTGTCAACTTAACTAGGTCACAGGATGCTAGAATATTTGGTTTAACATTATTTCTGGGTGTGTCTGTGAGGCTGTTTCTGGATGAGATTAGCATTTAAATCAGTGGACTGAGTAAAATGAATTGCTCTCCCTAACGTGGGTAGAATAATCATCCAATACTTTGAAAACCTGAATAGAACAAGAAGGTGGAGGAGGGAAAATTTATTTTCTGCCCAACTGGGTGAGCTGGGATATCAGTCTTCTCCTTCCCTCAAACTGAAACATGCACTATCCAAGCTCCTGGTTCTCAAGTCCAAGACTTGGACTAGAACTACACTATCAACTTTCTTCAATTTCCAGCTTGTAGATCATGGAACTTCTCAGCCTCCATAATCATGTGAACCAATTCCTTATATATATCTTTCATAAATCTCATATTGTATTTCATTTTATTTCTTTAATATTAAGTCTTACATATATAAGATTTATAAATTTCTTTGGTGAACCCTGATTATTATAAGCTTCTATGTTCCTGGAGAGCATGTTCAAGTGCTAAGCTTTAGACATTTTCCATTGACTTTCTTTCTGTGAAAAAGGAAGATTGAGTTAGTCCATATACATCCACCCCCATAAGCCCAACACACTCATACACACAAACATCACTCTGTCCATCAATCCATAATAGTTATACTGTAATTTTGTTTAGAACAATGATCAGTGTTAATGATCCTAAGCTGAGCAATGTGGACAATATTTTTTTTTCCTTCCTGCAAAACATTTGTCTTTTCCTGAACTTTATATTTGCTTTGCTTTGTTTTTGTTTAGCTTACTATCCTCTTATCTTTGAGTTATTTCCAGATGCTGTACCAAGCACATAAATCTCCTCTTTTTATGGTTCATTTAAACACATGAAGTATCCTAAAAATTTAACCTTAAAAAAAAAATTCTTTCTTCACTCATTCTGTTGTGCTCCAAAGTACAAAGCAGTTGATCTAGGTCTACTGGAAAGCTGTAGTCTTTGGACTTCTTTCCCACGTTCTGGGAAATCCTGTTGCCTCCTTCCTGGGCTGGATCCTATGGGTTCTTGTTTTGTGGTTTCCTCCCTGAATTCGGTGAAACTGCCTCTTGAAAATGTTGCATGGTTATGGAAGATAATACTTTTTGAGTTCTTTCATATGTTAAATTATCTTATTCCTAACCTCACACTGTATATTTGTCTTGGGTGATATAAATGTTTAGCTGTAGATCATTTTTGTAAAACAGTTTTGGAAGTATTTCTCCGGTGTCCTCTGGTTTTTGATATTCTCCTTAGAAATTTGATCATATGCCGATATTTCAACCCTTGCATAATGCTTTCTATCTGGAAGTTTCTAGATTTTCTTTGCCTAACCTGCTCTAAAATTTTGCAAGTATACTTCTTGGTCTAGGCCTATTTTCACTCACTGTGTAGAATACTTAGTGAGCTCCTTTAATTAAGAAAGCCCTATTCTTAAGAGCTAAAATTATTTTAAATATATCTGTCTTTGATCATTTCCTTCTGCCTATTTTTTCCATTTTCTTATTCTGAAACTCCTATTCTTGGGATGTTGGAAGACTTAAATTGATCCATCTATTTTTTAATCTTTTTATCTTATTTCATATCTCTGTCTTTTTGCTCTGATTCCTGGGTTTCTTCAATCTCATCTTCCAAATTTTCAACAGAGTTTTTCATTTCTGTCAACATATTTTTAACTTCCAAGTGTTCTTTTGTATTTTCTGAAATACTTCATAGTATACAACTTTTTGGTCTATGCTTTGATCATCCTTCAGAAGAGCAACCATATTCCAAGATTTTCTTCTGCTTATATATTACTCATTTTTATTTTTAAATTGTATTGCTATCATCTTCTATCCTTTTCTATTTGTCTTTGTGGGTTTTTTGTTTTACAATTAATGTATTTCCCTGCCATTTCTTTAAGGGTTTGAAGGGAACTCTAAGTCAAATTCTGCATTCATTCCTCCATACTTAACCAATGCCTATATGCCAGTCTCAAAAGTCTTTCTCCAGCTCTCATGCCCAAAAGCATGCCTCCCTTTGCAAACACTTAAAAAAAAAAAAGATGTATTTGCTTATTTGAGAGTGAGTGAGGGGAGGGGAAAAGGGAGAGGGAGAATTAGACTCCACTGAGCAGGGACTCCTACATGACCCTGAGTCATGACCTGAGCCAAAAATCAAGGGTCAGACACTAAACCAACTGAGCCCTGTATGTTCTATGCCAGCTCTGACTAATAGATGCTCAAAGTAAGCCACAAATGCAAATGACATATCTAGTCAAATCTTCTAGAAACCACATTAAAAGTAAAAAAGATACATACAATTAATTTTAGCAGAAAATGTTATTTAATTCAATGTATCCAAGATATTATTTTAACATGTAATCAATATGAAATGATTGAGACCTTTTACATTTTTTTCATACTAAATCTTTAGAATTTCATGTGTATTTTACATTTCTACTGCCTTTCAACATGGACCAACCACATTTCAAGGTTATTTTTAAGATTTTTTTTATTTATTTGACAGAGATCACAAGTAGGCAGAGAGGCAGGCAGAGAGAGAGAGGAGGAAGCAGGCTCCCTGCTGAGCAGAGAGCCCGATGTGGGGCTCTATCCCAGGACCCTGAGATCATGACCTGAGCCGAAAGCAGAGGTTTTAACCCACCAAGCCACCCAGGCACCCCAACATTTCAAGTTTTTAATACACATGTAAGTAGTGGGTACCATATTGGGCACCATAGTTCTAGGCACTTGCAACACAAAATGTAGTAAGTATGGCACCAGCCTCCAAATAGCTTATGGCCGAATAAGTCAGACACATGAGTGTGGGGTGGGGGGGGAGAAAGAAAAAAAAGAAAAGAAAAGAAAAAAAAAGGAAAAGAAAAGAAAAGAAAGGAGAGCACTGTCTGATAACCGCAGTGATAAAAGTTTGTGCATTTAAAAAAAAAAAAAAAAGCTTCTAAATAAGATTGCAGTTCCAGGAAAGCATTGTTGAGGAAGGGCTGCTTACTTGGTATGCTAAAAGTAAGTTCATATTATTAAAGAGTACATGCAGGGCACAATGCTGGAGAGTTAATCAGTGACCAATTTTGTCAGCATTGCAGGCTAGCCTAAAGGAAATTTAACTTGAAATTAGAGGGAAAAAAATACTTTTAAACTGGAAATATTGTGATCAGATTTGTGTTGGTGAAAATATACAAGTTGTATGGTGGATACTAGATTGGAAAAGAGCCAGACTGGAAGTAAAGAGATGAGATAAGAATCTTGGGCTGTTAACCAGGCACAGGATAGTATGAATGAGCCAACAGCAGCAGTTGTTGGAGGAAAGGAAGGTGGAACAGACTGGCAACCCTGGAACAAGGCAGACTCACAACTTCGTGACTGGTTAGGTGAGATCAGCAGATAGAAGCAAGAGGAAGTGAGTGGCAGACACTATTACAACCCTTCATTTCTGATGTTGAGAGTGGGGAAGAGGTTTTCATACACCAAAATATGAATGGCAGGAGCAAGAGCAATAGTTTGAGGTTAATATTAATATGGTGTTTGGGGGTATGATTTTTGGTTGTAAATTCCAGTAGAAACACCCATTCAGTAGCTACATGTGGGTCTGGAGCTCAGCAGAAATATGGAGAGATAGGTATGACAGTATATACACATACAAGAATTTTCAGTGACCTAAAGTAAGCTAAGATCTCAGACACAATGTGGATGTTTTTAAAAGAATGAAAAGTGGAGTGCAGTGAAAGGACACTGTATGAGCGTCATTTTAATGCAAACACTAAACATATCTGTGCAACAAGATATGTTACCAAAGACTTGCCCGTATATTTTACTTGGCAAGACGTTAAATTTTCCATGCTGACAATATAGTAGATAAGTTTCTTCAATAAACTCAGGAGACAGCCAAAGCACTATTATTAAATTTTCTGAAAAGATGATTTAAAAGCTATTTGCACTCGTTCACCAACATATGTTCAAATTGAGACCACATAGCTGAATGAGGGGAAGGTTTGTTTGCACCGGTCACCTTATGTGAAGTTTGTGTCCCGCTGTGTTGTGTTTACTTTATATATATATATATACATATATATATATATATATATATATATATTAAGATTTTACTTACTATTTGAGAGAGAGTGAACAAGCAGGGGTTGGGGAGCAGCAGAAGGAGAGAGAGTAGCAGACTCCCCATTGAGCAGGGATCCCAATGCGGGACTTGATCTCAGGACCCTGAGATCATGACCTGAGCTGAAGGAAGAATCTTAACTGACTAAGCCTCCCAGGCACCCCTGTGCTTTGTTTACTTTTAACAATTTGACACTAAATGGGAGGGTATCTTCCTCCTGAGAACAAATCCATGGTGTCTTCTCCAGGACCATTCTCCAGCTCTCCACTTAGAGTTAGCCTCAGACTCCACAGATTAAGGGTTCAGTCCCACAAGGCAGGCCCCGACTTTAGCAGCTCAGTTGCAAGGCCCGTGACTCCCATACTTCAGACGACCAGCTATAATTCGAGGGATCTCATGATGCCTTCCTCAGGTTCGACAGCACTAGAGCAGCTGACAAAACTCAGGAAAGCTTTTTATTTACCATTATAGTAGTCTGCCCCTTAACCACAGTTTTGATTTTCACAGTTTCAGTTACCTGAGGTCAACAGCGTTCCAGAAGCAGATGGCCCTCTTCTGATTTATGTCAGAAGGTCAACAATAGCCTAACAAACTATGGCACAAGATCTGTGTCATTCCCCTCACTTTATCTCATCATGTAGCTGTTATCTCACATCAAGAAGGAGGAGTATAGTACAATAAGATATTTTGAGAAACAGTGACCACATTCACTTAACTTTTGTTCCAGTACACGTTTATAAGTGTTCTACTTTATTTTATTATCAATTAGTGTTACTAATCTGTTGCCATGCCTAATTTATAAATTAAACCTTATCATACGCATGTATGTATAGGAAAAATATATAGGGTTTAGTACTATCAATGGTTTCAGACATCCACTGGGGGTACTGGAATATATACCCAATGAATAAGGTGGGCACTACTGTACTGGCTTATTATAAAGGATACAAGTCAGGGATATCCAAATGGAAGATATTAGCACAGGGAAAGGTACGGGAGAAAGGGCTTGGAGATCCAGTGTCCTTTCCAGGAAGACCACCCTCCCAGTATCCTGATATATTCACTAAATTAGAAGCTCTCCAAACCTCATTTTCTGGGGTGTTCTGGGAGTTTCATTACATAGATATAATTAATTAAATCACTGATCACTGGTATTGAATTCAATATCTATCCCTTTTCTCTTCCCTGGAAGTTGTGTGGTAGGGCTACAATATTCAGCCCTCTAATCACATGGTTGGTTCCTTGGTCAATGATCCTGAAGCTCTCCAGGACCCCCCCAAGGGCCATCTCAATACTTAAATTCAGATATGGCTGAAGGGTATGGGCTTATTAGGAATAACAGAAAGATGCTCCTCTCACCATTGTCACTCAGGAAATTCCTAGGGTTTTAGAAGCTCTGTAGGAGGAACCAAAGACCGAATAAATATTTCTTATCACAGTTCCCCTGAGTTCTCTCCAGAGCATTCTTCAGCCTTTTGTTGCCTTACAAAGTTCAACACCTTGATAATCTCCCTTCAGAGGAAACAATATTAAATTTGAAAGCATTTAGAATAGTTTGCTGTACTAGATTATGTGAGACATTTAAGCATCACTTCCATTACTTTCATTATGTATTTGAAGTTAAATCAATAGCAACAGTAACAAACATCAATTGAACACGTACCATGTGTGAGGGGCATGAAGGTGCCACGTAAATGTTTCACACCATTTAGATTGTTTAATTTCTCTCATAAACAAGCCAGTCATATAGGGGCTGTTTTGATGCCCATTTGCATTTATTTTGCTTCTTGCTCTCAGACCCTTTCTTCCCCTTCCCGCTCTTCTGTGTTGGGTAGAAGAGCAGCATTTCCCAAGCACTGCTGCCTGGGTTTCTGGCTGGGTTCAGCCGGTGAGAGGCCCTGGAGATCAGAGCATGGAAGGAAAGTGAAGTGAAACTATTTCTCCCTGGAGCCTTAGGCTGCTGCAACCTCCTTTCAGAAAGGCAGCTCTTGCTGGATACAACCAGCAACACCTTCCACAGAGTGGTTCCGCATCTACCCAGGACCTGAGGCAACCTAGAGATTAGCACAGCAGAAAGCCACCAACCCTCCAGGGACAGAAGGCCAAAAGGAGGCGGCATTCCCAAAAGTCAGAGTGTGAAAGAGGATCCAATTGTCGCCTGAACTACCTCCTTTTTAACTTTAGTCTGTTTCTTCTAACTGATTAAATTCTTCTTTCCAGCTTATCTCTTAACTCTGGCAAAAGCCCCTTCAGGCAAAGCATTTCCTGAAGGGAACCCAAACTACTCCCTCAAGGAACAACTGCCCTGACCCCGGCGAGACCCTTCGTGACTGACCCCAAGACAACTACCAATCTGACCTTTACTGCCCAGATGCATGTACCCACCACATACTTTCATTTCACATTTTTCTTAGATTAACTCAGAAGTATTTTCAACACTTCAGAGAGAGATTTCAGGACAGTAGTCCACAGTCTTCCACACGTTGGCCTCACTGAAATAAATCCCTTCCCTATTTCACCGCCAATCATCTCCCTCTGCCTTTAGGTTTTGTCCGCCATGAGTAGCTGAACTTGGTCTGTTTGGGACACCTGGAGCAGGTGCTCTTGGAGCCTTTGGGCTCCAGTTACAAATATTTCACTTTCCTAACCGAACAGTGATATATATGGAATAAAAGACTTATACGCTTACTTAATATTCAAGAGAAGGGAGGATAATGCTTTAGGAATTTGAGAGCCTGAAACTAATAATCTCCCATGGCTAGAAAGTGATTGAACTAGGGTTTGATCTCAAGTAAACAGATGCAGGATTCTACACTCTTATACTGATGTGAACTGAGCTCGAAACTATACTGTGGGTAAGGACAAATTCCCTTCTATCCTTCCACCCCTATAGTAAAAAGACAGATTAAGAGGAGAAAAATAGAACTTGAATAACAATACCCCTCTTATATATGGGAGATTTGCAAGAAAGCTGAGTAACTCCTTGAAATGGCCCAAGCCATCTCCTTAGACATCACCTTCAGCTTAAGACAAAAGAAGAGATTGGGGAGAGGGTCGAGCCCAGTAATGAGAGGTTACCAGCAAAAGCACAGTTAACAAAGTTAAGGTTGTTATGAAGATGTAAATCATTGCCTTCTCCACTGATAAGAGTTTCTAGAGATTTGGAGCCATTCTTCTCTTCCTGGTACAAAGAGGTAGACATCCTTCCATGTGGAGATTTTCCTTTTACATGCCAATGTCTTTTACAAAAGGGTAACTTCTACTCTGTCCAGAGTGTCTTCTACAGTCTGCAGTTTCTTAAAAATAACCAACTGAGAATAAACTTTATGCCAAAGAGGCATATTTTGGGGTAACGTAATTTGCTCCTACATAATACTAATTGAAATTAAGTGATATAACAGAATATACTAGACTATGCTGGACTAAACTCTGAAGGGATGATCACACCTCACATTCATGTGTCACTTCTTATATGTCAGACATTGTTCCAAGACTTTATATGTATAGATTTACTTAATCCTCATTACAGCCATATGAGGTAAGTACTATTATTAACCTCTTTTTACTATTTTTTTTTACAGCAGTTAAGAATGGACATTACATTTCAAGTTGAAAAAAGTACTTTCATACATATTTTCTCTCTCTCTTTTGACTGGTTATAACCTCTCATTCTGCATTCATCATATGGTGCTATATTAGTTTTCCATTGCTAATATAACAAATGACCACAAATTTAGTGGCTTGAAACAACACATATTTATTATCCTCTAGTTCTGTAAGTCAGATATCTGATGCGGGCCTCCCAGGGCTAACATGGGGCTGTTGGCAAGACTGCATTCCTCCTGGAGGTCCTTGTATAGAATCTGTTTAGTCTTTTCCAGCATCTGAAGTAGAAGGTTCATGTCCCCTTTCCTCCATCTTCAAAGCCAGCAACAGCATTCCAAAATCCTTTCGCTCTGATTCACTTTGAATCTCTTCTGCCTCCCTTTTCCACTTCTAAGGGCCTTTGTGAAGACATTGGTTCCTTCTGGAAAATCCAGGATAACCTCTCTATTTTAAGGTTAGCTGATTACATCCTTAATTCCATCTGTAATCTTAACTTTCCTTTGTCAATAATATAAAGTATTCACAGGTCCCAAAGATTTTAACTTGGATCTTTGGAAAGGAAGGAGGCATTATGCTATTTACCACAGGTGTCTTATTTCTTTTTATGATAGGCTGATTATTTCCCTGCTGGATTCTGGGCTCTTCACAAGCACATCTTAGATGTCTCTGATTTCTTTATAGTCCCTTGCACAAAACAGACAATCAGTAAAAGTGAAGTACCTGCTTCCTTTATTGATACTGGCCTACCGAGAACTTGTTCTGTGTTGTATGGAAAGAAACTCCAACACAACACACGGAAAACTTGAGGTAAATTGTGCTTCTCTTATTTGTTCTCTACAGATCAGTCATCAATGTATGTAGACTATAAACTAGTGAGTATCTTGAACTATTGCTGAAGTGGATGAGCAAGACATTAGTATCAGCCCATAAAATCATAGAGACGTGAAGAAGAGCCAATAAGTGATGCCAAGCTGTAGATGACATTGCAAAATGGCAGCTGCTTCCAAGTGACCTGAGTTGGACTGCAGTCTGGAAGAATTTTCGTAACATATTTTCTGAGATTTCTCTCCATGGATGTGCTCAGAAATGGGGCCTTCCCATCTCTCAGCCCCACAGCTGAGATGTTGAACAATCTGTTTTAGTTCTTTCAGGTACAAGCAAGTTTGTGAACACTTTTAGGACAAGAAGTTATTTGAGGTATGATGCAATAGTTTGTAGTTGAGGAATCTGTATTTCCATATCTCTCATATGCAGTATAATGCATACAGTAGGTTTGTCACTCTGAGGAAGAATTAGAAAATCGAAAATGACAGCAGAGGGTTATCTAAACCATGTAGAAAGAAAGAGAAAGGAAGTGAAAGAAACAAAGGAAACTGGACTTTGGATTCACAAAGTCAACAGGCAAGCCAAAGGCCTGCTGGGAAACTCTCAGAACTTTCATGCCCAAATTGTAAGAGCATGAAATTAGCTTAGAAATGGCAACATGTGAGGTAAGAGGGAATAAATGGGGTGAAAACTAGCTACCTCCTTTCTGTGTGGTGTGATGTATTCCAGGCTGAAGAGGAGAGTTCACTGTGCTTGGCTTCCTTGTTGCCTCATGGGATGTGAACCTAGGGAAAGCCTGACAGCATCCATCGTCTTGACCTGGTACACTAGTGAAATTGGAAAGACTTTAGCCACCTGGTCCAAAGCCTCCACATTACAGATGAGAAAGTCTAGAGAGCTTATATTCTTGCCAACACTTACGTAGCCTGTTCGTGAGAGAGGCAGGCAAAATACCCTGTGTCCTTAAGCTTAGAGCTCCTTTGGCTACTTTCTATTCTGAAATCAGTTTTAGGTATGTAAAAAACTGCCAACTTTATTTATAAACTAGTTTCTAGAAGTACCACTCCAGGTTTTAAGCATGTAACTGGTGAAAGGGAAATCATCAAAATACAAGATCCTTTGGGATAAAAAGGACATGAATATAATACCAGAACAAAGTGTTGCCTTAAATGCAAAGAACACACTTGCTTAAACTAGTGATTATCCTTCCTTGCTAGAGTGTTTATAGATCTGGTTTTGTCTTATGGGCTGATCTGTCCTCTTTTAGTTCTAAACTTTAAAGCAGAAGAATCACTGCCTTCACATAGCTTTTAAACAAATAGAAACAAAAAGAGTAAAATCAATTATTACAAAAGACGGTCTATTTTCTTATCGGCAAGTGTGTTCTGTAACTTTTGCCACCATATCTCTGGCACTTTATTTCATCCTAGGCTCCATGGACCCTGATTGCTGCTAAGTTACCCCAAGAATAGAATTTCCTTCATGTTAATCCAACTGTATTTGGCTCTTATTCTTGGCATTGGTTCCTGGAACGCAATGAACTTGGACCTTCTTTGAGGTATCTGATGTTGAGAATAGAATGTGACACCTTTGGGTTAGAATTTATCCAAACTGTTGGGTCCCAAGGGGGCAAATGACATCACTTTCCTATTTCTGAAGATTTGACAACTGGTCACTCATATATGATGGATAAGGAGAAGATTTCTTTTTCCCACATACATCTCAGAACTGGCAGCTATAAAGCATTTTGTTTAATTGAGCTTTGGTTGGTCTTGGACAGTACATGGCCCAGTAGAATGAGACCATTTGTCTGGTTAAGGTGAAAATCCTAGGCATAAATTTGTAATTCTGACTTCTTGAAAATATATTAACCATTTTCCCTTAAGTCATCTAATTGTTGCCACCTATATAAGTAATAGTATTATAATAAGGGATCCACATCCACTAGAAAAATAAACCTTCTAAGGCTGGCAAAGTGGAAGGCTATAAGGAGCTGTGGTCCTTGGTGATCTGGTTTAACTTTCAAAACAATAGTAGGCCACACCTCTGAACTTATTTTTAGGTGGGTAATAATTATCTTTTTACTTTCATCCACTGCCTCTATTGGTTTTACCTACAGCTGAAAATATTCTTCATCAATACAGAGTATAAGTAATAAATAAATGTGATATAATTTTTGGATCTTATATTTATAAATAATTATTTTATATTTAAAATTTGACTTGTATTATTCTTATTTTCTGGCATAGATATATTAAGCAATAATTTCTATTATACTAAGTAATAATTTCTGTTTTTAATTTTCTTAAACAACTTAAGACAGTCTTCATACCCTTGATAAAATATTGAGTTAAAATATTTAGGTGAAAAAGACACTAATATGATGGAGTTAAAGCATTTGTTGAAAGAGTTAAATGTGCAGTGACTACTCACTCTTTTACCTTTTTATGGTGCTTTCAGACCCATGAGACAGATCTTCCTTTTCACCATTCACCTAAGTTCATAGAACTGTCTACTGTAATTCACTTTTCTGATATCTCATGTAAGATTTTCAAACCTCTAATTTACCCTGAAGTAAACTAGTAGGGATTCCAGAGTAACAGAACAAAGACATGAAGAGAGAAAATTATTGAAGAAATAATTCAAGAATCCATTCACAATTGAAGGATGCAAAACTTTTGTCTTAAAATTCCTGCTCAATGCCCAGTAAAAGAAATTTTTAAAAATCCACACTGAATCACAATAACATTAATTGTATAACATAAGAGGCTAAAATGAAATTTCTAATATCTTACCCTGCGGGGGTGCACAGGTCACATTCAAAGGAAAAGCAGTCAAAAGTTCACTGGATGTTAGAAGACAATGAGATAATGTCTTGGAAATTGAAAGGAAACTCGTTGCTAAGCAATGTATGGAGCTATGACTATTCACAAATCATCTGATTCTCTTCTCTTTCTTGGCATGTTGTAGGATTTGCACTTTTATCTTTAATACTAAATGGGTTGTTGGCACTTGCTTTGGTCGATTAAATATGAGTAGAAGTCATTTATATTACTTGTAGGTGGAAGACACATGATGTGTCATGCTCCTTTTGGTCTACCTGGATAAGCATATTCATGTGACTTCCTTAGCCAGTAAAATATAAATGGAAGTAAGTATGTCATTTCCAGGTGGCTTTTTTTCAGAGATAATGTATGATATTACCATTTCTCTGCCTTCATAATTGCAGAAGCATTTGTTGAGATGGAGCCCCATTGGACTGGGACTCTGAAAATAATGAGCTATACTCCTTTTCAATCTGCACTGGACATGGAGCTTGAGTAAAAAAATAAGTTTTTATGTTAAATTGCTGAGGTTTGGGGGCTGTTTGTCAAAGCAGCATGATCTAACTTTTCTAAGCTGATAAAATCAGGTCATCTCTAACCAGGCAAATTATCACTGAAGAATGAAGTATGATAAGACATTTTCAAACAGGCAAATAATCAGAAAGCTTACTCCTATTTTTTAAAAAGTTTAATTCCAGTATAGTCGATATACAGTGTTATATCAGTTTCAGATGAACCCAATACAGTGATTCAACAATTTGATATATTATTCTGTGCTCTTTCTGATAGTGCACTCTTAAACCCCTTCGCCTATTTCACACACTCCCCCACTCACTTCCCCTCTGCTAACCACTGGTTTGCTCTCTACAGTTAAGAGTCTGTTTTCTGATTTGTCTCTTTTTTTCCTTTGTTCATTTGTTTTGTTTCTTAAATTCCACATTTGAGTAAAATCATGATATTTGTCTTTCTCTGACTGACTCATTTCACTTAGCATTATACTTTCCAGATCCAAAAATGTTGTTGCAAATGGCAAGATTGTACTCTTTTTTATAGCTAATAGTCCATTGTATACACATACTACATCTTCTTTATCTATTCATCTATCGATGGGCACTTGAGCTGCTTCCATATCTTGGCTATTGTAAATAAGGCCACAATAAACATAGGGATACACATATTTTTTCAAATTAGTGTTTTTGTATTCTTAGGACAAATACTCAGTAGTGAAATTATTGGCTCATATGGTAATTCTAGTTTTAATTTTTTGAGAAAGCTCCATACTGTTTTCCACAGTGGATACACCAGTTTGCATTCCTACCAACAGTGCACAAGGGTACCTTTTTCTCTACACCCTCACTAATATGTGTTGTTTCTCGTGTTTTTTGATGTTAGCCATTTTGACAAGTATAAGGTGATATCTCACTGTGGCTTTGATTTGGATGTATGTGATGATGAGTGATGTTGAGCATCTTTTCATGTGTCTGTTGGCCATCTGTATGTCTTCTTTGAAGAAGTGTCTGTTCACATCTTCTGTCCATTTTCAAGTGAGTTATTTGTTCTTTTTTTTTGGAGTTGAATTGTATAAATTCTGTATATATTTTTGATGCTAAACCATTATCAGATGCATCATTTGCAAATATCTTCTCCCATTCAGTCAGTGATCTTTTAGTTTTGTTGATTACTTTCTTTACTGTGCAGAAACTTTTTATTTTCACATAGCTCCAATAGCTTAGTTTCATTTTTGTTTCCTTTGCCTCAGGAGGCATATCTAGAAAAATGTTGCCATAGCCAATGTCAGAAAAGTTCTGCCCCGTGCTTTCTTTGGGGATTTTTATGGTTTCGGATCTCACATTTAGGTCCTTAATCTATTTTGAATTTATTTTTGTGTGTGGTATTAAGAAAGTGGTTCAGTTTTGGGGCACCTGGGTGGCTCAGTGGGTTAAAGCCTCTGCCTTCGGATCAGGTCATGATCTCAGGGTCCTGGGATTGAACCCCGCATCAGGCTCTTTGTTCAGCAGGGAGCCTGATTCCTCCTCTCTCTCTGCCTGCTTGTGATCTCCGTCTGTTAAATAAGTAAAATATTTTTTAAAATTTTTTTAAAAAAAGAAAGGGGTACAGTTTTATTATTTTGTGTGTAGCTATCCCGTTTCCCAACACTGTTGAAGAGACTGTCTTTTTCCGATTGAGTATTCTTTCTTCCTTTGTTGAAGATTAATTGGCCATGAGAATGTGGGTTTATTTCTGGGCTCTCTATTCTGCTCTATTGATGTATATGTCTATTTTTGTGTCAGTACTATAGTGTATTAAGACTCTCAACCCTCCCATAGCTTTTTCAACAAAACCTACTTATAAAATCTTTCCCCCAACTCAAAATATTTGGACCTTTCGCATCAGGAGTTTGGGGAGTTGATTGGTTTTGGTTGCTAGATAGATTTTAAATGTTAATAATCTTGAGAATTTAAAGGAAAAGTTTGGTTAATGAAATATGGTATCAGGAAGAAGAGAGATGAGATGCAGTAAAGAATGGGGAAAATAATACTCCTATCTTAAACTGAGATGTGGAAAGTTAGTAGGAAAAAAGAAATAAAAGCTTTTAGTAGTTAAAAAGCTAACTACTTAAGGAACAAAAAATAATAACAAAGCTTTCAACATCCAGAGGATGAGATCCAAGACAAATAAGGTTTTTTAACTAAATCATAGTCTTTCATACTGGGAAACCAATAGATTTTGGATCTGGATAAATGGAGAGACCAAATAAGAGATATATAGCAATAAAAATCATATTGGAAAATAAAATACAAACCACTAAGAAGGTTTTCTTTGTCGTTTGAGGCTGTCATTGGTTGGAAGGAGGAAGAAGGTCACTGCTTTTA
This sequence comes from Lutra lutra, assembly GCF_902655055.1. Lineage (NCBI taxonomy): Eukaryota > Metazoa > Chordata > Mammalia > Carnivora > Mustelidae > Lutra > Lutra lutra. The sequence continues at coordinate 17,662,737 of NC_062278.1, forward strand.
TTCATATTTTTCTGTGTTATTGGATGACTAAACTTGCATATGTGTGTATTTGATAAAGCATAACTTTTAGAAAACAGGCATCAATACTTGCTGAATGAATGAATATAAATTATTGTGTAATTATGATTATATAAAGTAATCTAAATAAATGAGAGAAATCTCATCTTTTTAGAGGCAAACCATTAGGAGTCAAAAATTTTTTATTTTATTTATTTTTTAAAGATTTTATTTATTTATTTGACAGAGACACAGCAAGAGAGGGAACATAAGCAGGGGGACTAGGAGAAGGAAAGCAGGTTTCCCATCAAACAGAAGCCCTATGTGGGGCTCTATCCCAAGACGCTGGGATCACAACCTGAGCCGAAGGCAGACGCTTAATAACTGAGCCACCCAGGCACCCCAGGAGTCAAAACATTTAAAAAACAAACAAACAAACAAAAAACTAGCCAATACATTTATATGTAAAAATCTATTCAAACACATTAGGCAAAGACTAACATGAACAATAATGAACAATAATAATTCTACACAAAAACATGTGTGAGAATTCCACAGGATCATTAAATGCATTAACAATATCATATCTTTGAATTTAAAGTTGAGTCTCCAGACATTCGGAGTCATCTAATCAAATTCCAGAGATAATTGAGAACACATGGTGGTATGGAATGTACTGGTCTAAAGTCCTTGTTGGTCGCACAACTCTGTGTTTCTCATCTTCTAGAAATTCTGATGAACTGCTGGATGATGGGCCTAATGGAGGTGGGGGAGTTGGGACTGGCAAGAAAAACATGCAAAGAAGGAAAATGGGGCAGCATCTAACTAATGAATATGGTTCCAAGATTTACTGATAGATCCTGATCCATCAACTAGAAAACTCTTTTAAAAGTATCAAACTGCTTTCTGGAAAAAGAAAATTCCATTGTTTCTATAATGCCTGTCCCCCCTTTTTTAAAGATTTATTTGTTTATTTCAGAGAGAGGATGAGAAAGAGGGGCAGAGGGAAAGAGAGAATCTCAAGCAGAGTCCATGCAGAGCATGAAGCCCAATGTGGGGCTTGATCTCACAATCATGAGATCAGGACCTGAGTCAAAACCAAGAGTCAGATGCTTAACTGACTGTGCCACCACGACACCCCTTCCCTGCCCTTTCTAACCAACACTGCATCCCAAAGCATTTTCTTATTGAACCATTTTCTTGATAATGAAGATTAGAAATGATGATTATGAGGGACACACAGGGAATATATTCATTTGACAAAATCATGTGTCTTACCCTAGGTATGGAAAAAAAAAAAAAAGGAATGTGTAAACAATCTCACTGCATGGGCAATAATATTTGTGAGGCCACTACCTTCCCAGCAAGGGGTGGTGTGGGAAATCCATCAGTCACAAACTTTCTCAACACATGACAGTTGGTTCTTACACAGCCAAACAAAAGTAGACTCTGGGGCAGTTGATCATCGGTCCTCAGAGGACCATCCCAGAACAGTTTTTCTTTACCTTCAAAACAATACAAAATACTGATGAGGCTCTATATTCCATAAAATTCATTTTTATTAAGATTAGGTTTTCCTTTTTCCTCAAACCAAAACAAGTCATAAATCTCCTAATAGTGTCTATATTCATGGGAAATGTTGGCTATTGTCACTGAAACAAGGAGAATCTGTTTTCCATAGAAGACTGGTAATATAGTCCAAAAAGGTAACTTAACTCACAGGATTGCAAGAGGTAATATTCATGTTAAGAAGGGCGGAAATAAAGAACTTCCTGAAAGCTCTCTGAACCACTTAGAGGACTGTCTTATTCTTTTGTATCTTCAGCAGTACCAACAAGAGTGTTGAATTCATAAAATTGCTCAAAAAGCACTTCACTGAATGAGATCCATTTAAAAATATATGGTTAATATAATTATGTGGTTAATATTATATAGAATTAATATGTTATCAATGTTATGTGTATTTTTGAATACAATTACATGTTAATATAATGCATATTTTAACATGTATGCAATTATATTTAAAATTTCTGGTCAGCAAAAATATGCTAATCAGTCCTGTGCCTTTGTACATAATAAAGTTTCAAGCAGCATCCTTACTGATGTGAAGCATTCAGTGATGTAACTGTCTGGATATATAACTTTGTCATAAACTTATGACTCTTCTGTGAGTTATTTCTAATTTAATGTATCAGAGCATATATCCTCTTCCCATACAGCTGAGATTTCTCCCCCACAGGAGGTGAATGTGAGAATTTGAGTGTTAACTGAATGCAGTAGCCAAAGAACTAATCATGATGTGATTTCACCTGAAAGGCAGTGCTGAGACGTGAACTCTCAGGACAGCCTTAGAGAAAAGCTCTAGCATTTGGGTTTTCCTTTTATTCTAGCATAAATCAAAAATGACTGAGCATTGTATTGCAATTTCCCCCAAACTGAATTTATCTTGGAATGGAGACAAAACAAGAACGACTTAGAAACTGAAAGTTTCCATTATATTCCGAAGATATGCAAACATTCTCTTCAGAATGAGACTGAAAATTCTCTGTGCCTTCTTCACTATCTTTAGGGAGCTACCTCACAGAAATGACTTGCTACTGTATGGAAAATAACCAAAATGGATTATCCCCATAGAACAAAGAAGCAACATTATAAACTCAAGTGACAAGCAACCAGATCTCATGAGAGAGCGAATTCCTTAAAAGGAACTTTCAAAATCCTTTTGTTCTAGGTTTATCAGCATGGGGGAACTTAATTTCATGAAGCTTTAGAAAGGAGGAAAATTGTGGCACACACTCTACTAAATCCAGATCTTAATCCTTCTAAATTGCTCTGTCGTGGTTAGAAAGATCTGCTTACAACCGTCATTGTGCAAGAGTAAACACAAGGGCTCTCACATCCTTCTTTGTGCTTCAGATCTGCCAGACATCATTCATGTCTCATTTTACAGGCAAACCCTTAGTACCACCACAAGCTTCTTAAAAAAAAACCAACCCTAACGCAAGGCTCATGTACAAATCTTTGCATGTCTGGGTTTCCCTATAAGGGCATTGGATTTTATTCCCATCACAATCCTTGTTTATAGCTCACTGAATTTATAGCCATCCTCTTAAACATTTGCAGTCGTCCTTTCCCCTCTCTTTTCTAAGGAAAATCACCACTCTATAGGACATAAAGCAGGTATTTTCCCTTATTAAACCTTAAAGGGAGATGTTCTCCTGTGTTTTTACCACTGCAGTAAGCAAACATAAGACTTCACTGCTGTCAAGAATTAGGAAGAGGGACTTGACAGTAGACCTTTAATATTTCTGGAAATTTCCATTAGCTGTAGTCAGGAAAACAGGCTTTTAAAGCCCAACTTTTATTAATTCTCTGTGTGGCTGACAGAAGATCTCTTCACTTTCTTTGTGTTTTATAGAAACACAGACTCTTTTAGAGTCAGGAAGAACCTTAGAGTTTCATCCAAAACACACTCTCATTCTACAGAGAGTGTCTCATACCCCAAGTCACTAATTCAACCCCTATAGGGGAAGAGTTGGAACTTCTCTCCTGATCCTCTCATTTCACAAGGCTTTTACCACTCTCTTCACGATGTTATGACCCAGTTTCCTCAGCCAAGGCTTAATGATAGGTTTCTCATCACAAGTGCCTTGTAAGGATCACACGAAATATTTGACCAAGAAGTGTATTGAAAAAAATATTAAGTGTAACCCAAATGTAACCTATTCTTTAAAGTTAAACAATGACCGTAAGTTCAAATGGTCTCTTTACAGGTAATTTTAGGTTTTTACAACAATGCCTTATTATCAAGAAACAGGTTATCTTTCATGTTTTTGTCATGTTTTCTCATTTACAAATATATGATCCATATATGGATTACTATGAACTCAGTTGTATCCCCCCTGCCCTATTCATATATTGAAGCCCTAACCCCCAATGTGACCATATTTGGAGACTGGGTCTTAAGGGGGTAAGTAATTAAGATTAAATAAAGTCATAAGTGTAGAGCCCAAATCCAGTAGGACAGGCAGCATTGTAAGAAAAGGAAGATTCTCTCTCTCTCTCTATCCCTCTCTCTTTCCCCGCCTTCTCTCTCTCTCCATGCATATACACAATGGAGAGGCCATGTGATCACACAGCAAGATGGCACCAGAAACTAAATAGGCTGAACCTTGATCTTTGACTTCTACCTTTCAGAACTGTGAGAAAATACATCTCCCTTGCTTAAGCCGCACGGCCTGTGGTATTCTGTTCTATCAGAAGCTAATACACTACTTCAAAGAAGTATAGAAAAAAATAATTTAAGAAACATTACAGTGGGAAATACAGACTAATCTGAAAACAACTTGGAAGTATCTACAAAGTTAGGAAGGCACGTTTGTTTTTCATAGTTCCATCCCATATCACTTCCTGACTCTCTGGTTTTTAAATGTTGCCAATATGACCCAGTGACAATAACAAAAACAACAATCCAATCATTCTTATCATCATGATTATATTCAACAGAAAAATGTGGCATGCTTTATTCCATAGCAGTAAAAAATGTTGTTGTGCTGTTGTTCTTACTGCTAAAAATATAGCAGTCTAGGGGACATGGGGAGGGAGAGAGTCTCATTTTTTTTTCCATCAGGAAAAACAAGAATATCCTTAAAGAGAAAAATTATCTTTTGCGAGTTGCTTCCTCCCTCTGGTGAACTCAGGACAGGTTTCTAACTGAAGCTGATGACAGGACACCACAATATAATTTCTCTCACCCAGTACCAAGTCTTTTAACAGATGAAACAGCCTGAGTAGTAATTATGTTCAAGACATTTTTTTTTCCTCTTCCTCTCAAGCTTTTAGTTTTGAGTATATACATTTTTCCCCCAATACTACTTTTCTCTTTTCATTGCCAGAAAATCCAAACTCTTTTTCAAAGATTAGATTATCAGCCAGTGACTTTTCTTTGTTAAAAGACAAGTCTTTATAACAAGGAGGTGCCTTTCAGGGTAAAACAAGATGCTTAAAACATTGGGTCCCAAGGCCTAGATATCAGCAAACTTTATAATGTTAAGCAAACTTGCAAACTCTTTCTCTACAGATTTTAGTACTAATTTAAATTTTTCTTCTTGAAAAAAAAAAAAGAGAGGGGGAAGGATAAGATACCCTCTAATCTTATGTCCCCCAAAAAAACGATGTTATCAATAGCAAGGTTCCCTATTTTAAAATGTCAGAGTTCTTTACCTTGTCATTTATTGAGGAAAACAATCAGAAAATATTTTGATTATGCATCAGATAAATTAGAAAACTTTCATGTTCCTACTCCATTGATTGAGCTCTTGATTATTTTTATCAGTTTAAATTATGAAGAAAATCTAAAACAAAAGTTTAAAAAAAAAAAGTCTGGTCAATTTAGAATCTCCTCAGTAGCTTTCCCCATGTATTTATTGTAACCACAAAACATTAAAGGATCAAGAAGCATGTGTTATTAAAATAATACATGTCATAAAAACATTCGTTCTATACTGTTTATTGCTTTGTGTAGACTTGATTTGGAAGAGAATCATTGAGCACTAAGCAAAAGTAAAAGAGGGAACATGGCATTCATGTCAATTGTCTTTGCCCACTTCTAACAAAAGGAGGTTCTTTCAAAGTTCTCAGAAAAGCAGAAATGCCTCCTACAGTGGGGTCTCACCACCTCTCATGGCTTTGATATGATGCATGACTCTTTCTTTCCAGCCCAGGTCAACATGCTTGGTTCCCAGGACCCCTGGGAAACTGCTGCTGCGCCACCACAGTCCCAAAGTCATCCCTCTGCTCACACCTCAGGATCCCCTTCTTGCATCCCTCCCCTGAAAACAACCTAAGACCTTGCACTCTTCCTGAATCACCACTCCCTAAATCACTGCCTATGGTCATTTGAACTTCCAGCTCCATGTCTCCCTGGCCAACCTATTCCTTGATTCCTCTTCCTCAAGATCTCTCTCCTCGACTCCAGTGCTGTTTTCTGGACTCAGCCTCTATTTCATTGTCTCAGTGAAGTCCACAACTGTCTCCAGCCCTCCCTCAATTCCAAACTTCAGTTCCTTTCCATCTTCATCTCTGGGAGAACTTTCTCTCATTCTTTCAAGTTCTCTCTTTTCTTGCAGAACCATGAGAAGCCCATGTCTTTCTACTCTCTAATCCTACCTTCTGGTCTTCTCAGTCCTTTAGCATCAGGAACATGCCTTTCTGTTCTTCTCTGGCATTCCTAGATTCTGCTTTTGAATTCTAAAACAACTTTTTCTGTGTTGTTTCTGTTGTTTTCTGTTGTTTCTGTGTTTCTCTGTTGTTTTTCTGTCTCTCCTTAATTTTCACCTTTATTTTCTTATGCACTAATTCTCCTTTAAAATAAGTTCATGTAAGCCAGAGATGTGTCATTTAAAGTATGATAAAAATATCAGAATAGGCCTTTTTTAAAGTACAGTACAAATTATAATTGTATGAAGTCTGAGACACACCAGCATGCTGAAAATTATATTGAATTTGGAGTCAAAGACATTGGTCCATAAAGGATTAGTTTGTATTTGCTGTTTGAGCCCAGACAAGTTACTTAACTTTTTTAAGTACGCTTAGATTGTCTGTGGACAATAACAATAAGACTTCTTTAGCCTCAGTTGCTTCTGTGTCCTATCCCAGAGAAGAAGCCTGGGCCTGTATCTCCTAGGATCCCTATCTCAAAGTGATACCTACTTCCTGTCTGACAACGGCAGGCATTCATAGTTCATTGTTTGAAGCTAGCATTTGGGGAGTGTCAGGTTAGATTTTGAGGCCAGTATACTCAGGGGGTGCTTGCCTCAGATACAGCAGTATGTACTAAGTTCTGATTAGAAGGCACTCACCAGCCCACGAAGCGTGACAACTAGTCACTAATGTCAAGTTTAGATCTATTTCTAGGTGAGACAGTTGGGATCACTTGCCTGCTGCCTTGAATTCTGGAGTCATATAACTAGTGGCCAATGTTTCTGGGTGATGAGTGAAAATGGCTTTTAGAAGATCCAGCAGGCATTTGCTTTTTTTTTTCTTTTTTTCTTTTTTCTACCACAACCAACAATGTTCGAGATGGTAGAGTCAAAGACCCTGAGTGAAAATGGGAATCTCATTGATGATTTAGTATGAGTGAGGAATAAACTTCTATATTTCATTTTTTAAAAATTTTTCCAGCTTTATTAGGGTATAATTGACAAAAGTATGTATGTTTAGGATATACAATGTGATGATTTAGTAGAAGTAGACATTGTAAAATTATTATCATAATCAAATTAACTAACATATCTATTACTTCACGTAGTCACCTTTGTGCATGCATGTGTGTGTGTGTGGTGATGAGAACTCTTAAGATCTACTTCTCAGCAAATTTCAAGTGTAATTTATAGTATTATTAATTATAGTCACCATGCTGTACATTGGATTCCCAGAATTTATCTTAAAACTTGGTGTTTGCCCAATATCTCACCATTTCCACCATCATCCAGCACCTGGAAGCCAATATTTTACTGTCTGGTTCTATTAGATTGACAATGCCCAACTCTGGAAAAAAATAGATATTTATGTTATAGAAAACCAGAGAAATTTTGAGACTCTGGCCACCAGTCATAGTTGAGGATGAGATAACATATGGAGAACCATTAGATGAAGTGAAAGTCTGCACATTGAAAGGTAAGAACACACTAGGTCTCTTCACAAACATCTTCCCAAATGAGCAACCAGGATTATAACTTGTAGACAAGAAATAAAACTTTTTTCTACAGAAAGATATACCTAGCAAAACAGCCTATCCAGATTATGCTATAGGGAAATCCAGTTTCCAATCACATTGTGAAAGCACTACACCTTAACCTGAGTTTAATTTTTTTAAAGAAATAGAAATAATGCATGAAGCACAAAAGAACCTTCAAGAAACAAAAAATGTGGTGGAGTTCCACAGACAGGAATGGAATAGACAGATTTGGAATAAGAAAGGAGGCTATAAAATTAATGGAAATAGGCAAAAACAACAAATAGTTCTGAAAATAAAAATAAAAAATACAATAGCAGAAATAGACATTTCAATAGGAGTTGAAGATCAAGTTTTTAAGAGAAAATGACTTATAATTTGAATTAACCAGTTTAACTCTCAATCAAGAATGAAGGCACAACAAAGAAATTTGGTAAAACAAGTTCTCAAAAACTAAATCCCTTCCCTATGCTCATTTTTTACACATCTACAAATGTGCATTCTGCTAGTCAGGGAAAGAAACCCAGAGAAGAAAGACACAGAACCCAAGAAGCAGAGGACCCAACAATAAAACAAAGGAGGGGGAAGCACTCAGACCACAGTGAAGGCAAACCTCAAGTTAACAACTGTCCCACAAACCCAAGTGCAGGCCATTTTGATTGCAGCAGGAAGACAGTAGGCTTCAGGAGACCAATCCTTAGAGAAAAAGTATAAAAAAAAAAAAGTATTAAAAAAAAAAAGTCTCTGGAATATTTTTAACATAGTATTTGAAGATCTGTCCTCCTAGCACAAGAATTTGGGGATTAATTATTGGCAGTCACATGCAAAACTAGACAAGAAAAGTAAAGAAAAAGAAATAAAGAAAATATAGCCATGATTGACCTGATAAAAGCACTTGGGTAAGCAAATATTATGATCATTAAATTTTGACTTCCCAAATTCTGATACAGTTGTGGTAAGATGGGAAGTAGGATTAGGGTTGTGTGTGTTTAGAGGACAAAGGGGATTACAGAAGCTATTTTTCAAAACAGTAAATCAGTAGTACTACCTTATTGAAAACTCAAGTAATAGTAGTACAGCATGTTATATAGAACTATGGAGGACAATAATAAAAGAAATATTAAAACATGTGAAGATGACTTCCTCTAGGGAATGAGAATCAAGTTTGCAGCAGAGATAGTCTTTTCTTTTCTTTGTTTTTTTTTTTTGTAACTTTCAGAATTTTCTTTAGTTATAAACAGTAGAAAATCATTTGACTTTTGAGATTGTGCACGTTTTTAAAATTAGATTAAAGAATATATATTTTTAAAAGGCCCTGAGAGGGAATGGACATGACCTGTTCCAACCCAGGAAGAAGCCTCTAGGGAAGGTAGTTAGCAGGGAGAAGACGGAAGGGGGAGAGCCAGAGACACAGAACTGGACCAGGGTGAGTAGTGTCTTGAAGGACATGATGAAAGTGTAGGAATTGACCTTAACATTAATGAGATGACTACTTAACTTCTCAAAAAAAAAAAAAAGTATATATTATTATTATTTTAACCAATAGAAGTATTTATCGATCATCTTAGGAAATCTCAAAAATAACTGAAAGCTAGATGCTCTTTAGGAGAGTGTTTGAGAATTTTATCTGGGTCTTAAAGCTCACAAAAAAAAAAAAATGGAGAGAAAAAAAGAGAAAAGATGGTACATTTAAACATTAGGATTCTAATTTCTGTTCAGCTGCAATAGTCTGTTTAGTGTAAGTTGACCAAGTAAGCATGTTCATGAAAAATGAGACTTAAGTATGTATCTTTCTAGTTCTGGACCCCATAGAGATTATAATTTTTTTTTTAAGTAAGTAATACTTTTCTTCAGGGAGTGATTATTACCTGTAAATTTTGATGAACACTTTAACTTCACTCCAACCCAAACAACATTTATTACTTGACTGATGTTTTACCTCCCTTCCTGGATTTAAATTTTGATTCCCTGTTTTCAAAATAGTCTCTGAGTATCCTAGAGCTGGAACTGACAGAAGATGACTGGTCTAATCCCATCATTTCTCAGCTGAGGTCCACATAGGAAAAGTGACTTGCCAAAGGCTATCTATCAAGTTAGTGGCAAAACATGGGCCTAACTCTTTCGCTTAGTTCAGATCTCTTTCCAATATATCAACTCAGGACTATTCCATTCGCTAGGCAATATAGTCACATTATCAGTGGCCCAGTAGTTTTCCAAAGACATATAACAATGTTTGAGACCTAAAGTGGGTAATACTGACTTAGGAGTGTGCCTGGGTGTTTTAGCTGGCTAAGTGTCTGGCTCAGGTCATGATCTCAGGGTTCTGTGTTCAAGCCTCACATTGTGCTCAGAGTGGAGTCTGCTAGAGATTCTCTCTCTGCACCCCTCCTGTCTAAAATAAGTAAATCTTTAAAAAAAAAACAAAACACTTACCAACTTAAAAATATTTTAAAAAAAATACAAAACTGATATCCATAAATACATCATAAGTAACTAGACAACATTACTTTATTTACAACATGATTTTTACAGTTTTATATAGTTATATGTTAATTTTATTACATGCATTACATAATATGTTATTTTTATATAACATCTGATCCTTCTTTTATATAAGTAAATTAAAAAATGATTTTTCTAACAAAAATACTAACAAAAATATTCATCTACGCACACACAATTTTTCCAGGTTGAGAGTGCAGTGGTAAATTAAAACCTGATCTATTTCAAGCTTTGATTTGCCTCTATATAAAAATCTCTGATAATTAAAAGTCACCAAGTTTGTGTTTTCTTGCCCTCATTATCTGGATTCTCACCTCTAAACTAGTTTATTAGGCATACAAACCACATGATCTCTAAGTTTTCTTGTGGCTCTAAATTTCCATAATTCTTATGATCCTATCCCTCAGAAGATGAGTCCTTAAGAAAAGAAAAAAAAATTGCTGAATTCCTTTAGAGGACACAGGATTGAGTTGGGTCAAATACTCCCCGTGTGTACTGTTTCTGATGTCCTGAGTTCCTTCCTCTTTATTGCCTCATGCGTTTGCTGATGTCAGGGCTTTGACTGTGGATCATAAGCTGCCACTGCCACAGATTTTCCAGATGTTGACATATTAGGCAAATATATTCTTTGTGGGAGCAGTTACTGCTGTGGGAAGAGAAATCTTGGAAGTACATTCCAGTTGCAGCCTGATTTAATTGAGGTAGTAAACATCATGGGAACAATGGTTGACATTGGCCAGGCTCCACCATAAGGAGGTACACAGAGTCACAAGAGAACCAGAGGGGAAGTGCAGAAAATAAGTCAAAACATATGAAGCAGTGAGAGGAGGAGAAGGAAGAGAGAATGCCAAGAAAACCAGACACATAAACAAGTGAGTAATGCTTTTCATTGGTTGTTCAAGTGAGAGTAAGTGTGTGTGTGTGTGTGTGTGTGTGTGTGTGTGTGTGTGTGAAAAGCTCAGAGAACAAATTGTGGAATAAAAGATTCTACAAGTTATTTTCTTTGAGTTTGATAAGATGCTTGTCTTTCAATCGCTTTTAAGAGGGTTAATTTACACAATGTAAAAATTACAAAAGCATTTACATAATGAAATCCCAACATTTTCACTAAGTTAATCTTATCATGGGCAATGAGGTGAGGGGTTATTTGTCTCATTAAAGAGCTTCCTTTGCTCTTAAGGCAACAATAAATTAATCAAGTGGCTGTGTAGGGTTTAATGCCTACATTTTCCCTTCACGATTAATAAAATCTTTCACAAGTTAACAATTTTTGAAGAACATGAGTGAAGTTTTTTCTACTTCTCTATTTTCAAAAATCTCAGTATCTACTAAATTCTTTATGTATTCTTGTAATCAATGTTATCAAAGCCCTATTTTTTCCTATGTTTCAGTGCTTTTATATCAAGCTATTCAGTAGTCTTAAAACCCCATATCTTATTGAAATTATCCAGATATTATGAAGCAATACTATTCATACAAAGAGTTTGACAGTCCCTCTGTCCTATCTATTCAAATTTCCCTAATTTCTCATGTTCCATCTTTCCTGTGTTGCTAAATATATAAATACTTCAACTAACAGATGGCAAATGGAAGCACCAATGGGCACAGAAATCAATCCAAAGGCTTTTAAGCATAAAATGTCCCTGAGGCAAGCAACAGAAGGATAAAGAAAAGGAAGCTTGAATGTTTTCAAAGGGAAGAAAGGACTGACGGTCCTTTCTTGTAGTTTGGAGAATCATGCGATAAATTAAGCGAATGAAATTGACCAACTGAGAATGAATTTATTTTATAGTTGGAATCACATTAAAAGTAGTATTGGGCTTTTGAGTACCCAGTGTGGTAAAAACTAAGTGATAGACTTGTCTTGAATGCTATTACATTTCACTGAAATGGGAGTAATACATTGCTCTACCTTTCAGGATTTCTGAGTTCCTATGTTAAAGTCTTCTAGGCTCTTGGGTTTTCAACGTTTTTGGTATGACTTTACTCAGTCTGTGGAGTCTTCACAACTGTTAAGGTCGTTAAGTAATATAATTGGTAATATAATCCTAAAACATAACCATTCCCTGATCTTTTTTTTTCTCAATATTCATTCATCTCAGATGACTCTCTCCTTAATATATAACTATGAAGATATTAAGGTAAAACAGTTCATACAAAAAAGGAAAGAAAGAAGGAAAGAAAGAAAGAAAGAGAGAGAGAGAGAGAGAGAAAGAAAGAAAGGAAGGAAGGAAGAAAGGAAGAAAGAAAGAAAGAAAGAAAAAGGTAGTTCATACCAATGTATTTTAAACAGTTTCAAGTGTTCTTCATGCTGGACATAATGGCTGATGAAGGAGAAAAATGCTCTGTTCTTAGTATAACAGCTAAGAATCCAATTCAATCTTTCGAGAGACTAAAATTTTAATTGTAACCTACATGTCACATTATTTAAAAAAAGCTAATTCTTCAATTATATCTTCACTATATAATCTTGGAGAGGAAAAAAAAGAAAACTCTATTAAGAACAACATATGAACAGAAGCAAGTTTCTATGTAATGAGAAAAGTCTAGCTGGCCTTTGATATTGATTTGCACTTACTCTATGTTGTAGCTCTTTACTGCCCTTTTTTTTTTCAAATGTTACGTTAACTTTTTTTTTTTCATATTCAGATTGTATCCTCTAAAACTACAAAGAAGTTTTGATAACAAATGCATTACCTTCTAGAAGGTTACAAACAACCACAGGCTAGTGTTTTGGCAGTGGTGCACAGTGCGGATCCTTGGGCTCCAGGTAGAATCCTGGCTAAACTAGATCTCAGTAAGAGGGCGGATTAAAAAAGAGAAGCAGCCCAATAACTAAAATTATGTCAAGTTAGAAAAGTGTTCTGAACCTAACATAGGGTTAAGGTATCTAAAGAGCCTGATCAGCTAAAAGTTCAAGGAAGACAGAAGATGACAACAGGCCAGCCGGGAGAAGACAGGACATGAAAACGTGCCAGCAGAGAGATCAGCATGAACAAGTTTCAAGTAAACAAGAGTTTCAGTCCCTCCAAGCACTAAAAGAAGCTCAGTCTGGAGCTCTGCAAACAGCTGAGAAGCACAAGAGGAGAATAGGGCTGTAGGCAGTGGGCTGTTGATTTTTTTTTTAATTGAAAGTGATTGAAGGGTTTTTAGTAAAGGTATAGGTATCATTTATCTATTTCTAACAAATGTCCCCAAACTTAGAGATTCAAGACAACAACATTTATCATCCCATAGTTTCTATTGTTCAGGAATCCAGGTGCAGATTATTGGGAACCTCTAGCCCAAGGTCTCTCATGAAGCTGCAGTCAAAGTGCTGGCTGGGGATGTGGGCACCTCAAGACTTGACTGGGGAAAGATCCACGTCCAAGTTCACTCATTTGGTTGTTGGCAGGGTTCAGTTTTGTGTGAACTGTTGAACTCAGAGCCTCAGTTTCTTATTGGCGGTCGGTGGGAGGCCACCCTTACTTTCTTGTCCCATGGGTCCCCCACAAGGTAATTCATAGCAGGGCAGCTTGATTCTTTAAGGAGTGTGATTGAGAAGAGCCAGAGAGACCAAAAGAGAAAACAAGATAGAAGTCAGTCTTCTGTAACCTAAGCTCAGAAGTAATATACCATTACTTTTGCCATATTCTGTTCATTAGATGCTAGTATGTCCATTCAGCTCTTAGAAGGCTTAGAAGTCTGCCTTCTACAAGATATCATGATTTTATAATGTTAGAAAGATTACTAGCTCTTTGTAAAGAATGGACTATAGGTATCAAAAGTAGAGTCAGGCAAACGATGTAGGTATAGCCTATAGAATTTGCTGAAGTGTTAGATGTGGAGGATTTAAGGAAGAGAGGATCCAAGCATACCAGGTTTCAGTGACTCAGTTGATAATGATGTACTTTTGGATAAAGAAGATACGCATAAAGAAGGTCTAGAGTGGAAACCAATTAGCACTTTATTCACAAAAAATCAAAATACATGTTTAAGAAATGTTTCTTGACTATAATATGTTCTCTAGCTCAAATATACTAGATTATTTTTCAATTTGATTTTATTTAGAAGTCCAAAAATATTGTAAAAAATGTATTTTTTTAAGATTTTATTTATTTGAGAGAGAGAAAGAGCAAGAACAAGGGGAAAAGGCAGAGGGACGTGGGACTCCATCCCAGGATCCCAAGATCAGAACCTGAGCTGAAGGCAGATTCTTAACTGACTGAGTTAAGTCATCCAGGCACCCCAATATTGTGAAAAATTTAAAAGTATGTGTGACTTTGCCTGAAATTAAACTGTTCTTCCACAGGGTACCACAGGGAAGAATAAAAACCAATATAAATTACAAAAATCAAATTTTAGATTAGCATAAAAGCCTCCTAATAACATATAGAAGACCTAAAAAAATTAATCAATTGCATTATAAAATAATGAACTTCCCATTCTAAAGGTGTTGAAAGAAGATTTGGAAAACCACATGTCAGGTAAATTCTGTATCAAGTAGAAACTGAACTAATTTATCTCTAAAGATTCACAAATCTTCTGTTCAATAATTTCATGAAATATTGTGCAGAAATATAATAAAATTATTAAATTATTATATATGTAGGATACATTTTCTTTTCTTAAAGTTTACATTCATAAATTATTTTGTTGTATAAAGCTGTTGTATGCTATGCTCAGTCATGGATTTGGGTTGTAAAAGAAATAGCAAAATAATAGGGCACATTCTGTCCAATTTTCTTTGATGCTGTATCTCATGCAATAGTGAAGTACATGAGGATGACCTCAAGATATATATATATATATATATATATATATATATATACACACACATGCACATCACTCTTCTCTATAGTCACTGAGAAGCTGCTAACAGTTCTACTATCAAACTGATATATTTCAGGTCAGTGATCTTTTTCCACACCAAGTTCACTTGTAAAATATTACTGAGGAATGGTAAAGCCATTTCCCAGAATGTCATGGGTTTAAAGATCCAAAACATTTGCGCTCATGCAACTGGAGAAGGCGAGAAATTTGACACAAGGAATGGAATGCATTAGCAGCATACCTAGATAGTCATACGTCCTCACCTTCTAAACGTGGAAGAAGAATAATACAGGGCAGTTCAAGCATATTGTTTTTTCTTTTTTTGGTGGGCAATTACAATTCATTTCATGTTTTCTTTCTTGCGCTAATTTTTGTTGCAGTTTAACATGTACACATTTTATATTGTAATATAGCAAAACTTCTGATTGTGATTGTTTCGCATTTTTTATTTGAGGATACAGTTGCCATTGTTCTAACAAAGAGCCTTCCAGCTCATGAAAATGTCACATAATTCATTTTTTCATTCATTCTTGTTCCTTTTCTCTTAATAATTTTTATACTTTAATTACCCATTTAGAGGTTTTTCTATGTTCTATTTATTCATAAACATGTGATACTTTTTGATACTCTTATAAATGGTTTTATAAACATAACCAGCACTTTAAAAGGTTGCACAAATTCAAAAGATTGTACTGTACAAATTCACAGTAATTAGCCAACTTCACCACTGTTGTGACTTCCAGCATCACTGAGATTAGTTTTACTTATTTGGGGGAGGGGGACTCTATATAAATGGGATTCTAGAGCTTAGAAGATAGTCTGTCACAACTGACTTCTCACAATCAAATCAATAAAGCTACTCATGCATGTCGTAGCCATGAAAATAGTCTCTAATTTTGGAGAGAAGCTTTAATAATTTACCTTTCACATTTAGATCTTCAATTCATTTGGAATCTTCAATCCACCCAGAATTAATTTTTATTAATGGTGTGAGATGTGCAAAAAATCTTAATTCATTTTTTCTTCTAATTGAATATCCAGTGACTTCAGCATCTTCTACTGAGAATCTTTTTTCCCATAGAGAGACACAATTTATCCAGCCTCCTATACTGTAAATATAAGTCTTTCTTCCCTACGTTTCAGGGGCACTTTCATTATAAATGGTGTGAGTGTTGTAAATGGTATGATGTATCATTGTTGTAAATGGTGTGGCGTATCATTCTGGATCCTTTCTGAGGTCCCATTGGATTAGTTGTCTGTCTGCGTCAATATCACACACTTACTGTAACTTTAAAATAAAACATAATATCTGGTAGTGTACCTCCTCCAGTTCATTTGTCTTTGCTTTTCTTAGCTTTTTGAATTTCCACATATATTTTAGAATCAGTTTTCAAACCTCATACATACAACCTTGCTGGAATTTTGACTGGTAACATGTTACATAAATTATTTGGGAGGATAGAGTTGATATCTTTAAATGATGAGTCTTCCAATCCATAAGCAAGTTACATTTGTTGCATTTATTTGTTCTTTTTCTTTTCTTTCTCAGTCATATGTATTTTGTAATTTTCTGTGTAGAAGTTTTGCAGATCGTTCATTAGATTTACTCCCAGATATTTAATATGTTTGATGCTCTTTTAAAGGATATTATTTTAATATTTCACTTACTATTTGTCAATTTCAAACCTACCCTGAGTGAGCCAACCAACAGAATCAAAAGCCATATAGATGTTTATGTATGTATGTGTATATATATATGTGTGTGTGTGTGTGTGTGTGTGTGTGTGTGTATACATATATACATATATTTTATGACTGAGTTTTGACATGATTTCTTAGGTTGGAATAATCAATAGTATACAGTGTCCCTCATCAGTTTAATGAAATTTTCCTTTAATACTAGTTTTCCCAAAAAGTGGAAAAAAAAATAGATATTGACTTGACCAATACTCTTCTCCATCTAAACAGATGATCCTATCTTTTCTCCTTTATTTTATTAATGTAGTAAGTTGCAGTGATTGGTTACAAATGTTACATTGTTTTTACATTACTCAAAAAAAAAACTTAATGCACTACTGGATTAATTTCACTGATGTTTGCCTTCAGATTTTGTGTCTATGTTCTCAAAATAAATTTGTTTGCAGATTTCCTTCCTTAAGATGTCCATGCCTTGTTTTTTTTTAAAGCTTTTATTTTATTTTATTTTATTTTTATTTTTATTTTATCTTTTCAGTGTTCCAAGATTCATTGTTTATGCACCACAACCAGTGTTCCATGCAATGCGTGCCCTACTTAATACCCACTGCCAGGATCACTTGACCACCTCCACCCCCTTCCCCTCCCAAACCATCAGTTTGTTTCTCAGAGTCCACAGTCTCTCATGGTTCATCTTTTTTGAGATCAACTTATGCTTGCCATTAAAAAGTTCTGGGAAACTATTCCCTTGGCTTCTATTCCCAAAGGACTTTTTATAATAGTAATGATATCATCTCCCTAAATTTTTAGAAGGTTTCAAAGTGAAATCATTTTGACAGGGAATCTTCCCAGTGGAAAGCTTAAATTGTGAATTCAATTTTTTAAAGATATACAACAATTTACAATCAATCTTCCATCTGTGTCACCTTCAGTAAGTTGTGGTTTTTAAGACATTGGTTCATTTAATTATAATCATTTTAGTTATAATCTTAATTGATAGATATTGTCCATATCTACTAATAGAGATATATCCTTTTTATTTCTTTAAAAAGTTGCACTCTCTTTTCTTTTAATCAAGAATAGGTTTTCCAGGTTACAGTTTTAAGTTTTCAATTTTTTTAACAACCAAAATTTATTTTCTCTACTATGTATTTGTTTTCATTTTCACTGACTTCTGCTTTTACTTTTTATTACGTCCTTTCTTCTACTTCAGCTCCTTTTTCAATTTCTTCACATGGAAGTTTACATTGTTAATTTTTCAGACTTTCTTCTGCCCTTGTTAATGTAGATCTACTGGTTTTCCTCACAGCACAGCTGTAGGAATATCCTAAAAATTTTTATGTGATATTGTCATTTTATTTTAGTTCAAAATATTTTGTCATTCCCATGTAATTTCTTATTTGGCCCATGGGTGATTTAAAAATGCATTGCTTAATCTGCAAAGTTTGGGGATTTCCCTAGTTACCTTTCTATTTTTGTTAATTTTGTTTCCAGTTTAATTATATTTTTATCAGAACATATTCTCTATGATTTTATTTTCAAATCCTTTGAAATTTATTGAGATTTGCTTTGTGGCCCAGCATGTGGTGACCTATTTTGGAAACTGTTCCATGTGCACTTGAAAAGAATGGCATTTTGCGGTTGTTGAGCGCAGTGGGTTTGTGTGTGTGTGTGTGTGTGTGTAGACAAAGAGAATTACATCTATTACATAGTATTTACATTATACATTATATACTATACCAAATCGTTTAATTGTGTCAAGTTGTTTAATTAATAAGTTTCTAACACTGAATTTTTGTCTGTTTCATCTATTAGTTACCAAATGTGGTATATATAAATCTCAAATTATGATTGAATTCATCTTGCTGTCTCATAAGTTTTTATAATATTAGTTGTATACAAATTAAAATACTGTAAATTTTTTTGTTGAATATTTCTGTGAATAATCATTTCTGTAAATACTTGACTTTTATTAGTAATTTTACAGCCTTATGTTGGTTACTATTTCCACTACTCATCTTTTCCTTCCTTTTTCTTTCAACTATTCTATGCCTTTATATTAAAGATGCATCCCATGTAAGCAATCTATGGCTGCTTGATTTTTTAACTCAGTCTTTATAATTAACATTGTCTGTGAATTTAGATTAATTTTTACCATCATACGATTTGCATTCTAATTTGTCCCATCAGTTCTTTCTTTCTTCTGTTCTCATTTCTTGCCTTTTATGGATAAATCAAGTATCTTTATTTCTTCACTCCTCCTCCTCTATTAGCTGGTTAATAGCACATTGTAATATTACTGTTATTCTTGCTTTGTGGTTGCTGTTAAGGTTCTTTTTGCTATTGTGGTAAAATATACATAACATAAAACTGATGATTTTTTCCAGTGTACAGTTCAATGACATTGTTTCATTCACGTTGTTGTGAAAACATCACCACCATCTATTTCCAGAACGTTTTTTTCATTTTCTTGAACTGAATCTCCATACTTGCTGAACAGTAGCTCCTCATTCACCCTCCATGCAGTTTCCGGCATGCACCATTCTACTCCCGTCTCTAGGAAGGTGACTACTCTAGGTACCCCGTTAAGAGAAATCATGCAGTATTTGACCTTTTGTGACAGGCTTATCATGCCATTTAAGATAATGTCCTCAAGGTTGATCCATGTTGTGGCATACATTAGAATTTTCTTGCTTTTTAAGGATGAATCATATTTCATAGTATGTATATGTCATGTTGTGATTATTCATCCATCAATAAATACTTGCATTGCTTCCATGTTTTAATTACTGAGAATAATGATGTTATAAACTTGAGTGTACAAATGTCTCCAAGGCCCTACTTTCAAGTTTTTGGGTATATACCCAGAAGTGGAATTGCTGGATCATATGATAATTTAATATTCAATGTTTTGAGGAACCATGATATCATTTTCTATAGCAACTGCACTCATTCCATTCCCACTCAGCAGTGCACAAGTGTTCTGGGTCTTCCACATCCTCACATGTTTAATAAATTTAATTTTCTAGTGATATCCTCTTTCTTTTCATCTATTTTTGATGTATTGGCAATTTTTTTATTATATGTTCTGATAACTTCCATAACTGTAATTATATGATCTGTTTTTATTGTCTGCTTTGATTTCCATATTTTCTCTCACCTTCTTCCCCTTCAATTTTAGTAATATATCTGGAAAAGAATGAATCGGATATAAAAGATTTTAGAAAGAGCATGTAGTTGTAAAGAATTTTTGCAAGCAAACCTGGATTTCCAAAAGACTCTCTCACCATTAAACAACAAACAAACAAAAATCCACAATGGGTATTTAAAGGGACCAGGGGTAAGGGGAGCTAACAATAGAAGATTAACAAAATCACCAAGTTTACAATTGGTCTCTTCATGGTGAGAAGGAAACAATATTCTCACAGGATTATTGTACACACAAGAGCTATGTCTTTGGACATCACTAATGAAGAAGTTTTTTTCTGTTAGGAAGTCAGAAATTACAGGTGGAAGCTGTAGGCAGTCAGGCACAGAGATAATTATTTTTTACTCAACTTTTATTCTACTCAGGCCTTCAACACACAAACACCCTCATAGACACACCTAGAAAAAACATTTAACCAATTATTTGGGCACTCATTGATGGCCCAAATTAACACAAAAAATTAACCAGTATATCAGGATTTTTTTTTTTACTTTTTTTTTTTAATTGAGGTATAATAGCCAAGGTTTTATTTATTTGGGAGGAACTAAGCTGGAAAGCAAACCCTTTCATATTCATTTGCTTTTTCTTGCTTTGTTTTGCTTTTATTTTAGGATATAAAGTTGTTTGTTTGCTTTCCTGACTAGAACATGATGAGCACACTGATCCATAATTCACTGTTAAGTGAGAGCAAGAGGTCTGTTTTGTTTCTGCACGCCATTTGTAAGTTCATATCTAGCCCTGGAACAGGGTGTTTCTGCTCACTGGTATTGGCCCATTTTTAGTAGACGAGAATCTTTGAACTTGATCATCATTAACATTCTAGCTTATTCGTTTAGAAGCCATGGAGTGTCCAGGTTAACCACTATATTGATTGCTACTCTCTATTTTCCCACCAATTCTTCACGTCATCTCAGGGTAATACTTGGGTCTCTCTCCAAAACAAACTCTAAAGATCCGTTTTCAAAGATCTAGTTAATCAAAATATTTACCAAAACAAAACAAAAGCAGTGTTATAGTTCTGATACATCATGCTGTGATTATCTTGCCTTAGTGAAATAATTAAATAAATTAGGTGAATTTAATTTAAATTGGGTGAAATATAACGGACTCTAGAACAACACAGTTTTGAACTGCAGGCCCACTTATACAGACTTTTTTTTTTTTCAATGAATATAGTACAGAATTGTTCATGTATTTTCTCTTCTTTGTGATTTTCTTAATGACATTTTCTTTCTAGCTTACCTTATTGTAAGAATATAGCACATAATACATATAACATTCAAAATATGCCAGTCAATTGTTTATGTTATCAATAATCCTTCCAGTTAAGTAGGCCATTAGTAGTTAAGTAGGCCATATATATATATATATATATATATATATATTTCATATATATGAAATACTTTTAATTTTCAGGTGGGTAATTTATAAAAATTTATATATATATAGTGTGTGTGTATGTGTGTGTGTGTGTGTGTGTGTGTATGTATAAGTTTTAGAAGGGTATTCTTCTAAGGAGGGATATCTGGGTGGCTCAGTCAGTTAAGCATTCAACTCCTGATTTGGGCTCAGGGCATGATTCCAGGGTCCCTGCACAGTGGGAAGCCTGCTTCTCCCTCTCACACTCCCTTTCCTTGTGTTCCCTCTCTCACTGTCAAATAAATAAATAAAATTTAGAAATTTAAAATTAAAAAAAAAAAAGATTCTCTTTCTCCATCTGCTGCAACCCTTCTCTTCCCCTCTCTTAACAGGAAAAAAAAAACAAAAAACAAAAAACAACAACAACAACAACAACAAAAAAAAAAAACAAGAAGAAAGAAAGAAAGAAAGAAAGAAAGAAAGAAAGAAAGAAAGAAAGAAAGAAAGAAAGAAAATTAAGGAAATTTCTACACTTGATAAAGATGGTTCTTTATCTTATGAAATAATTTCTCTCTCAAAGTTGTTTCTTAAAAATATATTTGAAAGGATAAAATGTCCCATGATGAAACCATAATAAAATCTGCACATTAGATATGACAGCTCCTATGTAAAACATTTCTGTAAGAATTCCAAAGGCTCTACTAAAATGTCTGGCATTTCTGTAAAACCTTAGTAGATATTTTTGGTATAACATAACATTACCTCAAGGAATTCCACAAGCTGTCCCTCCCCACATCTGTTAGCAAAGTTCTTGTCAAACATGGGTCACGAAATGTAGCTGAGGGCTGCAACCTTAGCTCAATTCATTTGAGTTTAACCTTAGCTCAAATGAATTTGTAATTAGCAGAGAATCTGAAAATTCAAGCATAGTAGTAATGGAAAGGGCTGGGAATGTTATATAGCAATCTTCTTCTTCTTCAAAAAAAAAAAAAGATTTTATTTATTTATTGAGAGAGAGAGAAAAAGTGTAAGTTGGGGGAAGGGAGAAGCAGGCTTCCTCCTGAGCAGGGATCTCCATGCACGGCTCCGTCTCAGGGGCTCCATCCCAGGATCCTTAGATCATGACCTGAGCTGAAGGCAGAGGCTTAACCAACAGAGCCACCCCGGTACCCCATTATATGGCAGTCTTCTTGCTGTCACTATTCAGCTGTTCTGAGTTGTCATCACCTGTGGCTTTTGAGGCTATCTTCTTTTAAGCCAGTTTTCATACCAAGGTAAGGGGAAAGCCAAAAAGCAGGACTGCCTCGATTTTAGAAAAAAAAATTTTAAGGTCTCTGTGTCTCCCTGTATGATTGGCTCCTGCACTCTCAATGCTTGTGAGTCCGAGTTGCCTGCTTCATTGCCCTGTAAAGTTTTCTTATGAGACTCTGCTTCCCAGTCCCTTTCAACTAGGTGCTGCTCAAGGTCCAGAAGATGAAAAAGTCCATCTCACTTGGGGAAGAGAATTCTGAGCCAGCTTTCTTCATGCAGTAGTTGGCGTTGCCTCCAACTTGTCTGTGGAAAACTATCATGGTGCTGTGCCTGGCTCCACTTTTGCAGCCTTTCAACTGCTTACAAAGAATGATAACAATTAATTCTGTTTGTAAGATGGGGGGCAGCTGGGAGGGTTCACTTGATATGATATAAGTTTCCTCTAAGGAGAGGTTATTAATGAAAAAATTGCTGATTTGAGTCCACATGTATTCCTTGAGGAGTTAAGCAATTTCACCTGCTAACTGGCCAATATGGATGTGGATAATTAAAAGCAGACAATTCACAAAATATTAACAGCCAGCAATTTGAAACCTATAAGAAGGGTGTTGACCCTATCTTCACAATGTTTCCACCCTTTGGATACCCTAGAGAAATTAAGAAATATTGGCTGATACTGATCCTTGCTGTAAAGAGCAACTTTTGTGGGTTACTCTGCCAAGAATCTGTTGTTTTAAGCAATTCACAAAGAGGGCCGGATTGGTATGCGTTCTCCCTACTTGAGTATTTCTGGTTTGAATTATTCCTTGCAACAATCAGTTCTGGCGGAAGAGTGAATTTACAGTGTACCGGTATTTAGATGGTGGGAGTAGGGGGCTGTTTCCAATTCCAAGCTATATTGAAGAGTAATTAGTTGCAGTGGAATAGATCTTTCCAGAGATAAGGCCAATGGCTTCCTTTTTAAAATGCTTTTCATCAGCAAGATTGTTTTCTTTTAAATGTGGTCCATCACCCCTCTCTTCTGTGTGTGTGTGTGAGTGTGTTTCATTTTCCAAAGCATAACAAACAACATTCTGAAGGTTACATTTAAAATAGATGTTCATTTACATGTGTGAAAGTACATAGATAACATTGGTAATCTAACATGCCAA
Organism: Lutra lutra; assembly: GCF_902655055.1. Classification (NCBI taxonomy): domain Eukaryota; kingdom Metazoa; phylum Chordata; class Mammalia; order Carnivora; family Mustelidae; genus Lutra; species Lutra lutra. The sequence continues at coordinate 17,686,447 of NC_062278.1, forward strand.
TGTACAAAAAAAAATTTATCCTGCAATTTTGGGGAAAATCTTATTTTTGACTCTATATTTGTACAATGAAGAATTTAAAGCTTTATTTTTCTCCTTATTACTTTAAAATTCTTTGCTATTTGTCTTTCTCTGCGAGATAAATTAATGACCTACTAACATTCTTAAACCATTGCAGAAGTCTTATTTCAAAAAAGTCCAGATCTTATCCAATTAGCAATTACTAAAAATGAAACTATTAAGCAGACTTTTTTTTTTTTTAAGACTTGGTGTGTGATAGTATCATTTTCTGGAAATTAAGGCACTTATGTAGAACTGTCAAAGAAAATCAGGTTTTAACCATTCTTTTGAAAACTGGGTTTGCAAAATCCCTAAAATGGTCCAGTAAGTACCCACTCTGAGTTGAAGATTTTGTCACTTTAATCTTGGCCTCCACTTCACAGAAATTTCAGTTAAACTGAAATTGGAGCAGTATTGGAGCTCTAACTTATCCACTTGAAATTCTTACTGTTATTGAATTATTTAACTTGAAACATAGGTGTTTTAATTAGCCATGTAAGGAATGTATGTGTTTTCCCAGTACTTTCTGCAGACACCAAACCAACAGAAATCTTCCTTTTCAACGTAGCCTTAGCATAAGAGCAAAATTTTTAATTTTATAAGCTTTGATTTTTCTGTCAACTTTATATTTATCTATTGTAGTTATAATCTAATAACTTCACAGAAATGATGCAGGGATGTGATGAAGTTTAAAATATAGGTTGAATTTATCACCCATCTTATCAACAGTCAAATGATTCAAATAATAGTGATTTAAGAATAATGAAAAATATTTATTATTAAACTAAGTTCTACCAGGTTTTATGATAAATATTATACATACACTTAAAAATCTGTACTTCATCTCCAAATAATAAAGGAAAAATAAGGCACAATTTTAGCCTTTTTTCCTCTAGACTGATAGCGTTATGTTGCATCAGGGAAGTCATACAATATGTCTAGGGTCTTACAGTGAGTAAGTAGGAAAAGGAATATTCTGGCTGTATTCCTCACCACCACACCATCAAATTTTGTATTTATATCATCAATGAATTACAGAAAAAATATACAGAAAATATACAGTGAATTCCAGAAAAAATATACAGAAAAAAAGGGGGGGCAATGATTGAACAACACAGGGGGAGGGGCACTGATTGCCTACATAGTCAAAAATCACATATAACTTTTGACTCCCCCAAAACCTCACCTAATAAGAGCCCGCTGTTGGCTGGTAGTCTTTTTTTTTTTTTTTTTTTTTTTAATAAGAAGTTCCAGCAAAGCAGATTCTTTTTTTTTTTTTTTTAAAGATTTTATTTATTTGACAGAGAGAGATCACAAGTGGGCAGAGAGGCAAGCAGAGAGAGAGAGAGGAGGAAGCAGGCTCCCTGCAGAGCAGAGAGCCCGATGTGGGACTCGATCCCAGGACCCTGAGATCATGACCTGAGCTGAAGGCAGGGGCTTAACCCACTGAGCCACCCAGGTGCCCCTGTTGGCTGGTAGTCTTACTGATAATATAAACCATCAATTAACTCATATTTTGTACGTTATGTGTATTATATATTGTATTCTTACAATAAAGTAAGCTAGATAAAGAGTTTTGTTAAGAAAATCATAAGGAAAAGAAAATCCACTTAGGGGTACCTCGATGGCATAGTCAGTTAAGCAGCCACCTCTTAATTTTAGCTTAGATCATCATCTCAGGGTCCTGGGATCAAGCCCTGAGTTGGGTTCTGTGCTTAGCACATAGCCTGCTTGGGATTCTCTCTTTCCCTCTGCCCCTTCCCCCACTTGCATAGACTCTCTCTCTCTGTCTTTCTCTAAAACAAACAAATCTTTTTTTTTTTTTAAGAAAATACGTTTACAGTAGTATAGCTATAGTAACTGAAAACAAACAAACAAACACACAGATAAGTGGACCAGCACAACCAAGCCTGTGCTGTCCAAGGGTCACCTGTATATATAGGCATAAAATATATAACCATATATTAATCCCCTGAATAAAAGAAGTAATTATGGAAGTAGAAAGAGGGTAGGTTCTAAGGAGAGAAACAAAGCAGAAGGTAGGGATAAGGAGGGTCTGGCTTGGAATGGGACTTCCATTTTAAGAATAGAGGACTAGAGGGGTGCCTGGGTGTCTCAGAGTTTAAGTGCCTGACTTCGGCTCAGGTCATGATCCCAGGGTCCTGGGATTGAGCCCTGCACTGGGCTCTCTGATCAGCGGGAAGTCTGCTTCTCCCTCTCCCACTTCCCCTGCTTGTATTCCGTCTGTTTCTCTGTCAAGTAAATAAATAAAATCTTAAAAGAAGAAGAAGAAGAAGAGAGGACTAGAGCTGCATTACAGAGAAGGTGTCCCTGTGACTCAAGTCTTACAGCATTAGGGGACAGGAAACTTCCCTAAGGAAGCAAGATTCCTGGAGTGTTCAAGGAGTAGCAAGAAAGCCGATGTGGCTGAGGGATAATAAATAAGAACTGGATAGTGGAATATAAAACCAGAAATGTAAGGGCATGCACAGGCCTTCGTAAGTCATTGTTGAGTTTTGGCTTTTATTTGGAATGGGATACAAAGCCATTGGGAGGATTTGAAAAGAGAAATTATATGATGTAACTTACAGCTGAATAATATCACTTAACACATGCATTGCAAATAGGCAAGGAAATGTGGGTTAGTTTTTAAAAAGGGCAAAGATTCAGCTAATATAGTTGTTCAATTGAGGATGTGAGAAATGTCAATGTCTTGGATCAGAATAAAGGCAGTGAAAGTGGAAGAAGGTTATTCTGAAGATGAGCTAATTGTATTTGGAAGTAGCTTGTGCCTGGGATATGACAGAAAGAGAAAGTGAGATGGGGTGCGGTCTAGAGCACTAGTGGAGAGTTTGGTGTTAGGTAGGTCTGCCCTTGGGGATGCAAGTTGGTTAAAGTTCTTTTCTGACTGCTTCACTTTTCTCAGTCAAATAGAAGTTCATCAGTTCACTGTGAAAATATGTTAGGAAGTTCTGGAAGTTGAAGGAGAGAAGAAATATGAAAGGATCATCTGGGAAAGCAGAAAGGTAAACGGACCAGCAGATGCAGTACTCAATATCTTGAAGTTCAGGGTGGTAAACTTAGTATGAGATCAGACAGAACAGTTTTGTGTTTGATTCCAGCCACATCGAGATGCAGGTGCAGATGTAAAGTATTTGGAGAGTTGGATTTAACCAAGGTTAGGATTTTGCCAAAGTATCGATTATGGGAATGAGGGCAAGGCGGTTGAAAATTACATGCAAAGAAAAGCTCTTAGTTGATTATAGAATTGAGTCTGAGTAAGAAGAAAAGTGAGAACATCAAGTAAAGTGACCATATGATTTATCGTTTAAAATAGGATGTTTTTCATTCTTATGCTGAGATAACTAGCAGGTTTAACCCAACCCTCTCCTATGCAAACCAGAACACATGGCCATTGTAACCTGAAGGGACATGGGACAAGGAAAAGACCTTGGGACTGTTGGAATCAGAGTGTTGGAAGGGATGGGTTAGAAAGGTGGGAGGTGAAAGTCAGAAGGTGTTACTTGAAATTGATAGTATGGAAGGTTTGCAGCTGCTGTTAACAGCAAAATCATGCCTACATGGCTGAGCGGCTGAGTAGGTGGAGGGCAAAATACTGTAAAGGAAGTCAAAACCGGAGAGAATAATCTACGGAAAGGTCCACACAGTTGTTTTCAAGCACAAAAACTAGGAAAAGAGTACTTTGGAGAAAGTGGTATTTACTAGGGGCTAATATTTTCAGGGAATTAAAGGCTTTGTCTTGGGATCAGGAGATACTTGCTGACACTGCTAATGTTATAATCTGAAGACTTAATATTTAAAACTGGGGTAATTTAGAGAGGAGGAAGGAAGAATTGTCTCAAAGAAGCAAAGAAAGCAAAAAGCATGCCTGCTCATCTCTAGGCCCATGAGGCCAATTTTGTTGGAACAACAGAGCTGCACTTGACACCACAAGAGAAGTTGTGTGCCAGTGAGCCAGGTTTCAGAGCAAGAAGGCAAAGAAAACCGTCATAAAATGATTAAGGATATGAGGAATTTGGCTGTGTCATCAAAATGGGGGAAAGGATGAAAATAATCCTGAGTGGGAGGGATGGAAGTCGGGAGTGGCAGGTGGGCTCAGAGTAACAATGTTCACTCTGAAGGGAGATTAGAGACACAGGAAAACGAGGCGACTGACATTTCAGAGATAAAAGGGGTGATGAGATTTGGCCTTTTAGTCCCAAGGCAGATAATGATGCTCAATCCATTTTTAGCAAAATGAAGTAACCCACTCTACTTTGTTTTGTGTTGCATTTTAAGGAGTCTTTAAAGCTCTCATTCTTTTTAATCTAAGAAAATAGTAATACAATTTTAATTTGGGGTCACACTATTACCTATTTCAATATTTTAATAAATGTAAAACTGTTGGAAGAACATTTTAATTAGCATAGATTTGAATAAACTATCAAACGAACACGGCTGCATGATACATTCAATTTTTTAATTAAAAACTCTACCGGTACTTAATAGTGTGTTACTTATTTTAACATATTGAAAGCTATTTAGACTAAAACCCTCAGTCAAGGGGAACGCAAATATTTGGATGACTAATAACAGCAAAGGAAAAATTCAGTTTGGATACGTCTGTTTTTTCATTTAGACAAACAGAATGACAAAAATAAAGTTGTCTGTGTAAATGTATGGTTATTAACACATTTTCAGCGACTCTTCAGAACAACTGATATTTTATCTCTGTGCTGTTTCTCTTTTGAGGAGGGGAAAAAAACAAGAAGGAATTCCAGGTTCTAGAACTGGACAAAGCAAAATAAGGTCACATAATTTTGTAAAAGGAGACTAACTGAATCCGTACATTTGGATGGGCTGTCTCGTCTCTGGTCAATGGCTAAAACCAGTGATTCTGCATTCCTATGGCTTCCACTTTGGCATTGTTTACTCTTGATTCCACGTGTACATATTTTTTTCTACATTTGTTATTTTCACAGATCTAGCTAATAACTTAAGAACTGTTCTGCCATTATGCTGTTACAGAATTAGTGGGTGCTAGTCTAAGACCTGTCTCAATAAAAATGAATATGAAAATAGTAGCAAATATATGCCTGAACGAGTTAAGTGGAGGGTTATCCGAAAGTACTCACGAATGACCATGCTGTTTTCCAAATACGTGTTTTATTATACTTTGAAGAGTAGAAGGATCTCTTTAGATGATTAGTATGAATGCCAACAGGAATTGCTTGTGGCTAAGACATTCCTTCCCACACAAGCCCCAAATGCTAGGGCAGCTGCCTTCATAACAGGTTAAGATGTCCCTTAAAATGTCTCTTTACTCTGAATGGCCAATGTGAAGTTTAAAAAGAGTCAGAGTAGGAAGTGGGAAAACAACAGTAAAAAAAAAAAAAAAAAAAAAAGTCATGTAAATAGCTTCCACTCTTCACCGAATTTAATATGCCTAGCTTTGGCTCACTGCTTCTTTCCAATCTTTGATGAAGAGAAGAAAAACTGACGATCAATGGGGTTCTTTCAAGGAATTATGGGAAAACTCCCCCCTCAACCACTTCAGGATTTGGCACATGCCATACTGTTTTATATGTTTTACTGATATCGAGTCAAAAACCCATGTATATCTAAGATGATAAATTTTGTTCCAGAAATTCACTGTGGAAGCATTGTAAAATTATTTTACCCTTTATCCTTAGCTTGTATGTTGGGATGGCATTTCTGCTGGACTGTGTTTCTCCTGAACATTTCCTCAGTCATGAGTTTCCCATCCTATCTTATGATTGCCTGCCTATAGAAAAGCGTGAAAATAAGACAATATGTCTTATGCCAATAGTTGATATAGCCTGTGTCTTTTATTTTTTATTTTTTAAAGATTTATTTATTTATTTATTTGAGAGACAGAAAAAGCATGGGTGGGGGGAGAGAAGGGAGAAGCAGACTCCCCACTGAACAGGTAGCCTGATGCAGGGTTTTATCCCAGGACTGTGGGATCATGACCTGACCTGAAGGCAGACCTTAACTGACTGAGCCACCCAGGGACCCTAGCCTGTGTCTTTCAGTCTTTCAGGCTAAACTGTTCCCCACTTTTTTTTTTTTTTTTTTTTTACAGTTCTTAGACCCCTACTCTTAAGTTGGATATGAATGTCTCTGGCTTTCCATTAAAATTACTAAGAGCCTTGCTTTAATATTAGGGAAGTAGATAAGGGCCTAGAAAAATGTGTCTTGTCACCCATAACTTGATCATGTGAAACATTTGAGTAGGAGCTATTAGGCTCCAGCAATTGGTACCTTCAAAATGGAAACATTTCATGAATTAACTCAGCTTTCTTAGGAATACATTCTCTTCCAGAAATTTCCCCTACACTCGTGCACATAGGCACACACACACACCCCCACCCCCCACACACACACACATATACATCTTGTGTTTCAGTAATAAATGTTCTAGCCGCCACTCAGATCTTTCTAATTGCAGATGTCAAAACAGAATCTCTTACCTGTTTTAGTGGAATCTTACTGCGAAGAGATGTTGTCTGAGCTACTGACTTTGGCTCAAGAACTTCTACCAACTTTTAAAGGTCAGATTAGTATTAACAACTACTGGTTTTCTAGGGTTGCCATACCATAACAAGTACCACAAACTAGATGACTTACACAACAGAAAGTTATTCCTCAGAGTTCTAGAGATTAGAAACTTAAAATCAAGATGCCGGCACCATTGGTTTCTTCCGAGGGCTATGAGGAAGAATACATTCAATGCCTTTCTCTTAGTTCCTGATGATTTTCCAGAAATCTTTGGCCTTCTTTGGTTTGTGGCAGATTATCTCCAATCTTCATATGGTATGTTCCCTGTCTGCCTGACTGTGACTAAATCTCCCTTTTTTATGAAGCCATCAGTCAAATTGTACTAGGGGCCAACCTCACTCGACTATAGCCTTATCTAATATAATTACATCTGCAATGACCTATTTTCAAATAGGGTCACACTGTAAAATACCAAAGGTTAGGATTTCAGCATATAAATTTAAGGGAGAAAAAATTCAACACCTAGAATTGACCAGTAGGTCCTTGGAGATAACAACTCTTCGATTCATCATTTGATATTATTTCTAGTCTCCCAAATTCAAGTTTCTCCATTCCTGTTACTTATTTATGCTTGGAATACACAGGGCTCCAATGTATTCTCATCCACTCTTTGAAACCAGGGCAGTCACTTATTTATTCAATAAACATATTTTTCAAGCCTATAATATCTTCTAGGTACAAGGGACAATGTGTAAAAAAAAACACGAAACACCTCCAGTTCCAATAGATGTTTGGTCAAATTAGAAAGTCAAAAAAGCATAGAGAATTTTGTAATTGAGAAATTGTAGATATTAAAGAAACTACATTTGTCTTCTACATACAGAACACTAAAGAAGTCAAGAACTTAAATTTTCATGCCTTTCCCAAAGTTTAATTTTTCATTCTTAATCATCAGTTTAGGGGACAATCTGACATTCCAAAGGGAATAGTTCCTAGCAAGAGGAAACAGACTCTGCAACAATGTATTTTGAGGGCTCACTGAGCATCTGTGGTCCAGCAGCCACAGGAAGATTTTTTTTTTTTTTTGGCTTGGATTATATTCTCTCTCTCTTTTTTTTTTTAAGGTTTTATTTATTATTTGATAGAGAGAGACACAGCAAGAAAGGGAACACAAGCAGGGAAGTGGAGAAGGGAAAAGCAGGCTTCCCACTGAGCAGGGAGCCCAATGCAGGACTCCATCCCAGGACCCAGGGATCATGACCTGAGCTGAAGGCAGATGCTTAACCACTGAGCCGCCCAGGTACCCCTTGGATTATATTCTTAAAACCATGAGCAAATGTTCAAAAATATGAATAGAGAAGTCTCACTCTAGAAGTGATTTCCCTTTTATGCTTTGTTCTTTGCCACAAGCAATTTAAGCAAGCCATTCTTCAAGAAGCACACTGGGATAAGATTCAAATGGACCGCAGAGCCCATGGGAATCATGCAAATAAGGCAAATGGAGAAAAATTCATTAAGTACCAAAATAGCAACAAGGATACAGAGAAGCTAGGCAAGACTGGAATCTCTGACTTGATGGTGACTATGGCCTCAAGGTAAGAAGGAAGATACTATTCTGAAACCAGGAGTAGGTAAGTTAATATCACAATTTGTCATGTATTATTAGGAAATATCTATATCTATAACTTAATATCACTATTTATCATGTATTATTAGAAAATATGTATATGAAAAATTCAAAATACCATTTTGAATTTTTTTGTTTACAATAAAAAATGACATCTTAAAAAAATCAACTTCAAAAGAAAAAGTTTCGGGGCACCTGGGTGGCTCAGTGGGTTAAGCCGCTGCCTTCGGCTCAGGTCATGATCCCAGGTCCTGGGTTCGAGCCCCACATCGGGCTTTCTGCTCAGCAGGGAGCCTGCTTCCTCCTCTCTCTCTCTGCCTGCCTCTCTGCCTACTTGTGATTTCTCTCTGTCAAATAAATAAATAAATAAAAAATCTTTAAAAAAAAAAAAGAAAAAGTTTCATTATTTAATAAAGATCAAAAAAGTTTTAAGTATCTCACCTCGTTGGTATTGGTAGTTCTAAAGCAAGGATATTTTTTTCAATTTCTAAGAGGGTCTAATATAATGATGGCTATACTAGGTTACAAAACTGAGACCCTACAGCATTTCAGGCTGAAAGTATTTAAGAGATGTTTGCCTTCAGTCTGAAAGGGAGAAACATTAAAAAGTCACTAATCTTGGGAAGAGAATGGAGCTATAGCTTACTTGGCTAGATATTGTCATGTTATTCTGCAAAATGAATACAGCTGTCTTGACTTCCACCAGAAGTGCATGAAGGTTCCCTTGATTCCATGTGACTGGGGACATATGGCTACTTCTGACCAATAATTAGGGTAGAAATGTCATATGTAACTTACTTGCCAATCCAAATGCCCACCTCCCCCCTGAATCTGAGCTCTATCCCTACCCACACTCTCTGCCCAAAGGGATCTCCTTTTCCCACTGACATGACCAACAATTTTGGCTGTGCTGTATCAGCCTGGGTCTCTGAGTACAGTGAGCAGAGGACTGCTGTTGACTCTGTAGTATACATGTAGCATGAGCAATAAATAAACCTTCAGTGAATCAGCCACTGACTCTTTGCTGTCATTCATCTTCATACCTTACACTCGTCCATCCAAACAGACCGACTTTATAACCATATCAATACTTGACATTAGCTGGATTTGTAATTTTTTCCAGTCTTGGATGCATAAATGTATATTCTTATTGTTGTTTTAATGTGAATTTCTCAGATGCAAAATATTCTGTGTATCTTATACGATTATGAGGTTTTTGTGTTTCCTCTTCAGCTTTACTATTCGACACTGCCCATTTTATATTGCTCTCTTTATATACCATTGATTTTCATGAGTTTTTCTAATGTTTTTTATTAATCTCTTTTTAGTTTTAGGCATTGCAAATATCTTCTTCCACTCGGGCAACTTGTCTTTAACTTTGTAGGTGCTGTCCTTTTTGGAAAATAAATCCTTAATTTTTATAGGATCAAATTGTTATTTTGCCATCAGTGTTTTAAGAAATCCTTTCTAATCTCTATGCCAAATAGATAAATTCCTAAAAAAAAAAGAATTCTTATTTTTCTTTTAATAACTTTATAATTTTCTGTTTTTAATATTTACTTCTTTAAACAGTCTAAAGTTTTATTTTCTTTCATAAAAGTATTTTTCTCAATACAATGTATTTAAGTAATCTGCCCTCTAACCATTGATTTGTAAAATCAGATTTCTTGTATTCTAAGTTCTCATATATTTGCAATGTGATCACTGACTCAAGTTTGTTAAGTATTTCCACTTGGGGATATCATTTGGCAAGCAAGTTCATCTCCTTCCTCTGTTTGTTTTTTGTTTTTTTTTTTTTTTTTCATTTTGTGGCGGGCAGTGTCCACCTATAAGAATTAGAACAAGGCAGGTGAACACAAACACTTTCATCACCGTATAAACAACAACCTTAGTTGATAACCTTTCATACTGGGTTAATTAGCTTAGCTGAACACCAAAATTGCATGAATATTCTACACCACATTAGGAAGAGGTAAAGTTAGGGTGTTTGATTTGGGTTCCTTAGAAGCAAAACCTGTGATAAGAATGTATATAGAAGACATTTACTTTTGGAGGTAAAAGAGTCCTGGTAGGAAAATTGGGAAGTAAGAGAGAGAAGGCAGGTAACAAAAGGTAGCTACCTGTGTTGGGACTAGCGCTTAACCCCATTGGGAAAACTCTGGGATTCAATGCAGAACAGGCTTTGCAGTTATCACACATGAGTTCAAGGGGCCTGGGGTATTTCCAAACAAAAAAAACATTGTTTGAGGATTGCATTCCTGTACTTCACTGGGCAGAAAAGAAGTTCCAGCACCAGGAGAAAGCTCTTAGGCCCAGATGCTGTAGCTGACAGTATGCAGGTACATGGGGTGCACTGAGGAAGCAAGGGTGGGTGTAGATCATAACTGGATAACCTGGTTTCATAAGAAGGGAAACACAGGACCTTAGAGCAGGGTTTCTCAAGTTTAATTAATAAGTGTATCCCTTGGAAATCCTAACAGAACCCTACAAAGTGGATACTATTAATATTCCTCTTTTACACATGAAAACGCTAAGGTGCAGAGGTGTTGGGGATCTTTCCCAAGATTTCAGAGCCAGGATTGGTTTTTACTCCCCTCGCCCCAGAAATTCAGGTCACTGAGATATTGAGACTCTTGGTATAAATATTTCATTATTTGTCTTGATTCCCCCACTGCATTTGCAAAATACTCCGTGGGGAAAAAATAATACATATATGTACACTCAATAATGAAAATATTTTGTTTCTACAAAATGAAAGAAACAAATAGGTAAGATGTGAAATCTAAATGCCAAATTATTTTATGGTTGAAATGTACTAACACAAACAGGAAATATTATCCAAGCAGTGAGTGGACCTCATATTTAATGTTCTCTCTTCTTATTTCCTCACATTACCCACAAAGAAAATAGTACTCCAAAGCTCTGACCTAAGAGGCTATTTACCATACTTTGTCCTCAAAATCTCTCAAATCAAATCTTGGCTTTAGATATTTTAAAACGTAAGCACAATGACAGCTTTCAAAAACTAATTTCCCCACTCTAATGTTTAGTTACAGTTATTCACTGTTCTTTATTAAAAAGAATAATGTAGGGGCGCCTGGGTGGCTCAGTGGGTTAAAGCCTCTGCCTTCAGCTCAGGTCATGATTCCGGGGTCCTGGGATCGAGCCCCGCATCTGGCTCTCTGCTCGGCAGGGAGCCCCGCTTCCTCCTCTCTCTCTCTGCCTGCCTCGCTGCCTACCTGTGATCTCTATCTGTCAAATTAAAAAAAAAAAAAAAATCTTTAAAAAAAAAAAAAAGAATAATGTAGTGTGGCAGACTATTGCCCTATTTTTGAGGTTTTAGATCCATTGCCAGCCTGTTTGCAACATAGTCTATGTTAGACTGTTCTGGCTGTTCTCCACCTATATTTTTTTTTCCCTTGGTTTGATGGTAGGTTCTGAAATTCTTCTCTAGGGTCTACTATCTAAAAGCTAATAAAAGAAGACAGAGCGCCTGGGTGGCTTAGTTAGGTAAGCATCCAAGTCTTGATTTTGGCTCAGGTCATGATCTTGAGATGGTGGGATTGAGCCCTGCATCAGGCTCTGTGCTCAGCATGGAGTCCACTTGTTCCTCTCCCTCCCTCTACTTGCTCTCTCTCTCCCCCTCACAACCTCTAAAATAAATAATATCTTGAAAAAGAAAAAAAAGAAGACACATATCTTGGTCATAAAAAGCTTGAATGGAACACTCTAAAATTTCATAGATTTTTTTTTTTCAATTTCCCCCAGGGAAAGTGATGTTTAATTGTCAGTTTTCACATATTGCTAGCTACACTCACACGGCATGACTTCTGAGCTGAAATACCATATAATGACATCCCTGGGTGATGCAATGTATCTTTATTTATGTATATTTTGGTATACCAAAGATATTTTGAAAAAAAGCATTGTATTTCATCACTGAAAAATGTATTCCATGTTGTAGACTTTTACAAAAAAGAAAATTGAGGTAGTTATCCCAGAATCAAAGAAAACCAGCCAGCAATTGCCAGATATGTAAGTTGAATTCAGGATTGCTCATGCTACCATGAATGTAACATCAGTGTTCTTCCCAATAAGTCGTGTTTTCAGGACTATGTTTCCAAGTGAAGCATGGGACACTATTACTTTAAAATCGAGCCTGCATATGTACTTTCACAGAAGTTCCTTCCAATGCCTGTAAGTGATCATTCATTTCTGGATATTTGCTTCTCAAGTATGTCTGCCAAGTGAGGTATGAGATAACATTTAACAAAGATGAGATGTTTGTATGATAGTTACCACAAGAAATCTCTCTTGGTAATTCTTACCAATGAGGCAGAAAAGGAAAAGTGTGCCAGATAGAGAATATATTGAAAAATAGTTTGCTCTCAGAAAGTAAGTGGCAATGGGGGTAAATGAAGGGACTGTTATTTCTTGTGCATGCTGTTACTTATGTCTTGCTTTAAGCAGGATTCTGTTAGGGTATGGCACATACCTACATACAAAAAGCGAAAAGACATCATCTCTGATATCATGAAACATGCACACACACACAGACACACACACACACATGGGAACACATATATTCACTGGCCATTAGTGAATAATTGGTGCAGATATATTTTAGAAACTGAGATGAGATATTTCTGTAGCCTGATAAACAGTGGTGGCAATTCAACAGATTCCCAAAATGAGATTTCTTGAGAAAGCAGCAGAAATAAGATATAGATTCTTAATAAATTCATTCATGGTTCAGAGAGCAACAGGATTCTCAGCTAAGAAAAGGTGCCAATAAACACTGCTTAGTAAACACAACCTGCCAGTAAATATTTTTTAATAAGAAGGCTTTATTTCATGCTGAATACTCCCTGAAATCCAAGGACAGAATGCTGGCAGGGCCATCAAAGAAGAGGCTTAACATCATTGGATTATACTGCAAAAGCCTGTAGTTATGCCACAGACTTGTGTTGAAGGGACAAGATGAACATTTCATAGGGTATGCAATGAAATCAACCCATCTAAATTCTGCTGGTAATTTTCAGATGGTGTTCCTTTATTAGCAATTAGGACTCCTTGAGTTTTCATTTAGCTTTTTCTTTTTCAGGTAAAGCGGTGTACTGGTTAAAATAACATGCTTTGCTCAATGAAAACGATATCATTTTCCTTCTTACTTTAAACATCTAAATTTAATGAGAGTAGAATGAATTGAACCCTAAATGAGTATTATTCTGGAGGTATGCATTATATATTGTTACCTTTTATATACTCTTGGACAAATTTAATCTATATTCAAATGATTTCCTAAATTTCTTTTTCTTATGTCAAAACTTCTTTGCTCTTAGTCATACAAAGCCATACTTCTTAGCCATACAAATAGCTAACAGACACATGAGAAAATGTTTATCATCGTTAGCCATCAGGGAGATTCATATCAAAACCACATTGAGATACCACTTTACACTAGTTAGAATGGCCAAAATTAACAAGATTAGAAACAAGTGTTGAAGAGGATGCGGGGAAAGGGGAACCCTCTTACACTGTTGGTGGGAATGCAAGTTGGTGTAGCCATGTTGGAAAACAATGTGGAGATACCTTAAGAAATTAAAAATAGAGCTACCCCATGACCCTGAAAATGCACTACTGGGTATTTAGCCCAAAGATACTGATGTAGTGAAAAGAAGGGCCATATGTATCCCAATGTCCATAGCAGCTATGGCCACAGTTGCCAAACTGTGGAAAAAGCCAAGATGCCCTTCAATGGACGATTGGATAAGGAAGATATGATCCATATATACAATGGAGTATTATGCCTCCATCAGAAAGGATGAATACCCAACTTTTGTATCAACATGGACGGGACTGGAGGAGATTATGCTGAATGAAATAAGTCAAGCAGAGAGAGTCAATTATCATATGGTTTCACTTACTTGTGAAGCATAAGGAATAACACGGAGGACATTAGGAGGAGGAAAGGAAAAGTGAATTGTGGGAAATCGGAGGGGGAAGATGAAATATGAGAGACCGTGGATTCTGAGAAACAAACTGAGGGTTTTGGAGGGGAGTAGAGTGGGGGGATAGGTTAGCCTGGTGGTGGGTATTAAGGAGGGCACATATTGGATGGAGCAATGGGTGTGGTGCATAAACAATGAATCTTGGAACACTGAAAAAATTAAGTTAAATTAAAACAAAACAAAACAAAAAAAACTTCTTTGCTTGGCTGTTTGCTCTCTCAATGAAAGTTGGTAATATGTAACTTGATCATGGTAGGACAGGCTCAATAATTGTTTAAGTAAGTTGAAACATCCCATTATCTAAACAAATTAATCCAGATTTTTCCCAGAAAGAGTAATCATTCATCCAAATTCAGAAGAAATGAGCTCTTTTCCACTCTTTCTTACGCTCAACCATGCATGGAAAGTGCATCCTAGACAAATGATATTATTTGTTCTGGACAAACTTAATTCAAAGATCACTCGTGTATCTCACAAATAATCATTGATTATTTGTGTTTATTAAATGTGCATTTCACATTCTAATAGGAACTGTGGAGAAAAGCAAAAGTCCTCACCATCCTAAAATTTATAACATAGGACTGGAAACTAAGTCAGATATATAACTCATTTCCTGTGATCAATAAAATTTTAGTTCATGTAGTCTCATCAGACCTTGTAATCTAATTCATTGTGATATAATTCATTATGACGACCAGAAGAATCTATGAAAATAAGACACAAGAATCTTGCAGGGATCTAAGGCTTGGTCCGTGGTAACCCTTACAGCATTTTGATTGCAACTTCCACATCCCCAGAGTTAAAATTAGTATCACAATTTCTATGGTGAGAATTTTTTTTAATTGAGAAATATTAATATGTTCCATCCAAACAGTGATCCAAGTTTTGGAGGTCTTTTGCTTATATCATTGTGGGGGTCTGCTTGAAAAAAAATAAGAAGACACACATGAATACGAAATTCGGTAAAGAGATTTGGAAAGTGCTAATGCTAGGGAAGCTCTGAAGCCGAGTTTTGTCAGCTTCCCAGTAAATGTTTCCATTAGTAAATGAGAATAGAGCACACAATCCCTCACCTAGACACCTTCATACACACACGACTGAGTGTAGGACTCTCTCCCCTATAAATAAGGTTTTGAAAATCCCATGGCAATATTTGCAGATTTAGTCCAGTTGTGTATTAGTATCACACTATGGGAAACTGCCAAACTGCTTTCCAAAGTGGCTGTACCATTTTGCATTTCCACCAGCAGTGAATGTGATTTCCTGTTGTTCCACATCCTCATCAGCATTTAGTGTTGTCTGTAGTATGGGTTTTGGCCATTCTGATTGGTGTGTAGCTGTAATGTCATTGTCATTTTAATCTGTGTATCCATGATGTTATATGATGTTGAACATCTTTTTGTATATTTATTTGCCTTCTCTTTGTCTGCTTTGACTAGGTGTCTGTTAAGGTCCTTGGCCCATTTTTTTATGGGGTTGTTTGTGTTCTTATTACTGAGTTCGAACACTTCTTCACATATTTTGGACATAGTCCTTTATCAGTTATTTCTTTTGAAAATATTTTTTCTCAGTATGTGGTTTGTCTTTGCATTTTCTTGACAGTGTCCTTCAGAGGGCAGAAATTTTAAATTTTATAGAAGTCTAGCTCATCAATTCTTTCTTTCATTGATCATACCATAGGTGTTGTATCTAAAAGTCATCACTATTTGCACAGGGAAGGAAACCATCAACAAAACAAAAAGATAATTTACTGAACGGATGAAGATATTTTCAGATAATATATCCAGTAAGGGTTAATATCTAAAATATATAAAGAACTATACAACTCAATACCCCCCAAAAAACACAATTCAATTAAAAAATTAGCAGAGGACCTGAACAGACATTTTTTCAAAGAAGACATACAAATGGCCAAAAGACACGTGAAAAGATGTTGAGCATCACTAATCATTAGGGAAATGCAAATGAAGACCACAATGAAATATCACCTCACACCTGTTAAACTGACCAGTATCAAAGACAAAAAATAACAAGTATTGGTGAGGATGTCGAGAAAAGGATACTTTTGTGCACTATTTGTAGAAATGTGGGGGCACCTGGGTGGCTCAGTCAGTTAAGCTTCTGCCTTTGGCTCAGGTCATGATCCCACTGGAATGGAGCCCTACATCAGGCTCCCTGCTCAATGAGAGGTTTTGTCCTCTCCCTCTATCCCTCCATCCCCACCAGCTCTATATTTGCTATATCTGCTGTCTCTCTCTCAAATAAAGAAATAAAATATATATTTTTTTAAAAAATTGGTGCAACTACTGTGAAACACAGTATGGAGTTTCCTCAAAAACTTAAAATTAGAAATGCCATATGCTCCATTAATTTTACTACTGGAAAACAAAAACACTTATTCAAAAAGATAAATGCACCCTTATGTTTATTCCAGCATTGTTTACAACAGCCACACTATGGAAGCAGCCCAATTGTCCATCGAAAAATGAATGGATACAGAAGATGTGGTATGTATATACAATCGGAATAATGCTCAGCCATAAAAAGAAGAAGATCTTGCACTTTGTGACAAGATGCATGGACCTAGAGGGTATTAGGTGAAGTGAAATAAGACAGAAAAAGCTAAACCCCATATGATCTCACTTATATGTGGAATCTGAGAAACAAAACAAATGAACAATCAAAGCAGCAAACAAAAAACAGACCCTTAAATACAGAGAATAAACTGGTGGTTGTCAGAGGGGAAGTGAATGGGGGGATGGACAAAATAGGTGAAGGAGATTGAGAGATACAAACTTTCAGTTATAAAATAAATCAGTCACAGCGGTGAAAAGTATGGCATAGGGAATCGTGATAACATCGTACGGTTACAGATGGTGAACATGTGGATTATAGTAAGCGTGAATGATGTACAGAATTGTCAAATGTAGAAAATTGTCGAATATGTTGTGCATCTAAAAGTAATATAACATTGTATGTTGATTATATGTCAATAAAAAATAAATAAAAATAAAAATGATTATTATTTTTAACCAAATCAGATTTCTAAATTTGATTTTTTGATTCAGATTTTTTTTTTCACTGAGTTTTAATGGCAGAAAAGGCATTTTAATGGCATTTGCCAATGAGAAAACATTCCAACCAGCTAGAACAGAAAGTACAAAGCAGAGAAGTGTCAAATTGGAAGCTATCTTCTGAGGACTCTATGTAATTGTGTGTAGAGGAGGGGGTTGAGCATGAGATGTCAGGGAGTAAGGGCCAAGAGATGACCTTTAAAAGATGCCCACGTATGGTGCTATACACTATATCTTAACTCCAATGGTTTCCAAATGAATTTTAGTCACAAACTTCTGTGTACCCAAATCATAACCAGAGCAAAGCCTGAGTAAACAAAACAGATAAAGGCAAGAAGACTCCAAGGCCACTCCAGCCACCTCGTAACTCTTAATTAACAAACACTCATAGAAGAATTTCTCTGAATCACGTCAGAAACTGTCAAATCAAGATATTTTCAAAATAGCCCTATCTAGGAAAGTTTTTATTAAATTTGTCAATTGGAAATTCTTTCAATCTAAAAGCAAGGAGCACTATTATTAAAGTAGTTTAGTTTTAAAGTCTAATTCTCTTTCAAAATGTTTGGCTACTGGTGAGAGGTTATATCACCATCCGTCATGGAGGCTAGTAATTCACTTGAAATACAATTGAGTTTATGTATTAGGAATATCTACATATGAAAGAATTTGGAATTAAAGCAATTGCCTCTTTATCTTGAAAGAGCTGTGTGTTTGAAGTAAAAGTGCCACTTTATTTTTTAAAAATTTTTATTATGTTCAGTTAGCCAGCATATAGTACATCATTAGTTTTGAGGTAGTATTCAATGATTCATTAGTTACGTAGAACACCCAGTGCTCATCCCTTTACTAGAACCATTGAAATAATTTGTTTCTGCTCCCCTTCTATTTTGTCAGTGTATCCAGAAAATTTGTAAATTAAATCATTTTATTCAGATTCCAAACACACACTGACACACACACATGAATACACACATTCATATACATCCATAACCCCTACAAGTAAAATAAGACCATTCCTTTCAAAATAATTCCAGCCTTTAAGGTAAACCACCAGAACGCTAATGTGTTTGTGGATGAGTTAGAGAAAGAGCAGCTTCCCAAACTCATGTGTGGTTTACAAGCCAGTGCCATCTGTTTACCCCTAAACATTTCCTGAGGCCACTTCCCACCACTTTTAAGACACTCCATCAAAGGGAATATCCAACTACCATTCTGAAATGTGAATGTTACAAATCATTCCACTCTAGCAAAATATTTTGCTCTTCAAATTCATGTTTGAAAAGCCACATAGCAAGGACAGAAACAACAACCCAAAAGGCATAATTTCTAAATAGCAAAAGTAACAAATTCTCATTGTTGCTCTCATTAAGTCATTCAGCATAATTCTTTCTTCTGCTTCACAAAAGCTCTGGCCAGCCATTCACAAATAATTGTCAAGATGTCAGCTAATAAAATTTATTTTAACCTTAAGTGTAATTGGATTTTAATGTGGGATTCTAAATGAATTAAAATCCCTTAAGACTCACAGAAATAAATATCCTTTGGAAAAATTTCAAGCATCATAATCATTGGTGAAAGACTATTTGGAGTAGGAACCTTCCCAGAAACCACTTTCTGAAAACATTCTCCTGCGTGATTCCATTTCACTGAGCTGGGGGCAGCAGGATGGTGGAAAATGAACCCTGTATTAGCATCAGAAAGAACTGGATTCCAACAGCAATTCAAGTGTTGATTACAAACATGACTACTGACAAATGATAAAACCTTTCTAATCATTGGTTGGATTAAAAGCATAATAAGAATAAGAATATTTATGTCTTAATGAGATTGTAACAGTTGAATGTTTCAATGCATATGAAGTGTCTGGAGGATAGTAGGTGCTTAATAAATGAAAATTAATAGCCATAGCATTTACCCATTTGCTTCTTCAAGTAAATGTCAAAATGTGATCTGTATTGTCATAATTTTGGCTCTTTTTCATAACTATAGTTTAACATTACATTATTTAGTATTTATAAATTTGAAGTGAACATAACAGAAACTGTTTGCCGATGTTGCTCTGTTTTTTTTATTTTTTAGATATTTTATCTGTTTATTTGAGGGGCTGGGAGGGACAGAGGGAGAAGCACAAGCAGGATCCCCACTGAGCAGGGAACCAGACAAGGAACTCCATCCCAGGACCCTGAAATCATGACCCGAGCTGAAGACAGACGCTTGCCCAACTGAGCCACCCATGTGCCCTGCTTTGTTGCTTTGTTAATGTGAAACTTTCTCGGTGGTTAAAAACGTGTTTGTTGCCCTCACACCTGTCAGAATGGCTAAAATAAAAAACACAAGAAACAACAAATGTTGGCGTGGATGTGGAGAAAAAGGAATCTTCTTGCATTGTTGGTGGGATTGCAAACTGCTACAGCTCCTGTGGAAAAGAGTATGGAGTTTTCTCAGAACTACCGTACAATCCAGTAATACCACTACTGGGTATTTACCAAAAAAACCCAAAAACATTAAGTAAAAGGGATACATGCACTTCGATGTTTATTGCAGCATTATTTACAATAGGCAAACTATGAAAGCAGCCCAAGTGTCCACTGATAGTGGAATGGATAAAGAAGATGTGGGATATATATTTATCCCACATTTTCTTTATCTTTATTATATATATATATTTTTTATCTTTATCTTTATAATATATATTAGAATATTAATATACAGTATTAATTGTGTATATATGTAATAGTATATTGGGATATATATATATATCCCACATCTTCTTTATCTTTATTACATATATATATATAATCTTTATTATATATATATTAGAATTTTAATGTACAATAAGAAAGAATGAAATCTTGTCATTTGCAACAACATGGACAGTGCTACAGAGTATAAAGGTAAGCAAAATAAGTCAGTCAGGGAAAGACAAATACCACATAATCTCACTCATATGTGGAATTTAAGAAACAAAACAAACAAGCAAAGGAAAAAAAAAAGAAGTGAGACAAAGGAAAAAAGAGAGTGAGACAAACCAAGAAACAAAGTCTTAACTGTGGAGAACAAACTGATGGTTACCACAGGGGAGGCAGGTGGGGAATGGGTTAAATAAGTGATGGGGATTAGAGACTACACTTATCATGATGAAACAAATAAAATAAATAAAATAAAATAATTTTAGAAAACACGTTCATTGCTAAGCCCTTTCAATTTCTACTCTGTAGTGGCATTTTTTTTTTTTTTTGTAGTGGCATTTTGGACAAAAATGGAACAATATCATTTGGATTTGAGTATAAGCAGTATGGGAATTCTACATGCTTCTGAAATCAGATTTTTTTTTTTTTTGTATACTCTGAGAACTAAGTGAAAAGGAAATGCCCACAAAGAGGATTTTATGTTGTTGATAAATTCAACATCATAAAAGTATGCTTCTATTCTATAAAATATCCATGTTCAGTATCTAAACAACACTTTTTTTTTTAATAACTAGACAGTCCAAAGAAGGGAGACAATGGAAAAGAAATGATTTTTGTTTGCTTTTTAAAAAATTTCTATTTAGAAGTAGCATTGTCACCAAAAAAATACATAAATAATTTACTATTTCATGAAGGGATAACTTAGCAGGAATTGTTTCATAAACCATTTATGCACAAATTATGGATATCTGATTATGATATCATAATATGAGCCAAATTTGCATATATATTAAGTTATTCTCCAAAAAAATAAATTGTTCCTAATGAGTCTATTGTTTAGTTTGTTCTACGTTGTTTTCCTACTGAGTCTATTATAAAGTTCATGAACTTGTGGGAGTCTGGTTGATATAATTTCTGTGAATAATTTTTTATGGGGTAAAAACAAAAATTCTTACCATTTCAAGTTTTTTCTATGTACCAGATACTGTTCTAAGCACCTCATTTAATCCTTAGAACAATCTGTAAGATAAGTATTACTATTCTCATTTTTAAAAGGAGAAACTGATTATTTTTAGAGACAAAAGAGATCCATTTTTCCAATATCACAAATGTAGGGCCAAGACCCAAACCTGGTTAATCTGATTCCAAAGCTTTCATTCTCCTTAGATAGCCATGAGCTTATACCAGTGATCCCATTCATTTTCTGTATAGGATAGCTTTTATAGGGCTCTCACCTTCTCTGGGAAGCTGTTGGTAGAGCTGCCAGCCTTGGTCATGGTCAAAGTGAGAAAAGTCTCTTAACGTCCAAAACAGCTCTCATAATAGCCTGCCATGGCTTACTATGTGCAAATCACCAGAAAATTAGGAAACAAAGTAAGAGCTCTACCTAAAAAGAAAAAAGAAAAAGAAAAAAAGTCATATAGGTGACAGGTAGGGTGAGCTGACAGTAGGTGTGAACAATTATGTGTGTTTGGTTTACAACAGAGAGACTGGTGTGTGTGTCAGTGCTGAGGGGAAATTAGGTCAACATAACAGATAGATGTTGATTTTTTTCAATCATTATAGCTTTCATTGGCATCCTATTATACTTTCCAGGTGTTTCCTCATGGTCATCCTGTAAAGCAGATAGAGCCAGAATGACCCCTTGTGACAAATTAAACATCAAACTTAGATTGATCATTTGACTTACCTAAGATTTTATCACCATTTGATAATGTTGATAAGATAGGGTAGAAGTTCTCAAACGTCTGGTGTGACTAAAATTTAATAGCAGATCTGTTAAAATTCAGATTCCCAGGTGCCACCCTAGAGATTCAGATTCCTGGATGAAGCCCCAGGAGCTACATTTTTAATGTTACCTCAGCTCTTTTTGTGGTAAATGACCCAGTCTGTGTTTGAGAAACAGAGCCTGTCGATGAGCTTCTTTGTCTGCTAATGTTAAGCTGATTAAGGACAGTATTGAGGAAGAATTGTGGCCTGGAGTTTCCTGGAGTGTCAGACTCCCGTTGGAAATATCACTTAAAGTATTTAGCAAACTGTTTATAATGGCTTAAATCAAGCCATCTGCCAAGGAACTAGTTATCCAGGACAGTGGGCAAAGAAAGGCGTCTCAGATACCAGGTCCTAGGGACATCACAGGGAAGCTCTGTCCACAAAGGAAAAAGTATTAACTGATCACACAGCTAAGTTCTCCAGACAGACCAGCCTACCTGCTTGGTCACTATCAGGTAGTGGGGATACCTAGAGCAAGTCCTCCATCTGGTCTCCCTCATTCTTCTGTCTTAGGGATGGCTAACTCTTTAATGAAAATTGTTCTAAGGGAAATTTTCGGTGTTCATAAGAAACAGAGAATTAAACCAAAACTCCTTCTAAAAAAATTTTGACATATTTTCTTAAAAAGACTTTCCTGATCCTGCCAGCTGAAAGCAATCATTTTTTCCCTTCATTTCCTATTGCACTGGATGCTCAACCCAATCATCACCATGATTGCTCTGCGAGGCATGTTAATTTATGTGTCTTTCCCTATCCCTGCATATAACTATGGGCACATTATGGAAAAGACCCATTGTGGATTCACTGTTTTATCCCCCAAGTATGTGTGGCACATACCTGGAACTTCTATGCTATTGTGTTCTGGGGATTTGAGTTAGTGAAGTTTTCAGAGACTAACTTCTTGCAGAACTGTTATTAACAGCCCTGAAAAGATAATTTCAGATTCTTGCCAAGCATGTGATATTCCAAAACTTCTTGCCAAAGAAAGAACAGAGTGAAAACCTCATGTACCAGATATGTTTTTCCTCTGATCTGAGACTTAAGATATCGCAATTTGTGAAAACAGTGAATCCAACTTGAAGTCCTTAGAAAGAAAACCATTATCATTAGGGAAAGTAGGATTCTAGGATTTTTAACTTTTTTCAAGAGACAAGAAGCAGAGTTTCCATGGACATGGACTTGGCAAGAAGAAATTGGTTAAAGGTCTTAGCTGACTTGCCAAACCTTAACCTGAGCTTGGTTTGAGGGGAAGGCAGTGCACACACCATTGCAAGGCTAAGTGCGTTCATTTAGTCTAAAGGTCAGTCGTCAGGCAAAGATGAAGAGGAATCTTTTTCATCTATTGCAACAATAAAGACTTGTGGGTTGGGTGTGGTGGTCAGAATGGACTTATCACCTTGTGCATTTATTGAAGGTTCACGGAATCTAGTGTTGTTTAACAACCACTGAGCCCTCTGACTTCTGTTTGTGGCCAGTTTGGCATAGGAATGTCATGGTTGATGCTAAAGAACTGTGGTTTGGTCTCAGTGACACCTTGGTCCAATAGTGTATCTTGGCCCAATATGATGCATCTTAGACAATTTGGTTAATTTCCCTAGTATGCTGCTCCAGAGGCAAGAATTTGTGGTGCCTTAGCAGTGCTTAGAACCTGGTAACATTTTCCCCTTGTACTTCAGTAAGGATGAAGTTTTAGCTAGATAGTCAGGTCATAGTAAAAGCTTGTAAAGCTCTCACTGAAATGTGTTCTAGTATCCCAGTTATGATAGCTTTTGGACTATTGTTTTGGGTCAATATGTAGGATTTAGAAACAACTCCATAATGTGATTTGTTTGAGTGAGGGGGGCAACATTAGCTTTCTAGTCAGTTTTTCCTACAGTTGGTAACCAACACCCCACTAAGGAGCTCTTTTTCCCCTGTGGGTGATGCCTACCTAAGGGGATCCTAGGCCTGGTAATCAAAGTCTAATGAAGCCCTGGTTCTACAGCCTTAAATTATGAGGCCTCTGTCTGGTAATGGGAAAATAGCACAACGATGAATTTAGAAGGTCTTCAAATATATTGATAAAGCCTGTAGAGTCATCAAAAAGCCAACAATTCCTAAAGAATTCTCAGTGTCTATTATTGTATGCACCTGGACACTTGCATTTCAAATGTGAGAAGAGATACCAAAAACCCTTGCCATATATAACTTGTGTTATTTCAGAAACTGTAGCAATGGGAAGTTTGCCATGGTGAATCCATTACTCTCTAATCATTATGGTGGCTGATAATAGCCATGTAGGTCCCACATTTGCGACCTGGTGATAATATCCCAGTAATTACACATTGATGTTACTGTGTGTAATGGAGTAATGGTAGAGCTCATCAGTTAGGTAGTCAAATATAGCCATAGCTCTGGACACCTGAATCATGTTGGTGTTGTAGCTGTACATTTTTATGATGAAGATATAGTACTGGCTACATTTTATATAGATTGTAACATGTTTAGGAGGTGACTAAGCATGAGAAACTGATGTTTTTCCCATCTTAAGACTTATCTGGGAGCCCAAATTTCAAATGCTTTGTTAAATGACAGGTATATTTTGGTTTCTACCAATTACCTATCCTTCTCAAATATCATATTCCTATTACAGAGTGAAATTTATCCACTTCCCAGAATATATGTAACATAAGTTTTTGGTGTCCTACCCAGATTCCTTTTACTGAGGCACTGTATTTACCCCTCAGAAGCTGGAGAAGTTTTCTGTTAAGAGTTCACACCAGCACCCTTCTCCAGAAGAGCACCATTGGAGAATGGGAGGAGACTCATCTGGAGATGCATAGGATTGCTCCAGAGCCAAGGACGAATAGAACAGGGAGGGGTCTAATAATCCAGTCTCCCTTGCCTCTGGGCAGGGCAACCTCTGTAATGTGATTCATGCTCCAGAGTGTCCTGTGGGTCAGTGTAGACTTTTGTGGAACAACATGCTTGCCTAGTTTCTTCCCTGATCCATCCCATTTTCCTCATTCCCTTCAAAGTTCTTCCTGAGACCACTCCATCAGCAAGCCACTCATACAGGAATCTCAATCTCAGTTCTCTTTCTAAACACCTGAAATTGGGATGCCTGGATGACTCAGTGGGTTAAGCACCAGACTCTTGGTTTTGGCTCAGGCCATGATCTCAGTGTTGTGAAATCAGCTCCTTGAGGATCTCAACTCTTAGCACAGTGTCTGCTTGGGATTCCTTCCCTCTTCCTCTCCTTCCCCCTCTGACCCCACCCACCATCTCCCACAAGCACGT
This sequence comes from Lutra lutra, assembly GCF_902655055.1. NCBI lineage: Eukaryota > Metazoa > Chordata > Mammalia > Carnivora > Mustelidae > Lutra > Lutra lutra. The sequence goes on from NC_062278.1 coordinate 17,711,699, forward strand.
TCCCTCTCTCTCTCTCTTTCCCTCAAATAAATAAAATTTTCTAAATTTTTTAAATAAAATAAACATGTGAAATAAAACAGGTTAGAAGCCAGGCAGACTGAGACAGAAATGAAAAAAATAGAGAATTTATTTTAAAAGAGAAAGATGCAATTGTGGCCACCAAGGCATAACCAGCCAACTCATCATATATGTTATCCTTTTTTGACCTATTAAACAATGCTTTCTCCATGGACACAAATCTATAAGATCTATAGTTAGGAAAAATTTTGTTTTTTAGCAAGGAGAATTGCCTACTAAATAAAATCATGCTCATACACTCACTGAAATTCACAATCAGTAAAAAAGAATATTGGTGTGAATTTATCTGCTAAGTTAAAACTTATGGCAGAGTTATGGGCTCCTGGGTGGCTCAGTGGGTTAAGCCTCTGCCTTCCGCTCAGGTCATGATCTCAGGGTCCTGGGATTCAGCCCTGGGCTCTCTGCTCTGCAGGGAGCCTGCTTCCTCCTCTTTCCATCTCTGCTCATGATAGCTCTCTTGTGATATTTCTCTGTCAAATAAATAAAATCTTTAAAAAAAAAAAACTTATGGCAGAGTTAATCAATAAGAAAATGGAACTGTGTTAACTACAAAAAAAAATTAAGTATGGATTATGCATGCATGTTTGTTTCTATCTCATATGAACCAAAGTATTTTATTTATTTTTCCATAGTGCTTTTGAGAAAATATGGACACACACAAATAAGCAGTTGTAATGACACCAGTTTTTAGTGACTCACTTTGTAATCCCAGTACACTCTTAAACTAACTTGAAATCTTGAAAAAACTCCTAGTAAAAAATTCCTGTTTCGAAGTTGAATCATTTAAAGTCTAAATCGGTATACTTTACCTATAACAAACATCGACGATCACTACCAAATTGTCATAATGAGAGGTTATTAGGATACCAACAGGTATTATTTCACAAGGGAAATTAAGGAATTTAAGGTGTGATCCAATTTTCCATGGAATAAGTACTCTTAGTATTTTTTCTCTGGTCATAAATATGGAAGAAGTGTTTTTGTTTTTGATATTGTTGTTGTTGTTGTTGTTGTTGTTTCCCTTACCAAGTATATATTAAACTTTTTAATTCAAAAACAGTACAATAGTAAAGCTTATTTAATCAATGTTACATTTATTAGACATTTAAATTTTTATAAAGATGCTACAGAAAAGGGCACCTGGGTGGCTCAGTCAGTTAAGGATCTGCCTTTGGCTCAGGTCATGATCTCAGCGTCCTGGGATGGAGCCCCACATCTAGCTCCCTGCTCACCCGGGAGTCTGCTTATCCCTCCTCCTGCCGCTCCCTCTGCTTGTGCTCTTTCTTTCTCTGTGTCAAATAAGAAGAGAAGAAAAGATACTACAGAAAAAAAAAATCTAGTGCTCTTTCCATCAGAAGTGGTTCTCTTAAGGGATGTGCAGGATCAGGGGGTGAATGATGCCTTTAAGAATCAGATCTGAGGGGGCGCCTGGGTGGCTCAGTGGGTTAAAGCCTCTGCCTTCGGCTTGGGTCATGATCCCAGGGTCCTGGGATGGAGCCCCGCATCAGGCTCTCTGCTTAGCGGGGAGCCTGCTTCCTCCTCTCTCTCTGCCTGCCTCTCTGCCTACTTGTGATCTCTGTCTGTCAAATAAATTAAAAAAAAAAAAAAAGAATCAGATCTGAGGACCACGATCCAAAGAAATTTGATGCAACCCAGTGTAAAACCCGAGTATATTCTTCCATGGCCATGACCTCCAGCCAGATAGTCCTTCTCAGCCTTATATTCATACTGAGCATTATGTTCCCTGTTCCTGATTAGAGACCTGAAAATACCCTGGTATTACACAGGCCATTGCCCATGTACAGTACATGTCAACCAACAAGACCTGAGAAACAGCAGAAGTAAATGAATTGCATAGGTGTTGAAGTTACCTAGAACCATTCAGCGTAGGAATTCTGGTCAATACTCTCTGTATCTACACTGAACAGGAGACTTTGATGGCCCTTTCAGTATGTCCCAGATTATTTTCTGATTATCCTTCCAAATCTCTTTCTCAATCTTTTTCTCTCAACTTTCTATATTTGGAGGCTAACCTGTATGGACTATATTAGTAGGCATCGTTGCCTTCTGGCTTTTGTTGGATTCAGTCAACAAGAGGAGGTAAGTTTTTTTTTTTAAAGATTTTATTTATTTATTTGACAGAGAGAGAGAGATCACAAGCAGGCAGAGAAGCAGGCAGAGAGAGAGGAGGAAGCAGGCTCCCTGCTGAGCAGAGAGCCCGATGTGGGGCTTGATCCCAGGACCCTGAGATCATGACCTGAGCCAAAGGCAGAGGCTTAACCCACTGAGCCACCCAGGTGTCCCAAGGAGGAGGTAAGATATTTACCTTCACAGCTATCTTCTGTTGTGGTTGTCTCAGACTGGCTGCATTTCTCAACCAAAGGGCAAAGGTCATGGCTCCTTTCTGCCAGGTAACCCTGTCTATAGGCTCTTCCGTCCCCAGGTTCTGGAAACTGATCTCACCTCTTTTCTGCACATGCAGGCTCAATGGTTACCACTGTCATTATGCCATTACCATGCCCTATCTTTTGATCCCTCACATTTTTCCCATTCATTTGCAAACAGTCCCTTATTAAAGCTTCCTGGAATGAACGCCATTAAAATGTGTCATTTATTTCAGGCTGCCTGGCCTGATTGATAAATACTACCATGCTCACTTTCTATGGAATTTTTAACATAGCTGAAGTTTCTCCCTGAGCTCAGGGTCTAGGATTATATTCGTATATTGTCATAGTTAAGTGGATTTGATTTCATTCATTAGAAATTTTAATATCTATGCAAGCTAAAATTGAGCAATGATTTCTGGATACCAATTATTTTCCTAATCTTGTGGGGATTTAAATCTATGTATCTGTCTTTGGAATTGAGATAATTTAACTGAGGTCTGTATAAAGAACCCAACATAATTCTTAGTGCTGTGGCTGGCTGGGGGAGGTATGGAGGCTAGCTGGGGGAGAGGATGGAGGAGATGGACATAAGACTCATGTCGAAAAAGACCCACTGAGTGATGTTTAGGAACGTGGCCACAGTGTGGTGATGGTGGTAGGGGTACTTCAGGAAAACACACTGGACAAAAATTACTTTAAATGGTGATAGGACAAATTAAGATGAAAGAGGGAAAAAAGTCAATACTTAGTATAAGAACTAGTGATCCTAGACCTCAAGATTGAACTTCAAGTAAAAGCTTTTATTTTATGTGGAAAAAAATGAAAAGAATCTCAATGAATGCTACTTGAAGGGCTGGTATTATGTTCTTTCCTGGAAAAAAGTTTCTCTTGGGGAGTGGAAAGGGAAGTGAATTCCAAAACAAATGGGTCTAGCAATTAAGGACACAATATAAAGAATTTATTCTCCATTGATTTCTAACATACTATTTTCATGTGTTACTTGTTATTGGAATGGACTATTTTGTTGAATTAGGCAAAAGAGGCAACATTCATTTCTATTAAGGGTAATAAGACAAATGAAAACTACATTTTGCCAACGTTCCAACCCCTTGGCCAATATGAGTTTCAAATGTGGTTCAAAATTTTTCATCTAAGTTCAAGTACAAAAGGGGAAATAGTTCTGTATCGACGAAGGCATTGGTGTAGAGTAGCATACAGATATTGTGGCTATAAAATAATTATTAGAAACTATTTTATGAGTTATGTATAAATAAATAAATAAATAGGAAACATATGGCCTGCATTTCCCTGGAAATACAGTTGGATTTGAAAATTAAAAAGAAAAAATAACCACTTTGGCAAAAAACTGACAAGAGTTTGCCAAACCCCAACAGTTGGAAAAATAGCTTGAAACATTTGAGGAACCCAAACATGGATGAGTTTGCCCTAGTTAGAAGGCCTTTTACGGTCAGATGAATGTGGGTAACAGTGGAGGAGGTAGGATGGAAAAACAAATCATGAACAACACACAGTTTGGCATTTGTCCAGCCAATTTAATGGGAACCCAGATTAAAATGTTCCACAGTACCTGACTCAAACTTTTACACCAAACAAGATTGAGAATTTCCCAGGTGGTTGACCTAATTCGAAATTACAAGTGTTAAAAGCTTGGTATACTCACATCGCCTGGCATCCTACTCTTTCAACTGTACACTACAAGACTTAGTGAACAGGATTTCAAAAAGCTCAGGGAAAAGTATATGAATGACCACATGAACAGGCTCTCTGCAGGGGAGGAAGGACTGAGAGGGCAGATGATACATCAGAAGTAATTAAAAATTCTGTCCATGGAGAAGAAAGGAATGATGTCCCCAAGGCATTTCACAAATCTGGACAGAAAGCCCTTGGTTACCTGAGTATTTGCCAAGCAGAAACATAGAAGGGAGCGTGCTGGTTACTAGGAAAAAAAATTATAATGGAAAAAATTAATGAAGAGACGGAGCACAAAAATTTCTCTTTTGAGAAAAGCTAAGAATCATAAAATTTATCATTCCCTCAACAACTATTTATACTCCGAATAAGAACCAAACAGATGAGATACAGAACAAATTTGTGTAAATTTCAGAACTGGGATTCACAGGGTAGAATAAACTACCATCTTATATATTGTTTTCATTTTCCCTATCAGAGGAAGTAATTATCATACTCATGTGAATTCATTTCATTAAAATTTGAGCCTCAAATTAGCAAAAAAATTATATATATATATATTTATATATATATATTTATATATGCCATATATATGTGCATGGCATATATATAATATTTGGCATATATATATATGCATGGCAGATAGATAGATAGATAGATAGATAGATAGCAAAGGACATTAGCTTTTCGACATGTTACAGTGTCTAAGCCTGGTAAATTGTGTTATAAGGACCTGAACAAAACTGCAAGAAGAAAAGCCAAATCCCCATAGGTAACCTTTGGTAATTCGTGGGAAAGAGGAGAACTGACAGAGAATAATATGTTTATTTTCATTTCCAAAGTGCTTGAGAATGTAGAGTGAGGATTTCAACATTGATAAACTGGTAAACTTACAGGACGTATTTGCAATACCTTAGAATATTAACTCAATAATAGTTCCCATCTTGAGAAATTTAAAGATTCAACTTCAGTTTGACATATTGGAAGTTTTCTAGGAGAACCTGGAAAAGCATGTGTAGGAAGTAACAATCAGTAGATAATGTCTCTGATTCACGGTTCTGGGAGGGAGTTTGGAAGAGAAGAAATAGACATGGAAAGAGATGTAGAATAGTAATTGATAAAAATAAACTAATTTCAAATAAAATGCTATGGGAAAATTCAAATAAATTTTTAATGAGCAAAAAATAAAAATAATGTGATGACATTATTTATGAAACAAACCATAAAATTCAAGCTCTACAGAAAGTCAAGTATACCAGAAGTATAACTCCTAGAGTGAGACATCATGAATTTATTTATTCAGCATAAGGAAAATGAGAGCCTACTGTATGTTAGAACCCGTCCTAACTACTAGAGCACTCCGATTCTTAGTTTTATGTATTCACTAGGCTATATTCCCCCATTCTTCAAAGAGTGATCTAGGTATTTCTGTGAAGGTATTTTATATAAATGATTAACCTCTATAATCATTGACGCCAAGTAAAGGAGATCATCTTTGGTAATCTGGTGGGCCTGATTCAAGCAGTTGAAGGGCCTGAAGAATAGAACTGAGGCATTTCTGAAGCGCACAAACTTTGGACTTCAGCTTCAGAGGATGCTTGAGAAGTCCAGCCTGACTTCTAAAAGCCTGAATTAGGGATTTTTAGAGTGATATTGCCAGCCACCACAATTGGACAAGCTGGTTCCTTGGCAATAAACATCTCAACGTATATGTCCTATTCATTCTGTTTCTCTGGGGCAAGGTTAACTGAGAGAGATTTTAGTTCCAGAAAGTAAGATACTGCTGTAACAAATAAGTAAATCCATGGAAGTGGCTTGGCAATGGGTAATTGAATATAATGTGGAAGAATTTTGAGACACTTAATAGAAAAAGCCTAGACTGCCTTAACCAAACTGCTGGTAATAGATGTTAAAGCACTTCTGGTAAAACTCAGAAGGAAATAAGGAGCATGTTATTGGAAATTGGAGGAAATGTGATTCTTGCTATGTAATGGCAATAAATACAGCTCAAATGTGCCCTACAGTTCTGTAGAAAGCAAAACTTGTAAGCCATGCACTTGGCTATTTACCTGAGGAGATTTCAAGCAAAACGTTGAAGATGCATCTTGGTTTCTTCTTTCTACTTCTAGTAAGATATGAGTGAAAAGAGGTAATGTGAGGAAAAAATCATTAAACAAAAAGGAAACCAGTACTTGATCATTGAGGACATTCTCAGCCTATAAGATTATAGGTTTTAATTAGCACATTCATTGTTAGGAAACTGTGTTCTGGAGAGAAGGCACAAGTGTGGCCGGACAACTTTCTGCTCGTGCAAAGAGAGGAGGCATAGGACTCGTGGATCTCCTTAGCCTTCTCAGGAGAACATAGGGAAAAAGATTGGATTGCACAGGTAAGATGTTTGGAGGACAATTTTGCCTAAAGGAGTGAATCCACATGACATACACCAGAGAGCCACAACATTTTTTAAGAATGTTATTTCAGGGTGCCTGGGTGGCTCAGTTGTTTAGACATCTGCCTTCAGCTCAGGTCATGATCCAGGGGTCCTGAAATTGAGCTCCACATTGGGCTCCCTGCTCAGTGGAGAGTTTGCTTCTCCTTCTCCCTCTGCATCTCCTCCTGCTTGTGTGCACTCTCTCTCTCTTTCTCTCTCTCTCTGTCAAATAAGTAAATAAAATCCTGAGGAAGAAGAAGAAGGAGAAGAAGAAGAAAAAGGAGGAGGAGGAGGAGGAGGACGAGAGGGGAGGTGGAGAAGGAAGAAGGATGTTATATCAGAAAAACAACAACAAACTGTCAGGACAAAATGGAGGGTTGCCAGACTCCCAAAATTCTAGAAGCAGGAAATAGGCTGATAATATGATTCAGTTGCAGACATGTGCTACTATTCAAGAAAAATAAAATGCAACTCCAAAAGCATAGACTTTGTCCCAGAAGCTACAGCCACAGTTGGAAAGGCTGGAACAATGGGCACAGATGCTGGAACCATAGACCCAGGGATTAGAGCCATAGACCAGAGGCCAGAGACTCCAAATCCACAGGGGATTATTCCCAGGCCTTGAAACCCAAGGGGACATGCCTTTGGTTTTCATAATTGCATGAGACCAGCAACCCCTATCTTCCTTTCATTTTCTCTGTTTAGGGATAGGAAGTTTTATATCTACCATACTAAGTCTGGCCCACCATCATATTTTGTGAACAGATCACTTCTTTTCTGGCTTCACGGTTGACAGATAGAGAGGATCAAGTTGGATCATACCCAGAGTCTCATCTATTCCTGATTTAGATGATTTGGGTGATGACATTTGGGACTTTTAATCTGATGATATTTAAATAAGATTTTTGGACTTGAGTTGATGCTGTAATGAGGTGAGACTTTTGGAAATGAGAGCATGATGTGACCATATTTTGTGTCAAGATGGACATGACACTTCGGGACCAGAACAGACATAGTGAATTGAATAGTGGTCCCTTAATCCCTAGAACCAGAAAGTGTTACCTTATTTAGAAAAGAAAAAAAAAAAAAAAGTTACTTGCAGATGCAATCAAATTAAGAATTTTGAGATGAGGAGATTATCCAGGATTATGTGGACAGGCCCCTAAATCCTATCACACACGTCCTTATAAGAGGGAGTCAAAGAGATCGGACACAAACAAGAAAAGGAAAAGTGACCAGAAAGACAACAGATTGGATGGTGGGGCTACAAGGTAAAAAATGCTGAAAGCTGGCAGAGACACAGAACAGATCCCCCTCTAAAACCCACCAAGAAAGCACATCCCTACTGTCACTTTGATTTTGGTCTCGTGATCCTGATTTTGGACTTCTGGCCTTTAGAACAATGAGAAAACACTGCCTCTGTCTGCCACTCTGTCTGCCTGTGCTCACTCTCTCTCTCTCTGACAAATAAATAAATAAAATCTTTAAAAAAAAAAAAAAGAACAATGAGAAAACAAATTTCTGTTGTTAAAGACACCAAGTTGTGATCATTTGTTGAAGAAGCCACAGGAAACTACTACAGGTACAAACAAAAGTAGAGAAGGTTTCTTCCACAGCGATTATCACGGTTTTATGGAGGCCAGACACACGTCAAGCCCTTGCAACAAGGGCAGATGCACAAAAGAGGTTTCTCCTTGGGCTAAGGAGAGGATCACAGCAATGCTTTTAGCTGTAATTACAGGTTATATTCATCTTCTCCAGATAAATAAGAGAAAGGAGGTCTTTAACGTAGCAGAAATAAGAAGTAAAAGGATGTAGGAGCAATGAAAGTCTATGAGGTGTTTGAAAAGCGGAAAGCAATCCTATTCAACCAAAATGTGAAATGAATGTAAGGAAAGCCAGCGATGAGTATCAGAGGCAATCTGGGGGCTTATAGTTGATGGTCTTTGATTTGGTACTGAAGATTTTGGACTTACTCTTGTAAAAAACTCTGACACAGTTAGTCAATAGGAGTTTATGATATATATACAGATATATCTATCTATATGTATCTATATCATTCTGTGTTCTCCCTAGAAGCTATACAAAGAAGAAGCTACAGTGAGGGCTGACAGATGAGATCACTTAAAAAACAACTGCAACACACCAGCTGAGATAATATGACAAAGGTGACAGAGAGGAAGAGATAAATTTCATTATTTTTTAGAGTGCAGATTACCTGGACTTTCTGACCAAATTAAATGTCAGGAATGAGGAGGAATCCACGGTTTTGTTTTGTTTTGCTTTGTCTTGCCTTTTTTCTGCCATGGATTGAATGGATGCCAATGTTATGAACAGAAAAAGGAAAGATGGGGGAGCTTGCAGACTGTTTACTCAACTCATTCATTCATTTAATAAATATTTACTCTCCACCTACTTTGTCCAGGCTCTGGGCTGGTGACGTTCAGCTTGGGGTGATTCCAGGACCTTAAGAAGGTCAAGCAGCACAAGAAGAGTGAGGAAGGAAACAAGTCACTCACGCAATGTTTAATTTTTTGTGTTTATTTTATTTCATTTTGGATTTTGAGTGGGTTGGCAGTGTGGAAAGTAAAAAGATAGTAGGTGAAGAGGTTGTAGATTAGACAGGGAAGGTGGTAAATGTGCCATTAAGAAGGTGAAAGTTTGCTCAAACAAGAGGTGAATTGGCTGTCAATAAAAATGTTCTATCTCCTTGAGCACAAATGCAACGTAGTAAATTTTAATGATTGATTGACTTTGAAATGTTTTGGCTTTAAATATACATGGCATTCCATATGAGTCTCCTCCTCCTTTTATATGAATTTCTTAGACTGTAGCACCATATAACAATGTACAGTGATCTATGGATATGGACATCCGAGGATGTGTGCATCAACTAGATAACAAAGCACTCTCTGTATTGAGCTTCATTAAAATTCCAGGAGCAAACTTAACAAAGAAGTTCAAATGAAATGGCATTTGTAATTTAGTAATTCTTACACAGCAAAATAGTATATATAAAATGATATACCTTTATATATGTGAGATACTTATTACATTTATATGCCGTCCAAACACATTTAAAAAAATATAACAGTCTAGGAAATAAACCAGAATATTCCTCTTTTTTTCCCCACCCATGATGCAATGATACAGGATCACACAAATAAACAATGATTATTTTCTTATTTTCTTTTTTGCTTGAAAGCCAGGGTCATTCTTTATTTATGGGCTTGGTAATTCTTTTCTATTGATAATCAATCAGTGTCCAAAGCTTCACAGGCTAATGACCACATACAAACATCTCACAAGTTTGATGTCTTTGTTCAAAAGAAAGTAAATTGAAATAATAGAGAAACTTTCCATAGCAAGAATTATGTACATGGACTTGGCATCCTTTTTGTTTGGTGAATGGTTCCTTTTCATGAATGTAAAAACGGTCCCATTCATATCCTGAGCTGAGTTCTAACTTTATCATATCCTTTTGGGAGGTACTCCACAGCATTGCTTTCTATAATTCTGCAACAGAGAAATTTCTTTCTTTTTCTTTTTCTTTTCTTTTCTTTTCTTTTTTTTTTTTTTTTTTGGAAAGAGAGGAAGAGAGAGCATGCAAATAGAGTAGGGGCACAAAGGGGAAGGGAGAGAATCCCAAGCAGTCCACACCCTGCACAAGCCTGGCGGGGGCCTCCAACCCAGAACCCTGAGATTATGACCTGAGCTGAAATCAAGAGTCTAACTGAGCCACCCAGGTGCCCAGAGCAATTTCTAATTATTAAAGGCTCCAAAGTATCTATAAAAATATTAAAGGCTCCAAAGTATCTATAAAAATAACTTCTATTTCACCCAACATTGCTGAAGAGAAATGTTATTGTAATAGATATGGAAACTGGTAATTTTCTCATTTCAATGGATGAAGAAAATGTTATTTTGGACATTTTAATAGATGAGGAAATTTACTCGGCAGAATGGACTTTCAAACGAAACACGTGATTCTTCAACCCCAATGCCAAGCTATTCCTAGCACAGGAAACTACTTCATAAACACACTATTTAAAATAATCAAATAATTAAAGCACATATTTTGGGGTGTGTTTGACCCAGATTTTGTTCTTTGAGAAAAAATATAATTTTTCTACTACAAACAAACTTCAGCATATTTATGGATGTTGCTTTTAGTTTGTTTAAAGGATGTAAGTAAAAATCATGCTCATTTCAACTACAGATGCTATATCTTTGGAGTTCAAAAATGTATCAATTTACTGATTTTTTTTTATGTTATGTTAGTCATCATACAGTACATCATTAGTATTTGGTGTAGTGTTCCATGATTCATTATTTACGTATAACACCCAGTGCTCCATGCAATACATGTTCTCCAAATACCCACCACCAGGCTCACCCATCTCCTCATCACCCTCCCTTCTAAAACCCTCAGTTTGTTTCTCAAAGTCCAGTCTATTGTGGTTCGTCTCCCCTTCTGATGTTCCCTGCTTCACTTTTCCCTTCCTTCTAATGTCCTCCATGTTATTCCTTATGTTCTACAAGTAAATTAAACCATATGACAATTGACTCTCTCTGCTTGACTTATTTCACTCAGCACGATCACTTTCAGTCCTATCCATGTTGATGCTAAAGTTGGGTATTCATCCTTTCTGATGGCTGAGTACTATTCCATTGTATGTATAGGCTACATCTTCTTTATCCATTTGTCTGGCTTGGCTCTTTCCACAGTTTGGCTATTGTGGACATTGCAGCTATGAACATTGGGGTGCATATGGCCCTTCTTTTCATTACATCTGTGTCTTTGGGTTAAATACCCAGTGGTGCAATTGCCAAGTCATAGGGTAGCTCTATTTTTAATTTTTTTGAGGAATCTCCACATTCTTTTCCAAAGTGGCTACACCAACTTGCATTCCCACCAACAGTGTAAGAGAGTTCCCCTTTCTCCACATCCAAAATATACAAATTACTATAATATTTCATCTAAATAAAACTCACAGTGCAGAGAGTTACATGCATTTTTTAGATAATGTTTTCATTTAAAAATTATTATTGTTGTTCTTCAACCATGCAAGATTGACCACATGTATTTACAGCCTCTCCCTTACCTTCTCAAGAACACACTGAAATAAAAAGACTAAGCAATTTATTCTCCTACTTTCCTGCCTGATATGTTCCTCTCTCCTCCAACCTCTGACACTTCCTTCCCTTTCTTCCCTCAGTCAAAAAACTTGCTTCCTGGAAATTAAGAAAATGGGACTTTTCACAAACTACTGATTATATCCAAGCTTTTATTAAACTCTTAGGTATGGATAGGAAGGCTATTTAAGAGATCAATCTTTAGCTACTATAAGAAGTCATTGTGTGATTATCAAAACTGGTAAATCATTATTAGCTTACCACCAATCAATATGGACACCAGTATCAAAAGAAATGACTAAACATTTTAAAATAGTTGCTTCTGAAAGGCAGAACTAATAGGCATGGAGGCATGGGAATACACTTTTTTAACTCTAAGCCCTGTAGTATTAACTTAAAAATCTATATATTGCTTCTTTGCGGTGCCAGGATATTTGTCATGACTGCCATGGAACACAGACAGACCTATGGGAACACTCGGGAACCTCTCTTGGAAAACCTGACTAGCGAGTATGACTTGGATCTTTTCCAAAGAGCAAAAGCCCAGGCTTCAGAGGATTTGGAGAAGCTAAGGCTGCAAGGCCAAATCACAGAGGGGAGCAACATGATTAAAACAATTGCTTTTGGTCGTTATGAGCTCGATACATGGTACCTCTCTCCCTAAATGGATGCATTCCTAGAGACATATAAACTACCACAACTGAACCAGGAAGAAATAGAAAGCCTGAACAGACCCATAACCAGTAGGAGATTGAAACAGTCATCAAAAACCTCCAAAGAAACAAAAGCCCAGGGCCAGACGGCTTCCCGGGGGAATTTTACCAAACATTTAAAGAAGAACTAATTCCTATTCTCCTGAAACTGTTCCAAAAAATAGAAATGGAAGGAAAACTTCCAAACTCATTTTATGAGGCCAGCATCGCCTTGAACCCAAAACCAGACAAGGATCCCATCAAAAAAAGAGAACTACAGACCAATATCCTTGATGAACACAGATGCGAAAATTCTCACCAAAATACTAGCCAATAGGATTCAACAGTACATTAAAAGGATTATTCACCACGACCAAGTGGGATTTATTCCAGGGCTGCAAGGTTGGTTCAACATCTGCAAATCAATCAATGTGATACAACACATTAAAAAAGAAAGAACAAGAACCATATGATACTCTCCATAGATGCTGAAAAAGCATTTGACAAAGTACAGCATCCCTTCCTGATCAAAACTCTTCAAAGTGTAGGGATAGAGGGCACATACCTCAATATTATCAAAGCCATCTATGAATAACCCACCACAAATATCATTCTCAATGGAGAAAAACTGAAAGCTTTTCCGCTAAGGTCAGGAACACGACAGGGATGTGCATTATCACCACTGCTATTCAACATAGTACTAGAAGTCCTAGCCTCAGCAATCAGACAACAAAAGGAAATTAAAGGCATCCAAATCGGCAAAGAAGAAATCAAACTATCACTCTTTGCAGATGATATGATACTATATGTGGAAAACCCAAAAGACTCCATTCCAAAACTGCTAGAACTTGTACAGGAATTCAGTAAAGTGTCAGGATATAAAATCAATGCACAGAAATCAGTTGCATTTCTCTACACCAACAACAAGACAGAAGAAAGAGAAATTAAGGAGTCCATCCCATTTACAATTGCACCCAAAACTATAAGATACCTAGGAATAAACCTAACCAAAGAGGCTAAGAATCTATACTCAGAAAACAATAAAGTACTCATGAAAGAAATTGAGGAAGACACAAAGGAATGGAAAAATGTTCCATGCTCCTGGATTGGAAGAATAAATATTGTGAAAATGTCTATGCTACCTAAAGCAATCTACACATTTAATGCAATTCCTATCAAAGTACCATCCATTTTTTTTTTTTCAAAAAAATGGAACAAATAATCCTAAAATTTATATGGAACTAGAAAAGACCTCGAATAGCCAAAGGAATATTGAAAAAGAAAGCCAAAGTTGGTAGCATCACAATCCCGGACTTCAAGCTCTATTACAAAGCTGTCATCATCAAGACAGCATGGTACTGGCACAAAAACAGACACATAGATCAATGGAACAGAATAGAGAGCCCAGAAATAGACCCTCAACTCTATGGTCAACTCATCTTCGACAAAGCAGGAAAGAATGTCCAATGGAAAAAAGACAGCCTCTTCAATAAATGGTGTTGGGAAAATTGGACAGCCACATGCAGAAAAATGAAATTGGATCATTTCCTTACACCACACACGAAAATAGACTCAAAATGGATGAAGGATCTCAATGTGAGAAAGGAATCCATCAAAATCCTTGAGGGGAACACAGGCAGCAACCTCTTCGACCTCAGCAGCAGCAACATCTTCCTAGGAACATTCCCAAAGGCAAGGGAAGCAAGGGCAAAAATGAACTTTTGGGATTTTATCAAGATCAAAAGCTTTTGCATAGCAAAGGAAACAGTTAACAAAACCAAAAGACAACTGACAAAATGGGAGAAGATATTTGTAAACAACATATCAGATAAAGGGCTAGTGTCCAAAATCTATGAAGAACTTAGCAAACTCAACACCCAAAGAACAAATAATCCAATCAAGAAATGGGCAGAGGACATGAACAGACATTTCTACAAAGAAGACATCCAGATGGCCAACAGACACATGAAAAAGTGCTCCATATCACTCAGCATCAGGGAAATACAAATCAAAACCACAATGAGATATCATCTTACACCAGTCAGAATGGCTAAAATTAACAAGTCAGGAAATGACAGATGCTGGCGAGGATGCAGAGAAAGGGGAACCCTCCTACACTGTCGGTGGGAATGCAAGCTGGTGCAACCAATCTGGAAAACAGCATGGGGATTCCTCAAAATGTTGAAAATAGAACTACCCTATGACCCAGCAATTGCAATACTGGGTATTTACCCTAAAGATACAAACGTAGTGATCCAAAGGGGCATGTGCACCCGAATGTTTATAGCAGCAATGTCTACAATAGCCAAACTATGGAAAGAACCTAGATGTCCATCAACAGATGAATGGATAAAGAAGATGTGGTATATATACACAATGGAATACTATGCAGCCATCAAAAGAAATGAAATCTTGCCATTTGCAACGACGTGGATGGAACTAGAGGGTATCATGCTTAGCGAAATAAGTCATTTGGAGAAAGACAATTATCATATGATCTCCCTGATATGAAGGAGAGGAGATGCCACATGGGGGGTTAAGGGGGTAGGAGAAGAGTAAATGAAACAAGGTGGGATTGGGAGGGAGACAAACCATAAGTGACTCTTAATCTCACAAAACAAACTGAGGGTTGCTGGGGGGAGGGGGGTTGGGAGAGGGGGGGGTGTGGTTATGGACATTGGGGAGGGTATGTGCTATGGTGAGTGCTGTGAAATGTGTAAACCTGGCAATTCACAGACATGTATCCCTGGGGATAAAAATATATTATATGTTTAAAAAATAAAATAAAATTTATTAAAAAAATCTATATACTAAAAAATAAAATTGATAAAATTGTAAAACTAAAGGCTGGAATAAAATACACAAAAATTATAGTTGCCTTACTATTAAGATGTTATTCTGGGTGATAATTTTACCATGTTTTTCTCAACATTTCTAAATGTTATATAATTCATAAAATTTTCCAACAATTCCTTATACCAAATAAATTCTTTTTTTAATTCTATTTTAGAAAACATTTTAAGGGTTTGCAAAAAAACTAACTCAGTAGTAGAAGAGGAGAGAGTACATAAATTTGTTTGTATATATTAAATCGTACTCCTGTAGCCAGTATAAGAGATTATTCTCTTCTGGGCCCGTTATTGGACAGAACACATGATGAGAGGGGAAAGAAACATTTTCCATGATTAACAGAGCGGCTGGCTTTATCAGTAAATGTAATATGCCAAAGAAATTACATATCAAGGAGGGTTTCCAGATCTGAAAAGTGAGTGTGCCAGGAAAATGAAAGATCCAATTTCTTATCTGCAAAGCTAATGATCCAATCTTAGACCAGGAAAATTCACGAAGACAGTAAGAATCTCCGAAGGTTTCTGGATAGATAGTAAGCTGGTTTCAGAAGACAGTCCATTCACACCTCAGAATGATCTATAAACCATCAGAACCATCAACAAGAATTGTTCTTGACAAGGGCGATGTCAACACATAAGGAACTGGTTAGATTTCTGAATCTCTGATCTTAGGTCACTATCACATCATCTATACCAAAGAATCAAAAATGGAGATGATTGAAAAAACGAAGATGAAATTTCTCTTTCAAAGACTTCACCTTCTACTCGATCCTCTTCCTCAACCACTATAAGATACTCGTTAAATGTATAAATAACCACATGGGTTGTAAATGAAGTGATTCCATTTCCCTTTTATTTTCCCATGGATGCCATGTTGTAATAAGAGGATATTTTCTAATCAATATCCTGATGCTCAGTTATTTTCATAAAATGATCAGTTTCTATATTAAAACTGTTTCTCATTAAATCATAAATTTCTATGCTGCACAGTATAGAAGTTGAGCGGTATAGAGACGTTAATATGCTTGAGTAATGCACTAACCAAACACACAAAAATACTTAGTTTACTGAAGGTATAATTCATAGAAATACTTTGTGGATAAAAGTAAGCAACCAAGGACCTCTGAGGGAATAACAATACTGTCTCTTAAGGATCAAGATCTGGAGTCAGGAAACTTGGATTAGTCTCCCCTCTGCCACATACCACTCTTTGGCTTTGCCCAAGTCACACATCATTTTCAAGTTTTAACATACCTGTAAGCAAAACAGAATTTATAATGTCCCTCTCCTAAATTTCTTAAAGGATTAAATATATTCATCTATATAAAATGACGCTATCATGACTGTCACATGGAAAGTGCTCAGAAAATATTTGGCTGTTGGTACCACTTGGTTAAAAAAATGAAAGAATATGTTCACAAAGGTAAGTAGTAAAGCTTTTCATCATGTATCCTCCATGATTTTTATTAATTGTTGGTAAGGAATACTTAAGGCCAGGAGTCAAAAAGAACCTGGGCAGAGGGAGCTGTATAGGCTGTGAGGAGGCCATCTGAAGTCTTAAGTATTGGTTTGTGTCAGAAAACAGACATTCTCAATTACATAACCATGCGTGGCCTCCTGCCAGAGCTCTGAGTAGTTGGCAGAACACTGAGCATGGGACTTATCATAAGTCAAATCAATGTAAGTGAGGAACCACCTGTTGTTTAAAACAAGTGCCTCATTGAACTTGTTAGAGCATGAGAAAACTCAGGGAAAAAGTGAGATCTCTGAGGTAAAGAGCACAGTCCTCCCCTCTACTTTCTAAGAATCCTCTTTGCCACACCTGTATCTGGTCAAAGCATCTCTTCTAAGCTTCCTCTTTTGAGAAGACTGGGAAGTGGGAGCTAAGGCTTCCTATGGCAACCCTTTCCCTAGCCTCTGCCTTCTTGTGGATCACTCTACAAAATAAAAGAGGGAAGTGTTTCTCTTCCGTTTCATGTATAAACTATACTAGAAAGCCCTATCCTACTTACTTAGCCTGAGTGCTGCCCCACATATAGACATTCAAACTTTAATTCAGTTCCTAAACCAAACACCATCACCATCCAAAAACCTATTTATTTTTCTCTTTCCCTTCAGCTTAGTTAAGGGAAATCTCTCTCTCCTTCTCTCTCTCCTCTATCTCTCTCCCTCTCCCTCTGCCACTCCAGTTTTATTGAGA
The DNA here is from genome assembly GCF_902655055.1 of Lutra lutra. NCBI lineage: Eukaryota > Metazoa > Chordata > Mammalia > Carnivora > Mustelidae > Lutra > Lutra lutra. Next base: position 17,729,182 of record NC_062278.1, read on the forward strand.
AATAACTGATGTACATCACTCCTTAAGTTTAAGGTATACAGCATGATGGTCTGATTTACAGATACTGTGAAATGATAACTATAAGAGGTTTTGTCATCAGCCATCATCTTGTATAGATGCAATAAAAAGAAAAAAAAAATTCTCCTTGTGACGAGAACTTTTAGGATTTAATCTCTTAACACCTTCCCTGTATATCATACAACAGTGTTAGCTATGATCCTTATGCTGTACCTGATATTCCTAGTGCTTAGTTATTTTATAAAGGAAAGTTTGTACCTGTTGCCCATTTTCCTTCAATTCCCCCCAATTGAAAATTTTTTGCTTTTTAACAGTAAAGCTAAATCCACTTGGATATTGCCACACATTAGCTGGTAATTTTCTCTTTCTTCTCTCCTCACTATTAAAGCTCACTAATTCTATCTCCATCTGAGCCTGAATTAGCCTTCCTTTTTTTTTTCTCTCGCTCATTTATTTATACTTAATTTCTGTTTCACTAAAAAGCCTTCTGCACTTCTTATAAACTCCCCTTCCTTTCAGTGACTGAATATAGGACCCCTAGACCATATGGGCACCCTGATCTCGGACATCGTTTCCAGAACTGTGAGAAATAAAGGTTTGTTGTTTACAAGACGCCCAGCCTGTGGTACTTTTTGTCATAGCAGCTGAAATGCACTAACACAGAGACACACTAGGTAGATTAAATCTTTAGTACCTTCTTCCAAGTCACCATCTTCAGCTGCATGCAGAGTATATGGGTGCATTGTATATAACTTTACTTTCTGTGTATTGTTATGTTCTGACATCCTAAAACAAACAAACAAATAAAAAAAAAGCTTTCTGACTAGGGAGGCACTAGGCACTGTCCATCCCAGAACTAGGCTTTGATATGCAAGTTGACCAATCCAGAGCCATACCTCCTCTCTCTTGCTCATGTACTACAGAAAACAGTATTCCTCTGCCTTAATCATCCCATGGCCATGAATCAGGCCACCAGGGACCTCACCTATGGCTCAAAGCCTGATGAAATGATCCTAGTTAGATAATCCTACACTCTTTACCCTGCCTTGCCTTGCCTTGCCTTGCCTTGCCTTGCCTTGCCTTGCTGTGGAAACACCAGTAAAGGTCTCAGTGCTTCTGGGTCCTGACCAGCACGTGGTGTTCCCCCAGGCCACCCCTGTGAGGCAAGCTGTGCCTGTCATTCCAGGGGCAACTGAATTGCCAACCTTTTTCCAGTGGCATGGACCTCTCAGTATCCTCAGTCAGTGCCAGGCACAGAATATTAGTTTTATATTTTAAAAACATATGTTTATTTCCCATATTTCTAATGTGTTCCTTTTTACACTCCCCTCTTGTTCTTTTTTATTATACCTTCATGCTGTTTTATAATATCCTATTCTTTCAAGTAAAAACTATTTATTCACAGACCTCCATGTATTATTGAGCACTGTAGTTTTACCCCTAGTCCCTTACAGAACTGGAGTCCTAGTGCCACTGTCCACCTGCCCCGGAGTCCAGAAAACCTATGCCTTTATGACTCTGAATTTGTTTCTGGCCCAAAGAAACACCCTTTACAAAACACCTATTCCTACTTTTCTATTTTACCTTATCCATCTCTGTTACAATTTTGAGCAGAGGGATGTAAACATGTCTGAGTATAAACTTAGTATAAGTTTATGTACTCAACATGTAACTCATAAGCTTTGTGAGTTTTTGATCATAAGTCTCAACACCTTGTTAAAAATAACACCCTCTAAATCAATAAGAATACAGCATATTGTTGTCAAAAAAAGCATAATTGAGCAAATATTAAGTTCTGGACTATCACTTCATCTCCAATAACAACAGCATAAATACTGGGCTCACATACTGGACTAAGCTTTGGACAGAAGACTCAACATCTGGTGGGTTTAGAGACATGGGAGGGTAATAAAGACATGGGAGGGTAATAACTTATCACAAACATCCCCTTCTGAGCAAGCTGAGAAATAAGCCATAGACCCTGCTAAGGATCAAAATATAAGTGTCACATGGGACACCTGTGTGGTGCAGTCTGTTAAGTATCCGACTCTGGGTTCTAGCTCATTTCATGATCTCAGTGTCATGAGGTCAAGTCCCGGGTTGGGCTTTGCACTCAGTGTGAGGTCTCCTTGGGATTCGCTCTCCCTCTCCCTCTGCCCCTCCTATTCACACACACTCTCTCTCTTAAATAAATAAATCTTGAATATATATTAGATACATATTTACTTTGTGTATGTACACACACACACACACACACACACACACACACACACACTTGATTCTCCTTCCTTTTGACTTCTTTGTTTAGTCTTTTGGACCTACTTTTAGGAAGAATTATAAACAAGGTATTTACCAATATTGCTCCATACAACTTTGAGCACAGAGAACTCACCCCACCAAACAAACAAACAAACAAACAAACAAAATGGTTCATCTAAGCATACTGATATTTACCATATTAATTATTCCCAATGGGGAACTCTGACCAATCCAAATTGGTCAAGCCAGTTTTCTTTTTCATTTACCTATTAGCTGATCCTCTCTTTTCGTCTAGGGAGACGTCAGTAAGAGATGCAAAGCAAGCAAGCAACAGTGTCCTTTGATTTGTATCCTAGAACAGCACATTTTCTCACTTTAGTGAGTGTGTGACATATGTGGAGAGCTTCTGAAAATGCAGGTCCAATGGGTCTGGGGCAAGGCCTGAGATTGGATTTCTATAAGCTCCCAAGGCATGAAGACACTGGTTTCAAGTACCAAGTTCCTAGAGCAGTGTTTTTCAGACCCTTTCAGGAGATCCCTAAGATCAAGATAATTTTTATAATAATATAAAGACATCACACTGGAAGGTAAGTGACTTATGATGTTACAGTGATTGAATACAGAAGCAGATATGAGAATCCAAATCAGAGAGATTTGCAAAAATATAAAACAATACCACTCACTTTACTAAATGTTTTTCATTTTGGAAAATATAGTTGTTTTTCAAAAACAATATATTACCTAAATTAGCATTGAATAGGTTTATTGTTGTTATTAGCAAACGAATCAACAAATATTTATTTTTAAGTTCTCATTTCTAGGGGCGCCTGGGTGGCTCAGTGGGTTAAGCCGCTGCCTTCGGCTCAGGTCATGATCTCAGGGTCCTGGGATCAAGTCCCACATCGGGCTCTCTGCTCAGCAAGAAGCCTGCTTCCCTCTCTCTCTCTCTCTCTGCCTTCCTCTCCATCTACTTGTGATCTCTCTCTGTCAAATAAATAAATAAAATCTTTAAAAAAAAAAAAAAAAAAAAAAAAAAAAAGTTCTCATTTCTATTATTGTAACTATTAGTAGATAGAACCACATATGGAGGACTGCTCATAAACCAAATTTTTAGAGGTTCTCAGTAACTTTTAAAGGGATAGAAGACTCCAAAATAGATGAGATTCCTGCTTTACAGAGGTTGGAAATTTATTTTCCCTGTTTCAGCAGAAAAATTAAGAAAGAGAAAGCATCCCACTCTGTCCTACGAAGAAAACATTGAGAACCCACACATTTTAAAATCCTACCTTAGCACAAAGTACTTGTGGACATTTTTGAAGGAAAAAATAAAAAAATTTGGCCATGGCTTATACTCTTTTTAATGGAATGTCAATAAACATTCAAGGAGTTCTTATTCAAGTCCCTTAAGGTTGGGAAATGACAGAACAGGAAAACAAGTGAGTCTTAATCCCAAAATATGTTACATTGCCACAAAAGTAGATGAGTCATTTTATCCTTGGCCTCTTTAAATTCCCATGTTTTCTTACCCATCTCATGGATGAGCATTTGGGAAGGTATTTTCCTTATTGGACATATTATTTCTTCTTACAAGCTTCTCTTCAAAACATCTGTGGGGCAATAATGAAATATTGAAATAATGTGAAATAATTTCACATTAAATTATTATTTATGAATAATATTTTTATAATTATGAATAATTATAAATGAATTAATTCATTTATTAATGAAATTAATAATGTGAAATAATGTGAAATAATGCATTTGTTGACTTCACATGTGGCAAAAAATACAATGATTCCGGAAGTTTCCAACCAATATTTTACTCCAGGCATGCTTAACCCAATTGCCTGTGTCTAATCTTCACCATCTTCAGCTTTGTAGAAAACTTTGCACTCTCTCACCTTTCAACCTCACTTTATTGGCGATTCACTGTGGCATACCTTTTGTGCATAACAACGCATTTTGCCATCTTGCAACTTTCTTCAAATGTTTATCTCCCTGGTGAGTATACTGCATTGCACTAACCACCTCGAGGTTCCGTCCCATCTACCTTCTTTCCTTATCCTTCCAGAGGTGAAAACGTTCATGTGGTAGATCTAAGCCACCACTGGATTCTCCTTTCAACTGTTTCCATCTTCTTTTCTGCCTTAAAGCACAGGCTTATTTATGTTCTTGTCACTCCCACCACCAACAATAGCAGTTAACCTCCTTTGAGCAAAAAGCTGTAGGTGTGTTTCGTTGGTTTTGACTTCAAGCAACAGAAATGTGTTCTCTCACCTTCTGGAAGCTAGAAGTCCAAGATCTAAGGGCCAGCCAGTGTCTCTCTCTGGAGACACTAAAGGAGAATCTCTCCTTGCCTCTTCCAGAAGGTTCCCAACAATCCTTGGTCTTCCTTGCCTTGAGCTGCTATGTCTTTCCAGCCTCTGTATCATCTCCACATGGCCATCTTCCGTGTGTGTGTGTGTGTGTGTGTGTATCTGTGATTTTTTAGGACACCAGTTACTGGATTTAAAGCCTCGCCTGATCCCAGTAAGACCTCATCTTACTAATTATATCTGCAACAACCCAATTTCCGGATAAGGTCACATTGTGAGGCTTTAGGAGGTTTTTTTGGAAGAAACAAAGAGTTGTGGTTTTAGTTTTTGCTCAATCTCTTTACGTTATTTGCTTGTTACGTGATAATGAGTATTCAAAACGAAATAAACAAAACCCAGAACCAGAAATGCCAGACAGCTGCTAGGCTGACCACATTTCAAATCATGAATCTCTGTGTACTATATACATAAGTTCTTCACGGAACCACCCAGTGACTGGAAATGTGAATACCATATCCATTAATCCTAAGGGTCTGATATATTACATTGTGTGGTGGGAAAGACTAGGATCACTGAGTCTTTCTTTAAGTACCGACAACTGCCTGAATTCTCTTCTGGATGTAAGGGTCTAGAATCCAAAAGCATCTATTAAACTGAGTTAGAGTCATGGTTCTTTTCATGACCTGTAATTCTTTCTCTTTTCCTTCAATTCAGGCCAAGATTATAAAGAATACGCAATTATTATTATTAATATTATAACTATTATTATTTTGCTTTGTCTCTCTTCACTTAAATCCTGTGGGATTTAACTGAAATCAGTTAAGCACAGGTCTGTTTTGGTGGTGCCGGCGGTATGTGTAGATGAGGGTAGCAGTCCCCACACTCTGTGATGTCAGGAGGGACAAAAAGACAGGCACATTAACAATTTTCATACTGTCAGGAGCATAAACACAGGAGGACATGGATGAGAGATACAGTGGTTGTTTTCTGAAAGTTCTGTAGGGTTTATCTGTGAAATATAGGGGAGAGACTTTCTCTCTGCAATACATGACAGTTTCCCTCTGTGAATGCCTCCACCTTTAGTCTTAATCTGCACTATTTTCTGAAAGAAAGCCACTTTATCTGTTAACGGATGAAATGAAATGATGCCAAATGAAATAATGACAATGCGATTAATGCTTTGGCAGAAATAAACGAAAATGTGAAATGCAGAAAACAATGCTAAAGTTTATATAATTACCTGTAAATATGTGTTTAGTAATTCACATCTAACTACTGTAATCAATTCTAAAGTTATGCATCCAAAGAACCCTTTCAGGTACCATTCAACAGAGTCACCTAAAAATTTTGGACTTAAATTGACATGGGCCATCAAAGACCTGATAACCTTTGTGGGCAGATCTGGTGAGTGATGTGGGAAACAGAGACAAAAGAAAAATTAAATTTCCTTACCACTTATGGCTAGCCCATTGACACGTCCCTGAAACAGGCAGAGTGATCTTCCTCTAGAAACTCAGTTGCCTCAATGTTAATACTTTGCTAAGGGCAAAAGGCAGTCCTTAGCCCAACCCCCAGGCTCCTGTAAATCTAATTGGACATATAAAAATTCCTTTGGAAACTTCCTTTTTCTCTACCCCCCCATCCCCAAGATACGTGTTGGCAATCATCCCCCAAACATGTTACTTACCAATATACAGCAGAAGTGTCTCAAGACTAAGGTCTTATTAGACAGTAATAAGTGACCTTTTCCCAACAATAGCTAGACCCCTCAAGGTCCTGGAAAACTTGCTTCCAAAACTCCTTAGAGACTTAAGCTATCTCTATCCCCCTCCCAATTTGAAAGTATATAATGGGCCACTCCTTGTGATCCCCGTACAGCTCTTTCTACCCATGTGTCCTGTCCCTTTTAATAAAATCACCTTTGTCCACAAAAGATGTCTCAAGAATTCTTTCTTGGCTGTTGGCTTCAAACCTTAACATTTTTCTTACATCAGTGAGGACTCCCTATAGGGGATGATTTTGAACACAGATTTGAGTCTTATGAGTGACAAGTCCATCCTTTCTTACCCAGATCTGTTCTCGAAAATTTGATGTCCTGCATGTGTGAGGGTCAAGAGGAATCTTGGTTTTATCATGTACCCGGACTGGAAAGGGTATGGATGGATTGGAAGAAGATCCCAAAATGAGGAAAAGAGAGAAACAAAAGCAAGAGTCTGGCTTTGGGGAAGAATGCAGGAAAATGCCGTCAAAGATGAGTTCCCTGAACTAGAAATCAATCGAACTTTACTTCTCTGTCTCTTCCTGCTGCTTCAAGCTCATCTGCTCATATTTTCAAAGATCAGAGATAGCAATCATGTTGGCATTCTGGGGTATTCCAGCTACTGAGGAAAGGAAGTTTCCCACAGACTCAAGTCTGATTGGCTGGGAAGAGAAAAGGAAGAGAGTTGATGGTGATTGACATGGAAGAAGGGTCCTCCCTGAGACATAGAATCGCATTCTCATTTAGGCAGTAAGTAATGGTGGCATTCTCCCTTGGTGTTTCCAAAATGATCCTAGGGACGGGAAGAGGGGTGTAGGAAGAAGGACACCTCCTGAGTAAAAGAAAGTAAGTAAAAACCTCAAAACCTTTACCTGAACCCCAGTCTTCATGGAGAATCATCTGTTCTTCCATCTGTTAGTGCCTCACTGGGAAAGATGTGTGTTAGAGAGATACATATTAATCCATGGACAGTCATGAAAAAATGATACTGCGTATCTTTCTTAAACCATCAGAGGGACTTGCAGTGACCCCAGCATTGTGGATGGGAAGTAGGCCGATTGGCTACATGGTTCCTGTTTCTATTTCCAGCCTACCCAGCGGGAAGGGAGGCAGTAACTGATTGGTGTTTATCAACTTTGTTTCGATTAACAGGTCAGCGTCTTATTTCACTGACCAGAGTAAGACAAAAACATTTAACATGGAGAGACTGAAGGGTGTCAACAAAGACTGTGATACTCAGGAGCTTGCTTGTGTAAGGTGTTGTTTCCATGAAACTTTAATTAAAAAAAAAAGAAAGAAAACAATTAATTGTTGCTAGGAAACAACTTCTACCTGTTGCAATTACTACTCATTACAGGATTTGAAATCTTTGCTTAAATTTGCCATCATGAAGGAAAAAGTAAAAACCTCAAGTGTTTCAAATTACTTTAGGCTGGAAATTCCTGATTTTCCATGTGTTTCCAGTAAGGTTTGATTTTGAGATGATTTCCGGAAAATAAAGGAGAAAAAAAAAAAAAAGAAACTGGGTAACTCATAAAAGCAAGTAATATGCGCATAATTGTGTGAGAAAAGCTAAAACAACATTTCACAGCTGGTCAGCATAAAAACTGACTTGTCGATTTTACTTTACAGATAGCACCTGTATGTCTTAAATAATACACATGTACATTATTCATTTGAAGACTTTTATACAGTATAAAATTTCTGTGTATAAGAAAAATAAAAACCTATCTTTTCAAGAATTTAGTTTCCATAGTATTAAGTAAAATTAACTCTGAAGTATATGCTATCCATCACAACAGATAGAATGTTGTGTAATACATCTTAGGCAGATAGCAGAGGCAATCGTTTTATGTTTTATCAGGAATTCCAGTAAGTTTCACTAAAAAAAAAAAAAAAAATTCTACTATGTCTGTTTCAAGAAAGTTTTCTTTGCAAAGGGTGAAGAGAAATTGGTGTGAAACCTTCTTTTATTATTGCAACTCTATTCTCAGGACTTTCTGTGCACGGGTCAGTGCAGCCTAGAGGGGAAACTGAGCTAGGGGTGATGGTGTGTGCATGCATGCATATGCTGCTGTGTGTTGTGTGTCCAATGTGTGCAAGATTATGCATGTGGACTGGCGTGTCCAGATGCATGTAAGACCATTGTGGGATATAAGGGGATTTGGAGAAGGGGGTAAAGGATTGGAAAAAGAAAGAAGGACTGATCAGGTAGAGTTTCATCGTCTAAAATTTAGGATTCATATCAAAACTAGCATAGTAAATACACTCCTTTCCATATTCCCAAAGTGTACTCTTTGGTTTTGTTTTGCTTTGTGGTAAGACCATTTAACACAAAATGTACCCTCAATACATTTTTAAGTATACGATACAGTATGGTGGTGTAGAGCAAATCTCTGGAACTTATCCATGTGGCAGAACTGAAACTCTGTACTCTTTGAATAGTACTCCTGTTTCCCCCTCTCCCTGGGCCCTGGCAGTCACCCCTCTCCTCTCCATTTCTATGAGTTTGACTATTTTATAAGCGATAACATGGCTGAACGTGGAGAACATTCTGCTAAGAGAAATAAGCCCATCACAAAAGGACCAGCCCTGCGTAATTGCACTGCACAAGGTGACTGAAATAACCTCTAGTTTTGAAGCAAGTCTGCTGAGAACTAGAACTGGCAAAGCTGAGTGGTGCCTAAGGAAAGGGCTGGCCCAGAGTCTATAAGGCATTCCGGAAGGGCCAGGGAGAGGTGCTCCCTGCACCCACCATCAGGCCGCAGAAAGAGAGGATACTAAGGAAGCTCAGAATTCAGCAAGGCCTGGGGTAGGGATCTTGAAGCAGGAAAGGAAAATTACTGCACCGAGTTGAGAGGCTGTGATTCTCCTCCACGGGAGGTAAGGAGCAGGTGTTTGGCTAGAGGAGACTATTTTATTGTCTTACTTCCTCACCCTTCTCAGTAAAATCATAGATGGGGAGGGGGAGGAAATGATACTTTAGCAAATGGAAATTTGAGAAAATACTGCTTAGGAAGATACACAAATCCTGTGGACTAAAGTTGTCCTGGAAATACATAGCTGGCAGCACCAGGAGGAGGTTTTCTCTTGCTCTCTTCCCTCCCCATTTGCATTTTCCAGCTTGTACTCCAGAGTATCTTCTGGTATGATTGGTTCCATCTCTGAACTGTGATCTGCTCTGAATGTTAATCACGGCTTATTCATGTCTATGTGCCTCCAGAGAACTTCACACAGCAGTTGGCAGCCAGCCCTCAACAAATATTTGTTAAACTGGGTAGATTTTAAGAGGTGTGGTAATTTGAACACTAAGGGAGGGAGTAAAGACTTTAGGATTCAGGAGAGCTGGCCACTAATGGACTTTTTATCCACAGGCAGTCACTTTGGTCTCTATTCTCAGTTTCGCATTGGTAGATGGAGGAAGTTGCCTTACATGATCTCAGAGAGATAACTTCCAACTGCAACCGTCTGGCGTAGAAAGTCTCACTTCCTTTTTGGAAATGTAAGATTATGTATCAGGTGTGACCATATATTCCGTAAATGCAAGAGAAAGTTCTCAGGAAAAAAGCTCAAATAAAACTGCTTTTTGGAATAATGAAAGACTGAAGTGGCAATCACCTAAACATGATTGCTAATATATTTTAGCTTTCTACTGTAAAAAGAAAAAATAAAAATTTGAACGACTCTCATCCAGTGCAAATTACTTCCTTGGACTGACAAGACATTCATTGTTCTGGAACATAGCACTTCCTAATCCACTAGGGTAATATTTGAAAAGTATTACCAAATGAACTTCCTAAAGTATCCAAGTTACTTTCACAGAAAAATAAAAATTATACCCAACTAGAAATTTTCTGGATATGTAAGAATTTACTCATTATATTTATATGCTCTATGAGTGCCTTTCTTTGTGAGTATGTGGTTCTAATACTTAGTACCTGATACTCAAGTTTGGAGCTTTATCTGCTTCTGCCTTATTCTCCAACATATTTCTAAATATTCAAATAATCTGAATATAAATGACATTATATAATTAAATTTACAAGCATAAAATTCAGAGGCATGATTCACTGAGAAATATAGTGTTTTTGAAAAAGGAGAAAAACTTTCACTAAGAAGAAAATTCACCTGGAATTCCAGTAAGTGTTAAAGAAGACACCTTCTCTCTGTGAATACAAGTAATCATAATTAATAAGTTTAAGCCACTGTCATCCAAAATGCTTACCCCTCAGAATGATCCTTTGAGAGTAACAATGATGACATGGTTAAAATTACTAAATCACAGTTGCTTTAGAGAAGGTGTTTAGTGCCAAATATTGAACTACTTTTCAATGAACTTGTAGAACTAATAATAATAATGAAGTTTGCTCTCCATAGACATAAGGACCACAAGCCTTTAAGGTTATTGGAAGGACAGAGAAGACTACTGGAATCAAGGTTCTCTTTCTTTAAATCCTGATCCTGAACATCTCTGGTTCCTCACAACATTCAACTAATAGAACTGGCTTTGGGCAATGGACCACTTGAAGACTGAGGAATTGTGGAATGAGAAGGGGATGATGGCCTAATCAACAGCAATTCCCTGCCAAGTCTGGAGGTAGTTCAGAATCTACTAGGGGTTGTTGGGTGGTCCCAGGTCTCAACAATCATTTCATTTATTCAAGTGAACTAATTCTCAGGATATGCTTCTCTCTGCCTCCGGGGTGACTGACTCCAGAGCGTTCTCTAGGCACTGGCCAAAGGGCTTGATTGCTGGACAATTCTGAGATTCCCACCTGGAGCTCACTGCTACTCTTAGAACCTCGAATCACCCCAGGATCCTCTGATGAGCTCCCTGACAAAAGTGACCAGGTGTCTTAGCAAGGATCTGGGGAAACCACCTGCAGCTTGGGGTCCACAGAACCACCCTTGCTCTCCTCTGCATCTCTGTTAATTAAAGGTACGAAAGAATTGTGTTAATCCTTCCAGATTCAATTTTACTGATGTATTCACTAATGAGCCCTGAAGAATGAAGGGGGGTGGGAGGGCTCCTGTCTTTCAGTAGATCTTCTAACCACTACCAGATAAGTGGCTAGAAAGTCCTGGGATTTTCCTTCTCTGTTAGATTTAATAATTAGAGGAAAAGAAGGGGAAACCTAGTTCCTGTGAAAATGCCACTCACCTACTAATACGCACCTACCTGCACTCCGTTGTGTCCCACTTTTTTTTTTTTTTTTCCCCAACAGGATTTTCTGAGAATGACAGTAAGTCAAGCCCTGGAGTGATGAGTGCTTGTTTTCGGGCAGATAAATACAAATCAGGGTATCTAATTTTTATTTAAGCAGGAGAAAGAAGAGAAAGTGTGGGCACAATTTTTTTTTTTTTTTAATCTTAGGAAGAAAAGAAAAAAAAAAAAAAAAGCCCAATTTTCTGCCACGGTTAACACTTTCTCGCCCTGCCTTCTTAAAGCAAAGCGGAGGAAGTTCCAATCACCCGGAATTAAGGAGCAGATTGCGGGCATCGGTGAAAGGCGCGCGGAGAAAGGGAGAGCCCTGGGCTCGCACACAAAGGAGCAGAGCTCCCAGGCGGCGGGCAGCCCTGCCCGGAGCACAGCAGCACTCAGGGCGCATCGACGCGCCAGGAACCGCCTGAGGCTCCCCGGCTGCCCGGCCCCTCTGCTGGTGGCTGGGAGAAGTTAGTCACCCGGAGCCCGAACCCGACCAGCGTCCCACCGCGCAGAGGCCGGGGAATCAGGAGGGAGGAAACCCAGTACCCGGGCGGCTGGGAGGAGGCGAGAAGAGCGCGGGGCGAGGGGGCGCACGGGAAGACCAAAGCCCTAGGCTGCTGGACGGACTTGCAAGGTCTTCGAGACCCGAGCGCACGGGCGTGCGAAGAGGAAAAACTTGCGGCAGGAACTTCCTACTGAGGTGGGGGTGGCAGGAGAGAGGGAGGCAGGGAGAGACTTGAAATGTCTCAGTAACTTTAAAAACACAGCAAAACACCCCTTTCAGGAGATGAGGTAAGCCGGGGTTAGCCAACCCCGATTGGTTGTGAAATATCAGACAAACCCGGAGCCACTGTGGCTTTAAATGAGGCCAAGGAAATCTGTTTTTCTTACCCCAATACTTTTTACCCCTCGCCCTTGCTCCCTCCCTCGTCCCTCCTTCCACCTCGCTGGGTCCTTCTCGGTCTCCTTTTCCTCGATCACCTCCCCCCTCTCCCGCCCTCCCCCATCTGATTAGGCGCGGACCGGGAAGGGTGGGAGGGGTGGGGGAAGCTCTCCCTTTAAGAGGCAGCTTGCAGTGACGAATTGTTGAAATTGCCATTGCAGGATGGCATGCCGCTATAAATTCATTGTTCCACCTCCTCGCATCTTCACAGCGCTCGCGCTGCTCTCCGCGCTCGCAGCGGCCGACTGGGGATGACGGCCGGCGGGAAGACACTGCATCCGAAGGGACACGGACGCGCCGCTTCACGGGCTCCCCTAAGGCCGCCCCTTGCATTTTTTGTTCTAATTTTTATGGCTTTTTTTCTCTCTCTCTTCCTTTCCTCCTGGTTCTAGTAGAGTCAAGGAAACCCACAAAATAAAGGAAGTGGGCTCCGGAGCTTGGAACCCCCGCCGCCGGCGGGTACAGAGCAGCAGGGGGGCGGGAGGCAGCGCGCATCAGTTGCCCGCCTGGTGCGCGGCACCATCCTTACTTTTTTCGTGCGGCGATAGTGGCTGCACTTGGGGGTTGAATTTGGGTTAGTTTGGGTTTTTTTTTGTTTGTTTGTTTGTTTGTTGTTTTTTCCCCCTTTCCTCGTATTTGCGGAACCTCCACAACCCGGCTTTTCTCTTCTTAATTTTTCCCCCTTTTTCCGGAGCACGAATCCAAACATTTTCCAAACCAACAAAGAAAAGTTCGCACGCTGGCACTGAAGCTGGGACAGGCTGGCGCTGACGCCGGTCCCCCTCCTTCCGACACTTGACTCAACCTTGCAAGCAAGTGTGTGTGTGCCCCCATCTCCCGCCCCGGTAACTTCCATACCGAATAACAAATACCCATAAAGTCCCCGTCGCGCCGCCCCTCCCTGCGGGCAGCGCACTATGCTGCTCGGGTGGGCGTCCCTGCTGCTGTGCGCGCTCCGCCTGCCCCTGGTCGCGGTCGGCCCCGCCGCGGCACCTGCCCAGGATAAAGCCGGGCAGCCTTGGGCTGCTGCAGCGGCTGCCCAGCCCAGCGGGCGGCAGGGGGAGGAGGCGCAGGAGCGGGCCGAGCCTCCGGGCCACCCGCACCCCCTGGCGCCGCAGCGCAGGAGCAGCGGGCTGGTGCAGAACATCGACCAGATCTACTCCGGCGGCGGCAAGGTGGGCTACCTCGTCTACGCGGGCGGCCGGAGGTTCCTCCTGGACCTGGAGCGGGATGGTTCCGTGGGCGCCGCTGGCTTTGTGCCTGCAGGAAGCGGGCTGAGTGCGACCCGGCACCACCGGGACCACTGCTTCTACCGCGGTACGGTGGACGGCAGCCCCCGCTCCCTGGCTGTCTTTGACCTCTGTGGTGGTCTCGACGGCTACTTCGCCGTTAAGCACGCGCGCTACACCCTGAAGCCTCTGTTGCGCGGGCCCTGGGCCGAGGCCGAGGCCGGACGAGTGTACGGGGTTGGGTCCTCGCGGATCCTGCACGTCTATACCCGTGAGGGCTTCAGCTTTGAGGCCTTGCCGCCGCGCACCAGCTGCGAGACTCCCGGGTCCCCGCCAGGGCCTCGCGAGCGCCCCCCGGCGCACAGCAGCCCAGACCGACGCTGGGCGCTGGCCCCGCAGTTCCTGGACCAGTCGGCTCCCTCTTCCGATGGGGCCCAGGAACCCCAAACGTGGTGGCGGCGGCGGCGCCGCTCCATCTCCCGGGCGCGCCAGGTGGAGCTTCTCCTGGTGGCTGACGCGTCCATGGCGCGCATGTATGGCCGGGGCCTGCAGCATTACCTGCTGACCCTGGCCTCCATCGCCAACAGGCTGTACAGCCATGCCAGCATCGAGAACCACATCCGCCTGGCCGTGGTGAAGGTGGTAGTGCTGGGTGACAAGGACAAGAGCCTGGAGGTGAGCAAGAATGCGGCCACCACGCTCAAGAACTTTTGCAAGTGGCAGCACCAGCACAACCAGCTGGGGGATGACCACGAGGAACATTATGACGCGGCCATCCTATTTACGCGAGAGGTAAGTTCACCCTGTGCGGGTGGTCCAAGCGCAGGTGGAAAGAGGTAGGTGGAGGTTCAGCCTTGACAAGGGCCTTACTTCTCCCACAAACCTCCTGCCACTGCAGATGTGCTTAACTGCTCCTCGCAGGAAACCCAGTCAGCCTTCAGCTTTGCTCCTGCAGTCAGGGGCTCCCCAGCAGCAGTCCCTGCCTTAAATGAGTAAACGTGCATCCACCATCCATCAGTCAGGCAGAATGTGTCTAGTCGGAGACATGGTGACCTAGATGCATAAGTAGGATAAGAAGGGACTGGAATGCCGGGGAAAATGTGCATAGCTAAATGGAAAGAGGGGGAAAGCAAGTTTGTCTTTGGAATGCAAGATATTTCTCTCTCTCTCTCTCTCTCTCTCTCTGTCTCTCTCTCTCCCCCACTTTCCCTTTTTTCTTGTTTTGGTGGGGGAGAGCCTCTCCTTCCCAGTGAACCTCAGTATAAACTTTGTCCAACCTAATGGGAAGGGTTTTATTGGTTCATCCATTGTAGTCACTTTTATCCACACCCTTTCTTTGTAAAGGTCCATACCTTCTTCATTGAACCACTTCTGTGACATAAGTTGAGGAAAAACTCTCCAGAGGAAAGACTCTTCCTTCCCTCCCAATCTGGCTCTTTAAAGGAGTTCTTACATGTCCACCTGGTGGAATTTCAGTTTCCGGGAAGGAAGGAATTCAGGAGGGCAGGGAGGCAGGGAAAATACAGAAACCTAATGCTGTCAGGTTCCTTAGCAACTCCTCTCCCGAGTCCTCCAATGCCCCACAAGCCCCGCCTGTCCCTCCAGAGCTTCCAGGGAAGGGTCACATCCAACTTGCATGTTTGGGATTTAGAAGAATATGTTTCTGAAGCCCCAGTGTGGAAAGATCTGGGCAAAGAGTCAAGACATGAGGAAGGAATGTTTGCCCAGGATTTCCCTCTTTTAAGGAAGATGGTTACAGAAAGGGAAAGAAAGTGATCTTTATAGATCCAGAAGTTCTGGGAAGCACACAGTATCTATTTGCTCAGTCATTCCATCACCATGTTAAGTGTGACTTTCAGACACAGAGTCTGGGCTGTTTTGGAGCCTGGCTTGCTCAGAGCTCTGAGTCTACTTCATGACTCTCCTCTGATTGGCAGCTTGACGTCATGCCTCTCGGATGCCTGATAGAAACTGCCTTTTAAAGCTCATTCTTTAAGTGTTTGGGATCCACTCAGGGTAGCTGAAGGATTCGAAATTTTGAAATATCATGCAAAAGCTTGGTATGAAATGGGGCATCCCAGCTAGGATAGGAAATGCACTGATGATGGCTTGCAGGAAGTTTCGGAATCACACAGCTCCACTGCCTAATTCTCTGTTTTTACTGAGGCACCGCTGGTATGAAGGAAAAGTGTCGATAAATTTGGAATGGAGAAACACTTGTGGTCCATGGGGTGGACACTAATGTAAACCACATGTAAACAAGGGTGCCAGAGGGCCACAGCTTAGGAAGAACCTGGCAGCCCACAATGCTACACACGATGGAAAATCTGCCTTCTCATTAAGTGATATAAAAACCATCCTTTAATTTCTCTGCGCTACACAAATCTTTGACACGGAAGAACATTCATTTTGTAGCCTTCCATATGAAGTGGAGTTCTCCTGTAAAACTAGCCCTTTCTTATTTGGTTTCTAAGCCTTTTTTTTTTTTTTTTTTTTTTTGGTAAGCAATTTTCCATGTCTGGATTTCTTGCTTTGCTGCATCACAAGAAGAAGGCTTCAAAGAGTTTGTGGAAGGAAGTTCTCTAAAGACAGGGAAAAAATACTTTTGCAGGCACACTACTCCAAAGACTAGGTCATTTTAATAGTTCAGTTTCATTTTTTAATCCAAAGGCACATTCCACAACTTTTAAGACAAATAAAAATTGATAGAAAACCCCATTCTTCCCTACCTCCTGCCCCATCATTTTCCTAACTGCTTCCCAGAAAGAAAGAAAGAAAGAAAGAAAGAAAGAAAGAAAGAAAGAAAGAAAGAAAGAAAGAAAGAAACTAGTCCATGGTTCTGAATGATCTGTCTGTTGCTTTTTCTGGATTTGTGTTTTATTTGGGAAGTTAGCAATTCCTATGTTCCAAGCTCTGAAACGTATCAGAAACATTTTAAGTAGATAGAAGCAAGGGAGAGAGAAATTAGCGGTCTATTTTAATGTTAATAAGTATCATAATAACATACATTTTCCAAACTAGTCTGCACATGGAAAATATTATACATGGGCCCTCCCTGGCCTCTCTGCCAAGCAGAAGCATACTTTTGGTGAAGCAAATCTCATTTAGCTTGCGGTTGGCCCTCTGGTATATACATCTAACTTGAGGGGAACCAAATATTTGAAAAAGCATGTGTATGGTGAATATACATACTTAATTTAAAAGAATGCTGTTAATTCGGGGACTGAGAAAAATATTACAAGACCCTTCTGCGGCATTCATTAAGAGTACTTCAAAATGTAAAATTAAGCTCCATCTAATACTTCAGAATGTGGAAAATGAGAGGACTACAGCAGAAATAATCTGAGCTCTTCTACCCTAGAAATCAGATATCTTACAACCTAAAAAAAAATGTTCGTGACTCTTTTTTTTTTTCAATGAGAAATGCCCTGAGTTGGCACCGGGATCCAACTTTTACAACTCTGTTTTGAATGTAAGAAGTGTGTTGCTTAGCAGCCAGACGCCAAGCCATCAAATCCATGTTTTGATGGGCTCTGAGCACTGTTCAAATTTTGTGTCCAGATGTCTTCTCTTAAATTGCTTGTTTTTCGGGCTTGAAGCAAATGTGTGAGGATATGTTTTCCACTCCTGTTTACTAGCCCAGGCCACCTTGAACGTTGTGACAGGAGTCAGCAGAATAGTGCTAGTAATTCTTTTATCAAACCAGCACACTTCACTGAACCCCGGCACTCTAATTAGAGAAACTTTGCACCAGGCACTTCTCTGGCATGGGAGCCATTTTCATTCTGGAATAGCACTCATGCTGGAATTCACACCACTTCTACCATCAAACAGTAGAAATCTGATCTCCCCAGGATTTAATTTTGCTTTCCAGAATCCTTTCCTTGTCCCTGGCTTCCTCTTTTATATTTAAACAGGTTCTTTAAAACCCACTTGGGAGATCATGTATTATTCTCTAGAAACAAAAGCTCTACCTGGTGAATGACAAAATCAGAGATTGTTTGAGGTCCCCCCCCATCCCAAACCTCACATGGATCAAAAGTATTGGACTGAAAATGAACCAGCTACAGACTTTGCAATATACAAGGTCCATTTACTTTCGTTAACTATGACTGTGCCGATTAATAGGCAATTGTCTCACAGCTACACCTCTCTTCATGTTGTTCTGCCCTGTGGTGCTCTCCTCTACCAGCCAGCCCCTTGTTAAGTTGTGACAATAGGGAGCCCTGAAGGGGGAGACCTGAAGCTAAGAAGAAAAAGATGGATGTACCTTTTCTTATTTTCTTGCTGATGGGATTGACTAATTCATTTGCATATTTGAGTTCAAATCCCGTTTGAAGTCTGAAGTGAACTCCAGTCCAGGGTTCCCAGTCTATAGATCAATTCCAATCAATAAAAATCTGAATAACTCAGAAATGGGAAGATCGGGAGCAGATTAAACAGCCCGAGCTGACATTTTAAAAACACATGTGAATTGCAAGTTTCTAAGAGAATAGATCTTAAAGGTTGTCATCATGAGAAAATAAAAAGTGTAACTATGCATAGCGATGGATTTTAAATAGACCTATTGTGGTAATCGTTTCACAACACAGACATACTTCAAATCATCATGTTGTACCTAAAACTAATATAAGAAGTCAATTATATCTCAATGGATAAAGAAAGAAAGAAAGAAAAAAAGAAAGAAGAAGGAAGGAAGGAAGGAAGGAAGGAAGGAAGGAAGGAAGGAAGGAAGGAAGGAAGAAAGAGAAAGGAAGAAAGAAATGCTAAGGAATCTAATGTCCATTACAGGCAATATACCACAACACACAGGACGTATGTCATTTTTGTCTTTCTCTCTCACTTTTGGTGCATATCTAGGAGTGCCTTCCATGTGTGAGGCATGCATTTATGCAGCTGAAGATAGCAGGATGGGATATACCTGCTGCCTACCCACCTGGGCTTATCACCAGGGGAAAGGAAGCGGGTGCATACATGAATCTCTCTAGTGTTAGGAACTAACTTGGGTAAATGTGACCCGAGTTATAACAAAGTCTGTGAAAAGAGAGGGGAGAAGTAATCAATTCTGCCTGTGGATCTTTATATAGACTTTGATACAGATGTATGATTGAGTTAGAACTCAAAGGATGGATACATTTTATTTGGATTCAGCCAGATTTATTGAGCATTTCTTAGGTACTATCCATCATCATAAGCCATTTTACAATTAATTTTTTCTATAATCTGCACCCATACTATCATCGTAATTGGACAGATAGGGTCATTCATGAAAAGAGATAGTCTTCTAAGAGTAATAACTGCCAAATGGCGGGTAGAGAAGCTAGCCCTGTCTAGTGCTCTCTAAAAAAGATATTGAAACTAATTTATTCAGTCGGTGTGTTCCTAATAAGCAGAGAGGGATTGAGAAATTTGAATGTGACCCCTTTCCTAAGAGTCTATTCCAGGAAACAGACAAGGAAGTGGATAATTGTTATATAGCATGATGATTTTTATGGTACATGTAGTCATTAGATATCTTGGAAATACATTAGAAGGTTGCCTAACCCATCTGAGTTCAATTTGGAAGAAGGCCTAGGAGTTAGCCATAAGGAGGAGATAGGCGTTGCAGACATGCCCAGCTATCTTGTGCAATGGCCCAGACGCAACATATGAAATGTAGGGGTTAGAAGTGATATGATAGACAATATAAGAACAGAAGGGTGACAGAGTGTAGACAAGATGGTAACAACTAGATTATAGAAGAAATTATGTGTCCTGAGAGAGAGACAGAGAGAAAGATCTCAAGTTCTCTTCATTTAAGGACATTAACTCTATTGGATTGGGACCCCGCCCTTATGATCTCATTTAATCTTAATTAGCTTCTTAAGGGCTCTCTCTCCAAATACAGTCACATTGGGGATTAAGGTTTTAATATATGAATTTGAGTTTTGGGGAGGGAGATGCAAGTCAGTCCAGAGCACCACATTTAAGAGTAGAAGAAAAAAAAAAGGAGTTTAAATTGTAAATTAAATCCAGTGGGAATCTATGGAAAGGAAACAGCAGTGACCAGAAGTATGTTCCAGTATGAGCCTTCCAACATGAGTAGTTGAACTCAACCCAGGGGGAGCCTTTTGCAGGCTATTTCAGTAACCTGCAGAAGGAGATTCGAGGTAACTAAAATTAAAACATTGGCATTAGAAATTAAGAAGCAGGGACCAAATCAAGAAATTTTAAAATGAGATGAATGCAAGTTCATTAAGCCTTTCTAGCAAAAGGAATGTTTGGGCTAAGGTTTGGCACTGAAGAGTTGATAAAATATGTAGGAAACTGTGGACAAGAGGGGACATAACAGTGCAGCGGAGGCTGATAGGAAGCCTAGGTTGCATTGTGGAAGGCAGACTGCATGGTGCAGCCTAATCCGATCTGGGCTCTAGAAGGTAACTGACTGCAGCATACAGGCAGGGATGTTATAGGAGACAAAGGGACCACTTAGAAGCCCCAGATGACAGTGCAGGCAGGCAGGACGAATGGAAGGAAACGAGAAGGAGTAGGCAGTTACCTGAAACATTTGGTAGATGGAATCAGTGACTTACACATCAGATGTGGCAGGAGAGAGAGAGAAGTGCAAAGAAAAGATGTCCAGGTTTCGTACCCAACACTCCATCTTCTTCTTCTTTGGAATATCTTTCTCAGCACATTTTGTAAATTTAGTAGGCTTCTAAATTGAGTCTTAATGAATATACCATAGATAGAAAGACCATGCCATAGTATTTGTCACAGGAAAAGAATTTATTTGACCAGGCACAGATTATAAATGTAAAAGATAACAGTAATGTCAAGAAAGACATGCGTGATGATTTACTAGTAACCTAGTGAGGGTGGTTCAGGAATTGGGATGTTAAGCTATAGGTTTGAATTTTGACTTCACCAGTCTCAAGTTTGCAACTTTGGAGCTTTGTAAGCCCTGAGCTCTTATTTCTCCACCTATAAATTGGAGTGTTTTCATTTAATACCAACACAGGGAGAACTAGAAAGATGTAGAGATCACCTGGTCCAAATTCCTTATATTAATGATGAAGGAACTTTGTCTCAAAGCATATAAACATCTTAGGTAATAAGTCTTACTAATAGCATTAGAATTGAAAAGTGATCTACTTTTAAAAAAAGTAATCTACTTTTTATTCAATGTGTTTAATCAGCTTCCATTCCCATTCTCCAAAATGACTCTTCCAAGCATCTCCTCCCCGCAGTCCGTAACTTGCTGCCTCTGTCTTCCTTTTGTCTTCCTTCACATTTACAGACAAAATGTCCCATGTTGGATCTCTGGGCCCAGACTGTCTTTCCAGCTTCCCCTGATTGGCTTCCACCCAATTCTCCAGTCATGACAAACTTCCTGTCATTTCGCCAAATAGAGCCTGCCTTTTACCATCCCCTGATGTATTGACCGGTCTTTCCTACCTAGGATACCCTTCCTTTAAGACTGTCAGACTTCTATTCCTCCCTCAATATCTAGTTACTCTTTTGAGACACTTTTATTGATTCACTCCAGGAGAGCATGTCAATTCCCTTCTGCATCCCCTCAAAAATCTCTTCATCATAGCATGTCATAATCTGCTTTCCTCTTGGCATATCTGTTCTGCTCACTAGACCGTGATGTCTCTTAAGGTCAAGATCAGATCATATTTATTTATCACAGTGTCAGCAGATTGTGGGCACATGGTAATTGTGTTAGGAATAAGTGAATCTGGACCTCTTGATCCCTAATCCAGTTGGGCTCTGCATGTTTGATATTACCTAGTTGTACCCATAAGCGTTAGAGATTGTGTAATATGGGTCATTATAATAGTCAGACTAACTACCAGGCCCAATTAATGTAGTTTCTCTTGAGATCTAAATCAAAACCTCTACTATTGGGGGTTGCTGTATAGGTAGCCCAAAACCAGATGTCACCTCAAGAATTGGATGCACAGTATAAATGTAAATTATGGCATGTAAGTGTATGTATTTTTTGTTTGTTTTTAATATTTTTATGCAATCCCAATTTTTAAAAAAGATTTTATTTACTTATTTGAGACAGAGAGAGAGAGGATGAGAGAGAGAGCAGGAGCAGAGTGAGGGACGGGGGAAGAAGTAGACTGCCAGCTGAGCAGGGAACCCTGTACGTGGCTCAGTCCCAGGACTCCAGGATCATGACCTGAGCAGAAGGCAGATGCTTAACCAACTGAGCCACTGTATGTTTGTATAATACATGTAATTTAAATATGTACCACATCAGATTAATTCTTCTATTACTAATCCCTCTTCATAGGAATTGGGAAGAGAGACAGACATCTAAGGCTAGTTAAACCCTCTTCCGTGTCCTTCTCTTGAGCTCCATGCTTTACCATGCTTACAAGATCATAATATCTATAGAAAAAGAAACTGCTATTATTTAACTCCAGATTTCATTGTACAAGTATTCTTGGTTAATTTGGGCTTCCATTGCTGCAATTAAGATGACATCTGCTTTTCTCCCCTTGTGTTTCTTTTGGCTCTTTCCCTCAGCATGTTTATGCTACTTGAAAGACCAGCCTCCCAGTCAAGGCTAGAAATCCTGTAGCTTCTCTTACTCATTCCACTTTGCACATTCTCATGTCTGTTTGGTCCATTTTCCCAACCCAGTACCAACCATTGGGATTTGTTAAATTGAACTATCTTCTGGGCATCTGCTTCTCAAGGTAGCATACTTCACTGGATCCCTGACCCTGCCCACTTCTCCATCCAAAGGATGCTACTAGCTAGGCCTTCTAAATTCCACAATAAATCAAAGATATTGACATATTCATAGTCTTCTAAATGGCCACACCTGGTGAAAGGCCACCATGTCAGAGATGTCCTTGTCAAGTCTTCATTGGTCTTGCTGACCACCTCTGCTGTATTTTTGAGTTACATACAATGTTCCAGTCGTATTTCTGGCCAACATCACAAGTCCACCTAGTAAGCCTCTGCATACTTTAGCAACCCTTCCATTTCACTAAATCTTTCTTTGCATTGTTATCTACACCATAGTGTTAAGAAATTGCTCTTGTATGAAAAGAACCACCTTTAGCATAGCAAAGATGTAGTTTACCTTCAGATCTAAACTGACCAAGCAGAAAAACTCTGGTCTGCACTTGTAATTTAATTACCTTTTATGTGGACCGTGTATGTGATTCACATTTTTCCAGTTCCCCTGCCTATAGATCCATAAGATGGATGGATGGATGGATGGTAGATGGATAGATAGATAGATAGATAGATAGATAGATGCTATTGCCCCTTTAGTATCCTTACTCCTGTTCTGAATTTAAAAAAAAAATCCTACAAACTTCAAATAAGGTTTGCAACTATAAATGTTGTTATAAATCTCCACCAGTAAATAGACATCAGTGTGATGTGCTGTATTCTTAATAAATTTGATGCACAAGCTGAGGTTTAATACATTGGAATGAACATTGGATAGCAAAAAAACACAGGCCTTCATTGCAAGTCTTGGGAATGAAACCATAAAGGGGTGTCAAGGTTTGAAATTGTGTGAATGAGATTGAGAGGTTACTAGTTTACATAATTATAGTTACAAAAATATATAGAGTATGGCCATGTCATCAAGGAGTTTAATCAGTGTGGTTTAAAAAAAAAAAAGTTTCTGTTGATAATTTTGTCACAGGCACACATTTCTATGGCAAAGAGCCAAATGCACTTAATGCAATTCAAGGATAACAAGGAGAGTTGATAGCCTCTAATGAGCAATTGCTACAGCAAACAGAGAGATATGAAGAATCCAGTTTAAACTCTATTGACGAGGGCCATTTCCATTCGCTGTGGCTCTTCATCTGAGCTTATTCATGACATGTGGAATAAGAAGGGAAAACGATTCTTGCATTTCATTATTTAGATATAATGAACTTCAATTTGTGAAAATAAACATAAATCTTATATTTTTTAAATGTGTGCAGAAATAACCCATGGTGTCCAGCAATGACAACTAAGTCTTTCGTCTTAAAGTTACTGAAATGATTGGGAGAAAAACAGGATTAAAAATGTATTGTACTATATTATTATCTCAAAGACTGATTATTATGCAAAAGTGTGTTCCAATTTCAATTTTAAAAACTACTAATTTGTTCTCAACAGCTGTAATTTGAGATCCCACGGGATGACATAAGAGGATACACAGGAAAGTTGGGGAGGCTATCGCTGGTTTCGGGACTTGATTCACTAAGACTACTTGGTCTAAATTTCCACTGTCTGAAGCTATAATAATATGGTGACAGCAATGTAATTCATCACAGCTGGGATCTCATAATATATGGAACACAATAAGGACCTGAAAATGTACTAGAAAGAAGATAATAGGGTATATCTTTTAGATATTCTTTACTTTGGCTGGATTTGTGTGCAGGAACATAGGGAAGATTTAGAAGAGTATATTGACATTGAGTAGGTGACTTTGGTTATGTAGTAATAATATCTTATACTGACTTCCAGGAATCTGTTGAGATCTTGCTAGTATGTTGCATATCAAGGTGTGTGAGCTCTGCATTGCATCTGTCTGTATGTCACAATTTACCTCAATTAAGCAAATGTTGGTTGAGTTTGTATCATTAGCCAGACGTGGTGATAGTTGGGGATGCAAACATGGTAGCTGTAATAGAAATAACACTTATTATTGCAACTGGTAAATAGTCATCTTTCATAATAATTGATTTAAAAAAAAATCCTTTCCTTCTATGATTATTCACTCATGGCTTACTAGGATATTGTCTTGCTTTTGTGGATGTAAATGTACATGATGTTAATTAATTTTCATTGAAAACAGTAGTCAAGCACAAGAAGTTCTAAGGTCTTTTAAAACTCAAATAGCATTTAAACAGAAGCTTATTACAGATCTATCATGTCAACAATTTTGGTTTATATTTTCTCTTAAAGTTGTCTTCTGATGTCTCTTTCAACCAAATTGATCATTTTTAATGATCGTTTTAAGGGGGTGTGATCATGTTTTCCTTTGAGAATCTATTAAGAGCTATACAACTTCTCACTAGAAAAAAATGTGCACACTCACTTGTATAAACATAATATATTACATATATTTTCTGAAGATTGATCAGATTGAGAAATCTACATGAAATCTACATCTTCAATCTACATGAAATGCTATGAGTACGACTGTATACATTTTTGAAGTCACAACCCATGATGTTGCAGCTCCATTTAGAAATCAGGAGATGCTCTTCCGAGGAATTATGCTCTTGGATTAGAATTTAATTTCCCATTTGAATTACTGACACACTGACATTTTGCCACAAATAGGTGGTTGCAGTTTGCCCCAGTGATAGAAGATAAATTAGTAGGACGTACTTCTGATAAATTTAGCATGAATTTAAGCCAGAAGAGTAGGGCTTTAGTAAGCCTGACTCTGTGTGAAAGTGATCCCAGACAAATGTCCCTGAATATATGCTCCAGAGCTTTGGGAAAGCTACCGCGGCTATTGCAAGGGACAAACCACAGTCTTAGGACAAGTTTTTAAATGTAATTGAGTCCCATCATCCTTCTGTGCCTCTGGGGCCCAGAGAAGCTGGGAAGAGCCGATGCCATTCGTTTGTCATTGGAACATTTCCAGAGCTGAACAGGTGATACCATAAACATATCCCACTCTTGCTGTCTGGAGTGAGCAAGAGGCTCTACAAGGTGGCTCCTTCTGGATGGCAATTGATTTTAATGATTTCTTTCTTTCTCCGGGGCAGGATTTATGTGGGCATCATTCATGTGACACCCTGGGAATGGCAGACGTCGGGACCATATGTTCTCCAGAGCGCAGCTGTGCTGTGATTGAAGATGATGGCCTCCATGCGGCATTCACCGTGGCTCACGAAATTGGTATGCAGCGCCTTTTCCCTTCCCTCGCCAAATCAAACACTCATAACAGCTGCAACAGGAACCCAAATACTTGGCAATTAATCCCAGATTTCTCCAGGTTCAGACGTTCTGTTGGGGATTACATTTGTTTATATTTGCACTCTCAGGGTTAACTAGTTAAGAAGGAGGATGGCAAATCAGGAACCCAGTAGACGTTTCCTTTTTGACAGTGTCATTGAAAAGTTTAAGAGAAATTTGCTACTGCTCCTGTCTTCTTAAGCTTCCAGCAATGACTCTTAGATGGAATTTGTCACAGTTGATTATGGAATGCAGGAATGCCCCCTCTTAAAAGTTACTGAGTCTCTACTGACTCATCCAGGGCTAATCAGTTTGCACAGAAATTTGTCATGTTTATTCCATCGTGAGTGATCAGAGCTCCCGTCAAAGGGGAACAATAGTTCATGATAAACAGTCCTATCTCCTTTTTAATAGCAAAGACAGAGAAACCAAGACCAGCAACCAACAGGGCTTGTCTTCACTCGATTTGTGTGTCATAAGAAACACACCTAAATCTTAAAATTAGAATTTTAGGACCAGGCTCATTGTTGAAAAATATCCCGCCAGTTAGGATATGTGTTTTCCAGGTGATGACCCAGGTTCCTAGGTATATGAGTACTTTAGTACTTAGAATTAGACATTGGAATCAGACACATCTGGGCTCAATTCTTGCTAGAGTATTTCCTACCAGTCTTATTATTGGTCTTATTATTTAAACTCTTGAAGGTTGTTTTCATATCTGAAATACAGGAAAAATGGTGCCGATTTCATGGGATTATTTCAGGGACCAGATTGGGTAGGTTACAGATACCAGCTGTTATTTACACCCACGTACACTTCTGTTTTTGCTTTTTAGTTAACTAGTTCATTTCGTTTTAAATGTGTGTATCACCTTTCGCATCATCCTTTTGGGAGGAAAGTATGGTTTGATACTTTTTTTTTGCTGTATTTTTATTAAACGGATTTAGCTTTTAACCTAAAACCATAATTTTTAAAGAGAAACTAAAGCTTCTTTTTCACATTCCTAGTAGTAGGCAGAGAACATTTCACAACGGGTAGATTTCTAGCTGCTATGTTTTCTTTGGAAAGTTAAAGTAACTTCAAAGCAAAGATGTCATTGTATAAGTCAATATATTGCAGCAGTGAAAATAGAAATCAGTAGTTAAATTTCAATTACTAAGTATTAATTGTGACCTTAATTTTCTTACCTGACACTCTTCTTACCCTCTAAGGAAAAAAAAAAAAAAGACACAAACACATAAACCCTTAACATGAATAACCATCGAATGGCAGCACTGATAATAATTTACACGTTATTAATTAGACTTCTTTAGCTTCAAGATGGAGTCCCTTCTCTACTTCAGGGGTCTCTGCTTTGTCTCATGCAAGAGATTCAGATCCCCGGTCTCCATTTCTTGTATGTAGGGCAGGCGAACAATGAGGTGTGACTCTCTGGTGTGCTTCTCTAGAAGACCTGGTATATCCGAAAAGTTTTTTAAAACACATATGCCAACTGAGCTTCTGGCCCTTAGGAGTATGTTTTCACCTATCTCTCATTCGTACCTATTAAACTGATAATAACCAGCCGAATATAGATCCTTAATCAGTATTTCTGACCTATCTCTATCGGTGCACCAGGGGGTCAGTGGGAGAAACACAAGAGCTGCCCAAAGCAACATTCAGAATGTGCAATGGAAGCTAAGAAGAATTGGACCAAATCCTTAAGAGGATTGTAATTGAGCAGGGATGATTTCAAAAGTACACCAGTAATCAGTCACCATTATTCAGAGTGATGGAACTTCTAAAAGAAAGGTTCTAAATCCCTGGGTAGGCAAAGGCTGGTTCGTTTTGGACTGGGGAAGCAGCAACACCCTGATCATCAT
Organism: Lutra lutra; assembly: GCF_902655055.1. Lineage (NCBI taxonomy): Eukaryota > Metazoa > Chordata > Mammalia > Carnivora > Mustelidae > Lutra > Lutra lutra. The sequence goes on from NC_062278.1 coordinate 17,756,704, forward strand.
CTGTCCATAAGATTATGAGCCCTAAATCCTGATCTTCTCAGGAAGGGATTACAGAGTTTTTGAGGGAAGGGCTGTTTCTTCCTTCAGTCCTGCAGTGAACTGCTCTCAGAGGTTGATAGCACTAGGGAGGTTTCTCTATAAGAGTATCACCGTGGCAGTAAATGCAACTTCTTTGGGGGCTGTACTGACTCTCAAGGCAACTGGGCTGGAATGTAGAACCTTCCAGCATCACCTTTCCTGGCCCTCCTGAATTCCTAAACCAAGGGTTGACACCGGCCAACCTGGGAGTCTGAGAGGTAGGAAGACAGGTGCTGATGAGAACAAATGTTTTCTTAAAACTGTACAAGTACGGTAAGAACTTTTCTTAACAGTGCAAGATTGGATACAGTTTTACAAGGGAATGGTGAAGGAGAAATATAGGCTTCTTTTTTTTTTTTAAGATTTATTTATTTATTTGACATACAGAGATCACGAGTAGGCAGAGAGGCAGGCAGAGAGAGAGAGAGAGGAGGAAGCAGGCTCCCTGCTGAGCAGAGAGCCTGATGTGGGGCTCGATCCCAGGACCCTGGGATCATGACCTGAGCCGAAGGCAGAGGCTTTAACCCACTGAGCCACCCAGGTGCCCCGAAATGTAGGCTTCTATGTGAAGAATCAAACCTTAATCTTTGCTCCATGACTATGGCCTGGCTTCCCTTTAATGTCTTGGTCGAGCCAGCTCTATTTCCTTCTTTAGAATTCTCTACGATCCATCCCTCAGTCAGACACTGCCTGTTTAATTTGTCTTTCTGCATTGCATATAGCCAAATTGGAGAAATTTAAGATCTGGGGATGGGGGATATGGACTTAATTCCCCTTTCATAAGGGGATCTGGCTTTCATTCGCTCTATTTTCTAATTGCTTTATTATTCTTTAATTTCACTTTTTGCCTAAATATTGTGAGCATGTGTTACAAAGTACAAGCGTTAAAAAAATTAGAGACGATAACCTCACAAAATATTTCCTAATCATCTGTCTGTGATTACAATCTTGCCTCCACAGCCAGTGTGATCTTTGGTAACACCGCTAGCAGATCTGTTTCCAGTGCTTTATTTTTAGATTGTTGCATGAAAACATGGGTCTGAGCTAACTATGCTCACATCTTCCCCCTTGCTCTTCCACTCCATTCTTATGTAATTTCCCCCCTCCCCTTTTATTAGACACTTACGTATATGTAAACACTTTCCAGATTGGGAGGATATATATACAGACCATGGATGGTGACAAAGTGACCATCCGTTTTGCCCAAGTGCTTTGAATCTTCTTGAGCCCATTCCCAAATGTGCAATCTGCGTCATGTACCCAGCGTAAATACATGACTGCGCTCAAAGCATAAGCAATGGAGAAAGTTTCCAGACTCTTCCATAATTTTTCTACTTTATTTCTCCTATACGGAGCAAGAGGATATATTTGGTTAAGATTAAAGCTTTAATGAGGCACCTCGGTGGCTCAGTCGTTGAGTGTCTGCCTTCAGCTCAGGTCATGGTCCTGGAGTCCTGGGATCAAGCCCTACATCAGGCTCCTGCTCAGCGGGAAGCCTTTTTCTCCCTCACCCACTCTCCCTGCTTGTGTTCCCTCTCTTGCTGTGTCTCTCTCTGTCAAATAAACAAATAAAATAAAAAGCTTAAAATAAAAAAAGAAAAGAATAAGGCTTTCATCAATGGACTTACAGTTTCTCATGCAATGCTCTACCGCTGCTTCCTCGAGCAGATAGTGGTTTAAAATACAAAGTCGTTCTATCTGAATCAAAATTTTCCTTTGGCCTTTTATGCCCTCTATCTGAAAAATGTCCTAACTTGAAAATGAACATGTAAGATAAATAGCGGCAAGTCTGAAATACCTATCTTACACCTTTTCTACCCATCATGTAAAAGTCAGGATGGTTTCAATGAACAATTCTGAAAAGTGACTCTTCCTGGATCACATGTTAATGTGGATACATCTCTTTTCCTGCTAATTGTTTCTTAAAAAAGATGAGGTGCCTCGGTGGCTCAGTCTGTTAAGCATCTGCCTTCGGCTCAGGTCATAATCCCAGGGTCCCAGGATTGAGTCCCATGTTGTCTCCCTTCTCAGCGGGGAGTCTGCTTCTCCCTCTCCCTCTGCCGCTCCCCCTGTGGCTCCCCCTGCTTATGCTTGCTCTCTCTCTCTGTCAAATAAATAAATAAAATCTTTAAAAATTTAAAAATTAAAAAAGAGCTAGACTCTGGAGTTATATCATCAACTGATGTCAGCACAGGCTTCTGGAAAACAGATTTTGATATGGATAGACTCTACAGAGGCAGTAATAATTTGTCTTCCCCATGGCTCTCTATATATGTAAACATTAACTTAAATCATTAGGACATTTTAAAAAGTTGCTTTAAACCATCAAGAACACGGTCTCCATCCCTATGCCTTGACTGGAGGCAAGAATGTGGTTATGGCCATTTTACAACCCAAGTGTGAACTGCAGAAAGTTTTCAAATGAATGTAAGTTTACATTTTGAATTTATATTTTTAACTTGTCCAACTTTTATTATTGGCTTGTAATACTAAAGATCTCACCTGCCTCCCACATGGTTCTTCAGAATAACAATTTTATTGATGTTGTGCCAGCCTCTAATATGCTAGGGGGAACAATCTGATTTTATTTAGGCTAATGAAATCCATAATTTGTGAACTTGCTGAAGCTTGGCTTTATAGTAGTTCGTTATAAAATGTGCTAAGTAAATCTCTCCACCATGAAAGACGCCAAATGCTTCCTAAGCCAAAGTCAGTCAACTTAGAAAATCAAAGCCAAGGGCGCCTGGGTGGCTCAGTCAGTTAAGTGACTTTGGCTCAGGTCATGATCTCAGGGTACGGGGATCGAGACCTCTATTGCACTCCCCGCTCAGTGAGAAGTCTGCTTCTCCCTTGCCTTCTTCCCCTTCCCCTCTTAAGCCACCACCTCCGCTACTTGCTCTCTCACTTGTGTTTTCTCTCTCTCTAAAATAAATACATAAAATCTTTTTTAAAAAAAAGTCAAAGTCAAATATTCAGCTGGAGGCTGAGGAAGTGGCTAAGAGGCAACAGCATGGCTGCCCATGTTTTGCTGTGGTTAGACGGAGTTCTCTGGTTGTGCTGATCTGCGTGTGACTGAGCTCCCATGGATGATTAGATTAAACAAGGCTGGGTTTTGAAAAGCTGCAGAGGCCCTAGAAATACCGTAGACCGAAGCCAATTCCCAGAATCAGATGTCAAGACTGACTGTGAGATGTGAAGTGAAAGAAAACTGGATTAAACTTGGTATTTACCCCCCCAAACCTATAGCTTTAATCAACATGAACTGAGCCTTTTTTTTTTTTTTTTCTGTCCAGCCTGGAGCAATGCCACACTGTGTCTTTCTCAGCCCCCAGATGAAAGGTGGGAATGGGTCTATACTAATATGTCCAGCAGCACTGAGAGATTGAGTGTTTAGTGTCAGTTCTGTATTTTTAAAATCCTATCCCAATTTCCCTTCCTCTTGGGGAGGCCTAGAGATTGTCCGTCACACGAGTGGAAATCCAAGTTGAAGGTCGCATAAAAAGTAAATATATCACAAATGTAATGCACGATTTTTTTTTCCTCTAATGAGTAGTCAATTTCCCCCTTCTCTCCTAAATCAGAAGTGTCTAGTAATATCAAAATTTATCAAGTAAGTAAAAGCTGACACACAGAGATTCAAGTGTTTTTTTTTTTTTTTTTAAAGATTTTTATTTATTTATTTGACAGAGAGAGATCACAAGCAGGCAGAGAGGCAGGTAGAGAGAGAGGAGGAAGCAGGCTCCCTGCCGAGCAGAGAGCCCGATGCGGGGCTCGATCCCAGGACCCTGAGATCATGACCTGAGCCAAAGGCAGCGGTTTAACCCACTGAGCCACCCAGGCGCCCCGGATTCAGGTGTTTTTAAGAAGTTTCCAAACCTGTCTGAGGCCAACAACTAGTATACAACAGGTGTAAGATTTGAACCCAATTCACCTGGCTCTAAAGCCCAGGATTTTGCTGCTTTCCTATAATGGTCTGTTAGTGTTCATTTTTCAGGAGGTAATCCTGAATTTGTTTCAAAAGGAGATGGACAAAGCTTGCTATAAGGTGAAAAAATTGAGTTTCCTTCCTTCCAAATTATATAATTGATACAACATGTACTTACCATTTATGTTTAATGTTTTGAAATGGGACTTTGGGAATTTTACCACTTCTATATAAAGATTTGCATTTGAATAGACATGTATAATCCAATTATTAGAGCTCCCGAATCTCTTCTTCAAGGATTCTGGATTCTGATCCCATGTGAGTTGTTGGCTCACTCTTCAACCCCTGGCAAGACCTTCTTACACCTCAATAATCCCAGCTGGAAAATTAGGTAAAATAAAAACATGACCTCATTAAGAAACAGATGCTTCATCTGAGCAGTGCTTTCTTAAATAAACACATTACAGAGCTTGTGACTTTTTTTTTTTTTTTTTTAGGATGTGGTTCTGTGTCCCCTTGTTCATTGGTCAGTTTGGGGTCAAGAGACAAGAGTTTGAAATTCTGTTTAATTTTCAGACCAAAGTTTAGAAAAACAAACAGATTTCCTTCCTGAGGTTAATGTGATAAGTCAGCCCCTGTGGTACAGTAACACCTGAGCCGAATAAAAAGCTGGACCAATATTTTCCTTTCTTGTAACGTGTCTTCACCCAGTGTACATGATCTCAGATTTTCTAACATCAGATTCATTTGTGAATTTAAGGAGGCAAAATACTTTTTGAGTCTATATTGTGAATATCAGTGATGAAATGTATTTAATGAAATGTTGCCTTTAATTTAATTTAATTTAATGTTGCCATTTGCCTTTAAAAAGATAATTATCATACTAGAGAAATTACCATTGACTAATTATTTGCTAATTCTGAGATAACAATATAATTCAGACTCTTATCCTGGAGACCTTGCTTTGACATAATTTACTGTGAAGTTCATTTCCTTAATGTAATCCAAATAAACTCGTTCCTGATGTCACTTTGTGTGATGGGCACTCGTTAGCAAGATTGTTGTATTTGCGATATGATTTAATATCTATTAAGAATAGATCAGTATTTTCTCCAAAAGCATTTTCAACTTACATCTTGATTTTTACTAATGATTTCAAAAAGCAAGATAGAGTTCTGAGGTCTGCATCACGTGGGAAAATATTGGATTACACGGTTGCATTATTCTCTGAGTTTCCCTCTGACTCCTGTAATACCTTTTATTTTCTTCTTTTGTATATAAATACAAATGCCATTAATTAGTGCATCCACTACTCAAGTGTGTTTGTTGCTTCATCTTCTCAGGATTTGAGATGAGAGGTTACCAATTACATCAATCAAGAACTAATGATTGACTAAGAAAGATTGCATCATGAGAGAGATTAAGCCAACAAACTGCTCTTCAATCTTTTGCATGTCTACTAATTACAAAATACTAATACCTCCAAATAAAAATACGAATAAAAATACAAATACTAATTCGTCCTTAGAGCAAGACCTTGGGGCCTCTACTTGAAACCCTGACAGGAAATTGCCTCCTTAAATTTAGTACCTGCATTGTCGCTTCTCAGGACGGTTCTACTGCCTGAGCTTGGTTGAGCTTCTTCAAAACTCTTACCTTTAAAATTGCTCTGACTCCTCTTCACTCCTCTTTTCTACATGGACTCAAGAAAGAAATATCTATATTGCCTTTCTCTGTGGGTTTCTTGGCCCCGTCACCCCGCCTCTTCCAAGGACCTCACGCCTCAACTAACTGCTCTGTGTTGTTGCAAAAACTCATCATGAGATACAGCTCGATAAAACAACCAGTTAATTTAGGGGTTGTAAACATTTTCTCCAACAATTCTTTATATTCTTCCCGTGCTGTCTTATTCTCTGGGACATATTTGTGTAAATCCCAGCTATGCTAATCCTGCTAGAGGCTGCTTAGTGGAGAAATGCTTAGTCTCTAACCCACACCTGTGATTTTAAACATCTCTGTGGGTGATTGATGAACAAACTCTCACTGGAAAAGGCAGATGTCCTAGGAGATCGGTGACATCATGATACATTCTGATTAAGCCTTTCACAACACTGACTTGAACTGTATTATTGTCAGCTACAACATTATAGTTTAAATTTCTTGGATTTCTGGATTTTCTGTTCATAATCTTTTAGCACCATGGTGTGTTTTCTCTAATGTGAATGTCCTTTTAAAACAGCTTGTGCCTTTGTAGTATCTTGCCATTTCTTGCTCAAAGATATGGGCAAATTTCAGACCAACATTAGATGTCTTAGTATCATGATTGGGGGATCACATTTGAAAATAACCACCTCTTTTTCTGTTCCCAGCCCTTAGTATGGCTGTCACGTCTCTCCTGAAGAGCATCCAAACATCCCTCCCATTGATCTTCCATTTTAATTCCTGTCCAGCTCCTGAAGGGAAGTCACATGGGTCTCTCTCACTGTGTCCTGGTTCCAGTTACTGGAACCAGCTGCCTGTTTCCATGGGTGCTTAAATATTCTTCACGTTGACCATGACTCCTGTTGTCCTTGAGAGAGCATGCCTCTCCCAGCAAGCTGACAGACTTTCTTCATGGAAGACAAAACATTCCTCCAAAGAGTTTGTCTCTCAGTTGACCTTCAAGCAGCCTGTTCCTGACTCACTTTTGCAGAAATGACAAAATTCACATCTTCCTTTAGTTCTTGTTGAAGTGGAACTAAGGTTTGTTCATGCTCAGAATGACAATCTTTTGGGTTGTCATATAAAAATACCTTATATGTATCTTTGGCAGCAATTAAGTTACATTGATAAATTAGCAAATTTAGGGAGCATAAAATTCACAATATTATGCCAAGTCACATGCCAAAAGATTCATAAAACTGTACCAAAATATTTTTAAATAAACGGCTTTCCTTATATAATTGAAATCTTTATAAAATTAGATGCCTCGCCTTTCTGTATGAAAGAAAAATTTGAGGTACTCTGCCCGATTTCTCAAAGAGAATTTGGTGTTTGCTACATGGCCTGTATTTTCTTTCTTTCTTTATTTATTTTTAAAAATTTTATTTATTTATTTGACAGACAGAGATCACAAGTAGGTAGAGAGGGAGGCAGAGAGAGAAGAAGAAGCAGGCTCCCTGCCAAGCAGAGAGCCCGATGCAGGACTTGGTCCCAGGACCCTGAGATCATGACCTGAGCTGAAGGCAGAGGCTTAATCCACTGAGCCATCCAGGTGCCCATTCATGGCCTGTATTTTAAATCAGAAATCTGAAACTTACCCTCCAATTGAAGTGAAAATCACTTGGATGCCATAATAAAAATTTATCTAGGGGCACTTGATGGTTCAGTTGGTTAAGTATCTGCCTTCAGCTCAGGTCATAATCCCAGCCCCATGTCAGGCTCCCTGCTCTGAGGGGAGTCTGCTTCTCCCTCTGTTTCTGTACCTCCCCCTGCTCATGTTTTCTCTCGCTCTCTCTCAAATAAATAAAATCCTAAAAATATCCATCTAGAAAGTGCTAATTGTTTAGATATATTTGGAGGAAAAGACTATTGCTTTGTTAAGTAAGTATGACTATCTTACGAACTAGAATGAGAAGTCACATGTTTTTCTAAAATACAAAACCTGGATTCAAATAAATGTTATGTGGCAGAGGTCACCTTAGGCCACTCTCCCTCTTTCTTTTCTATGCCAGGGAAAAAAACCCAAGTGTGAAAATTCCGCACAAATCCCACAATGTTAGCTGATAAAGATTCTACGGTGGAAAAGTTCAAGAAGCACAGAGTGCCTTCTCAATAAGTGTTAGATGTACCAAGTAACTTCAAGTCATTTTGAGCCGGGCATGATGAAATGTTCAGGTTTTTTCTGAGCTGCGGGTTGCAGGAAAAAAAAATCAACATACCACCCAAAACTTGGACAAAGCCCTGCCAGTCTGTTGCATGTGACTTGGGCCATACTTCACAGACTCTGATGCACATTCGTGCTACTGAGCAAATAAAACATGAAAGCAGGAGGGTTTCCCACCAAAAACTTGCTAGGCTGGCAAATGCTATTGAAGTAAATAACTGCATAAATACCATAAAAATGTGGAGCTTTGGAAGGTCACCAAGCCCTAGCCACTTAACTTCAGCCACAGCAGCAAGCAGCTGCTTCAGTGGACAATTTTGTTACGAGGTGTTGGTGATTTAACAAGTTGGCCAAAAGTACTTGGAATGTGGCATAAAAGATTTCATCTCTGTTGGGTTTTACTGTTGCATGCTGGACTTTTTTTTTTTTTTTTTTTTTGGCAGAATGGCCAAAAGTCCCTGCCTTTGGCATACAGGAGCCCAAAAAGAATGCATTAATCACTTTTCTGTAGTATTTTATACACCCTTTTTAATGCTATGTGTATGATTCTATAAAGCTTTACTAAAAAAGAAAAGCAACTGAGGTCTACTTGTCTGCTTTTTTAGAGTCTATACAAACCACTGCCTTGGAATTTTTTTAAAACAGTATTTTAGGGCACCTGGGTGGCTCAATGGGTTAAGCCGCTGCCTTCGGCTCAGGTCATGATCTCGGAGTCCTGGGATCGAGCCCCGCATTGGGCTCTCTGCTCTCTCGGGGAGCCTGCTTCCTCCTCTCTCTCTGCCTGCTTGTGATCTCTCTGTCAAATAAAAAAAAAAAAAGTATTTAAAAAAAAACAAACAAACAAAACCAGTATTTTAGATTTACTGGTGAGTGTCATTTTATCCTTAGACAATGTGAAAATTAATCTTATATAATAAGAAAACAATTTTGATGATAAGAATGTGGTTAGGATACCTAGCTTGGTAGACTGGAAATGCAGCGTGGGATTGCAGAGACCATGTGTGGTGGACCGAGGCAGAATGATAAACTGATAAATTTGGACAATGACTTATCTTCTTAGTATTTGTTTTCTCTTTAAGCTTTAACACTCCATGAATGGCATTTGGTATTTTAGACATTTCTTCAATGTAAATGGGTGTGTTTTCAAAATATATCATTCATTTGTGGGATTCGTAAACATGCAGAACTTTGCAAATGAAAGAATTGGAAGGGTGAAAGCAAGCTTATCTTTGCCTGGAATCGGCAAGTTCATAATTTCTCTTTCTTTTCCCCCCAGTCATCTCTCAGATTGTTAGCTACCTATTAACTTGGCCAAGAAAATAGAAGTTACTGATATTCAAAAACCATCTATTAAGTGCTTGCAACTTGCAGAACATTGAGTTAAATACAGAGATTTCAACAGTAGATGGGGGAGATGCTCTCTGATCTCATGGGGCTCATGGTTGATCTGAGAAGGTGGAAAATTAGACAAGTAATCAAAATAATATGTAGTGAGGGCTATGACATAATCCCATAGTTGCCAATTCTGGATTCTAAATAAGGCCCATTTCTACATGTCATTGAGCATGTGTGATCCAGATGGATTATGGAATCATCCACTCCTTAATGTAATTTTTCAGTTTTCCCCTAAATTTTCACCCAAAGTGACTGCTCTGACTACACGCAGCTTTAATTTCCCTGGGGGTCCAGCCTGTGCACGAGAAGGCAGTTAAAATTAACTCATGTATATTTGGTGGGGAGCTGGGAGGTGGGAAACCAAGTGCTCGTGTAATTGTCATAGAAAAGTAGAAATGCAAAATCACCCATTATTGCATTCCTTCTCTTCTCTGCTTTAGGACATCTCCTTGGCCTCTCCCATGATGATTCCAAGTTCTGTGAAGAAAACTTTGGTTCCACAGAAGATAAGCGCTTAATGTCTTCCATCCTAACGAGCATTGATGCATCCAAACCCTGGTCCAAGTGCACCTCAGCCACCATCACAGAATTCCTGGATGATGGCCACGGTATGTGTCATTTAAGACAATACAGGCTCAATAACAACGCTTAGGGGAGATTATTACCAGTGTTACTTTATGACATCCTCATGAAGCCCACAATGCCTCCTGAGGCAATGGTTGTTTAGATAGGGTCAGGAAAGGAGCAGAGGGATGGTCTGTTGGTGTATAATGCCAACATCCTTGGTGGCATTGTAGCTATGGTATTTTTACTTTGGAATTGAAAAGTTCAAAAGAGAAGCAGTGTGGGAGACCACACAGAATGCCTCGCCAGTGCCCTGAAAGCCTGGCTTTTATTCCGTCTTTCACCACTAGCTTCCTGTGAGAATGTTGGCAGACATCTTGTTTTCCTGCTATTAATATGACTCTCAGAATTATTTGTTACATGCCTATTATAGGGGTGTGGTTAAAACGTAGGTGACAATTCTGTCAGATCCTCTTTATGGCAACAGAAAACCCTAAAGGACGCTCTTTAGATTTGCATTCACTGGAAGAATCTGGCTTCATCCTGACAGCAGATTCTCCGGGAAGTAGAGTGAAAACTGCAGAACAGAAAGAGAAGAATCAATCTGAATAGCGGGAAAACACTTTAAGAACTTCGAAAGAAAATCTTTGACATTACCTGCTAGATATAGTTCAAGAGCATAACCTATTTTATTAAATTCTGCAAATCAGGGATTGGTCCTGTAAATTACATAAAAATACCAAAGAAGTCGAGATTTTTAGAAATAATAAATTCTGACCCTTAAGTAGTCTTCAAAACAAGCTGTTGCTAATTTCCTAGCATCTCATAGGACTTGAAACTACTAGAAGCACAGGAGGATAGATGCATTAGAGTCAAGTGATTCAACTACAGACGCCAATGTAGTTCAAGTTTCTCATGTTATAAAAATGGACTTATTCTCATTCCTTCTTTTTTTTCCTCTTAAAATTTGTCTCTTTCCAAAAGACTGAGTATGGACTGAATATGACAGAAATTTTTTGATCATAATAACTGTCCATAAAATTATCTCATGATGTGTGGTTCAGAGTTAGCTAAGGAGAGTCTCTGATAGTTGTTTTTCCTAGTTCCATAAAGTTTATGGCCTATTTCATAATATTAAGATATTATGGCACACTGGCCACTTTGAACTTTGGCTGTGTAATGTCAAAACAATTGATGAATTCAACTCTTTTAGACAAAAAGGAATTCTGCAACACAGTTCTTTAGTCTCTTGGAGGAAAAATCTGTTCATTAACTCAGTTTTGCTGCAATAGTGGTGAACCAGTAATGTTTTAGTTACTTTAAACTTTTTAAAATATCCTATCCCTAAAAACAGTCCAATGCCTAGCCTGGTTTAAAATTTCCCTCAATACAGTCTGTTCTCTGCTCATTAAAAGGACATCCCAATAATGCAAAGATTTAGGGAAAAAATACTAGGAATCAATGTATTAGGCTTTTCCTTTAGACTAATACTAAGTGATAATTTTCTGTGTAGCTCAGTTTACAATGCTAATTTAATGCTGATAAAGTCCTGCAGTGAATGTTTACCTAATTATCTCCCTGTCCACACTGACCAAGTCAGTATCTAATAAAGTCCCTCTTGGGTGGAACCCTAGTCTCCACTTTTAATATTGCTTTTGCTGCCTTTTTTTTTTTCAGGTTTTCTGAAAATGAAATCACATTAATATTTTATTTCAGAATCACACATTACACATTCCAAAAGTTTGAGCTAAAGTTTGAATCCTTAAATGAATGGATTTAGTTGCTAAGGCAGCAAATAGTTATGGCTAAAATGGGACCAATTCTTTTTTTCCTGTGCAAGTATTAGATCAGCTAATTACAATGCTGTGCCGAATTTTGTTCCTTCTTGCCATAATTTTGGAATGATTCGTTTATTTCATGTTTGTGGAATTCATGATCTTACATTCTGTGCAGTAAATATGCTTTCAGTATTGTCTTCATTTCTTTACATTACTTATGTATTTAAAAGTCTCCACACTCAGCTTTTTAAAACTTTTCCAACAAATGACATATTTTATACAGTTACTGTGTCCATTCCAGAGATCCTCATGGTAGATAACAACCAAGGAACATACATCTAATAGAGGTAGATTTTGTTTACTGGCACTGATACAATCTTTTCTGAATTTCCCATGGGTATGTTGAATAAACTGATTAAATTAGCCAAATTCTTGGAACAATATATACCTGATAAGCCTACTTATTAATTAACTCATTTCATCAAGCTTAGACTCTCATTTTTTAATATGTTGTTTAGGCAGTCTTGTGTTACAACCAGAACACACACACACACACACACACACACGCACACTCACACGGACACACACTGATTTTATCAGTAGCCTGTAATGAAGTCATTTCAGAATATGGAAAGCTGAAAAAGGCAATGGTACCATGGTTAGGGTTAGCCAAGCTCAACTATGCTCATTTGAAAACAGTTCTCACAGATATTAAAACAGTGGTATGCTCTAAGCACTATCATTTAAACATGAATTCAAATAATTTAGTAACTTTTACCCTGTCACCAGAAAACTGACTTAAGTTAGTTTAAGTGAAAGTGTGATGATAGGAACTAGTAAGCACAATTTTGAGATGTTTGAGGCTCTGACATTTCAACTTCAGAGCTTACGAGAGAACCAGGGAGAGCATCAAAGTCCTAGAGGAAAGGAAAACAAACAAACACATCTTTCTTACAAGACTCCACTGATACCAAAAAACCATATGGTAAAACCGTTTTACGTTGCTCATAGGAAATGACTCAGACTTCCATCCCAAGCCATTCATTCAGAGTTAATAGAAATAGTTCTACTCTTTTTCTGTACTAATTTTATAGGCCATAACAATTTTTTTAATTAATTTTATTACCATAACAATTTTAAGCAATGAAATAGTCATGGTAGGGGGCCCGGGGGTGCACTTCAGATAGACTGAGAGTGAAAAAGGATATCATTTGATGATAAGGGAGAAACCAGAAAAGCTGTAAAGTATAGCCCTGAATCATTGACAGTTCAGAGATCTGGCTCCTTTTCACAAAGGGTCTAAAACAGTATCACACCACCATGATCCCCGAAGGTATCTCCATATTTCACATGATACCACTATTGATACTCAGAAAAAAAGTGATTTTCAATTACCGAGGAAAATTGAATTGTGACACTAGTATAGAGGCTGCAGAACCATTGCTATGTTGAAGGAGATATTCTCCCAAGACTTACACAATTTTTCAATGGAACCTAAAGTATTCTTTTTCTGGAAAACCCATTTATAGATAACATCACATCTCTCCCTCTCACCTCCAGTGGCTCTGGAGAAATGAGGTCTTAAAGCACAATTAAATTCAAATCATTTGATTTGTTTTTAAAATTATTAGCCATAAGTAGCTGGACATTTGTAGCACTCTCCCACTGCCAAATTTAAATTCATTAATCCTGAGTGTTTCCTGATTTAGTTCCAAGAACTATGTAGCAATTCGGTTATGGTTGAAAAGTCTACATGCACACACTAAAATAACTGTGCCTGCAGATTTGTGATTCAGAAAAGGAGAAGCCATGTCTCAGGGGAACCCCCCTCCCCAACCAGCTTTGCCGAGATCCTTATAGACATTCTGCAGTGTTTATACAAGTTAGCTCTAGGCAAGCTGGCAAGACCTCAGAAATAAGGTAAGCACTGGCAAGGAAATTGTGCAGTGAAAGCAGGTTATTGAATTTCCTTTCTCAAATGCGAATAACCTTGAAGCCAAGAAAGATAGCCACCTCTGCTCTCTCCCTAAGTCCACGAAAGGCCACCTCCCAAACAGGCACAGCTCAGGAACCCTCTTGACAACAGACTGCAAAGGAAAATCTAGAGAGAACTGTGAAATATTAACATGCAGCATGCTTAAAGAACTAAGTTTACAGCATCCACTAAACACAGAACTTTGGAGATAAAATGCTATTAGAAACCTGGTTCTTCCAGTTCTGTGAATTCTTTGTCAGTGGAGACTATAGGCTAGTAATAAATAAGATCTTAATGTTCAGTTTTTAAGGTAGTACTCATACATTTCAAGGTCTGTCATGCTAGGATCTCAATTTTCACAATAAATATGTTCTTTGAAAGAGTCTGCACATAAGACATATATTTTAAGGACATGGTGACCTGTGTTAAAAAAAAAAAAAACACACAACTATGCTTCATTCTTTAACAAGGACACTTTTCCATCTAATTTCCTTGGCATCACCTTTGCTAAACAGAGCCCTTAAAGCTTGTGACAGTTTCACAAACAGACCCTCAGGATCGCTTTTGGTCAGCAACCATGGTCTGTACATTTCAGCGCCTTTAAGTGTTCTCTGCCACCTTTCATCTGCGACTGATGCCCATAATACACCAGTTTCTCTTTCATGTTAGCCATTCAAATAAAGACCTAAAAGAACTTTGAGTTGCCAGGCCAGGGAGATGCGCTTGAAAGTAAAAGGGGACAATTTGCAATGGATGAGTTTCATTAGGAATATTGATTTCTGATATGCCGTGGATATCTGGGCTGATGCCTAATTTCATGCCTGTGTATTAGAAAGGAAGAGAGGACAGAAATAACCATAGCGTTAGAAACAGAGAAGAAAATACGAAAAGACTAGAGAAGAGCTAACTTTGAGCTGATAATTTTCATTAATCATTAAAGTGAAGGACAAACAGTGCTGGCTGTCAGGTACAAAAAAGCCATGATTTTTCTGCTGTTTCCCAGCGGTCTGGCACACCTTCCATCACCCGTAGTATACTCTGTGGCCACGGAGAGACTTCCACTTTCTTTCCTTTGTTTGTCCATCACAAATCACTGCCTTTTACTTTTTTTAATTTTTTTACCTTTAAGCATTTAACTGAACACGGATGGCAAAAAAAAAAAAGTGCAATATGGACACATTTGTATTGTCTTTCTTTTGGAAGCTATCCATTTTTATACATAGGAAACGTTAAAACAAAAGAAAAGAAGGACGCAGGGAGGAAAAGAAAAAAAAACAAGTTGGCAATGTGTGGAAAAGAACAAACAGGCAAAATATTGGCAACAAAGACCAGATAGGATTTCAAACTGGGATAAAGTGAAATATTTGTGAACTAGTTAGGAAGGAGTGGTTGAGAATAAAAGTCAAGCAGATTCAGAAAAGTCAGCAGTAGATTGGCTGCTTTTAGAGCTCAATGCAAATGATACTGAAAGATTGACAAATTGTCTCTTTCATTCTTCCCCCAAACTGTAACATTTTTTTTAAAAAAAAGGACAATAATCCAGCATTAGATTTTAAATATTTCATACCATGAGATTCAGAATCAGGCTCTAGATTATTTTTTGTTGTTATTCCATAGTACAACGATGGAAAGCATTCCATTTGCGAGAGATGTCTATACCTATTTTATTGCAAATGGTCAAAATTCAATGTATAGGGTAAACAGAAACTAATGCAGCAACACATCCTGATGAGAATATTGGAATAATAAATTAATGGCAATTCTGAAATAAATCATTTGATTATAAGCAGGAAGTCCACCCCAGTTCCCTTTCTCTAAGGGAAAACCATAGAGCTGAGATACGGTATCTTTCATAGCAAAGCAAAAGTGTGATTCATTTTTTAAAACTTATACTTTGGACCTGAAACTAATGTACCATTATCTGTCAGCTATACTCAAATCAACAAAACAGAACAAAACTTCTACTTTGGCATTAAGCTTTTTAAAGAGATGGCCGCATCTTGAAGTCTACTTGTTATAAGTTGATTTCTAATTGAATTCTACATTTCTTTCTGCTCATCATGTCCTACGGAGGTAGAAAGAGGTCAGTGACTTCAAGTCCACAAAGAGGTGGTGAGTTATGTTGGCTTGAGACGAACAAGGTGGACCCATGCCACGTGTACCCACACATGTCGAAGACTTCCCAGCTAATCCTTAGTGGTTCAGTCTTAACGGTTCTGTGCTTTTTAGTAAAGTAAGAGTTTCTTAAAACAGCACTTTTGAAGAATTGGAGAGCATTCTTGCTGTCTCAGAAATTTATTGACAGTCTTGTAACATCAGCAATCTGTGGAGCATTCCCTGGTTTACACAATCTTCTTCCTTTTTTTCTTCTTTTTTGTTTTTTAAGATTTTATTTATTTATTTATTTGTCAGAGAGAGAGAGAGAGAGAGAGAGAGAGCACAGGCAGGCAGAGTGGCAGCAGAGGCAGAGGGAGAAGCAGGCTCCCTGCTGAGCAAGGAGCCCAATGCGGGACTCGATCCCAGAACGCTGGGATCATGACCTGAGCCGAAGGCAGCTGCTTAAACCAAGTGAGCCACCCAGGCATCCCTTTTTTTTTCTTTTAATGTAACAATGAAGATAATGCTTCTCTTGGAGTTGTCGGTGCCTAATCTTACTAAACAAAGTTTAGTGAGGGTTTACTATCATTCTTTCCTATTGACTTGATGTTGATGTTTTTCTTTTAACTGGATGTTTTTCTCCCAAAGTTCTCTTTGGCTGGTTACTTATTTTTAATGCTTTTTCTGGCTTGCCTTCAGAAGCTTTACCTCTTCAAACGTTCTGGCTCAGAAATTAAATAGGAACTCTGCTCCGTATTCATTTTCATATAATGCTTCCATCACAGATTGACAAATTCTAAGGTATTCACTTTGAAGAAACTTGAATGTAGTTGCGAAAATATTTGCAGTATACTTAAAACATGCTGACTCTTCCATGTCTCAGTGGAAAATAGGATTGAAATGCGATTTTCTTTTGTTAAGTAAAAAGAATGACTCGAATATATCTAAAATTGTTAAATATGTTGAGCATAGTATCAACTGTCATTGCTTTGTATTTTTCTGGTCACCCTTTATATCTGTTAGTTATCTACCCTTACAGTGTCACAATGAGAAGAGACACATTTCCCAGAACTTGAAAATCCGTTAAGGAGATGTTAATTAACTTGGTCAAGAACACTCAGCCACTTGATGTTTGGCCAGAATTAGACTTTAGACTGGGTGTTTCCACCGTTAGACACGGTATCTGTTATTTGAAGGATTCCTCCACACACCTGCCAGGTCCACAATAAAACAGGAAATCTATCCACATGCAGAGGCAAGATAGTACATGGTGAAGAAGGCAGGCTCTGAGCATAAACTCCTAATAGCTATGTGACCTTGGCTCAGTGACCAATTTTTCCATTTCTCAATTTCCTTATCTGTAAGAAAAGGAAAATAGTAGAATCTGCTCTGTGGAGTTCTTGTGAGGATTAAAGAAGTGAATACATTTTTTAAAAGATTTTATTTATTTATTTGACAGAGATCACAAGTAGGCAGAGAGGCAGGCAGAGAGAGAGAGAGGAGGAAGCAGGCTCCCCGCTGATCAAAGAGCCCGATGCGGGGCTCGATCCCAGGACCCTGAGATCATGACCTGAGCTGAAGGCAGAGGCTTAACCCACTGAGCCACCCAGGCTCCCCAACAAGTAAATACATTTAAAAAAAGGGAGAATGGTGGAGTGCCTGGGTGGCTGAGTGGGTTAAGCCTCTGCCTTCGGCTCAAGTCATGATCTCAGGGTTCCTGGGATCGGGCCCGGCATAGGGCTCTCTGCTCAGTGGGGAGCTGCTTCCCTCTCTCTCTCTCTGCCTGCCTCTCTGCCAACTTGTGATCTCTGTCTGTCAAATAAATAAATAAAATCTTAAAAAAAAAAAAGAAAAGAAAAGAAAGGGAGGATGGTGTAAATGTGTAACAAATATTATTTTTATTTTTAGTACTATGAATAGTTGATGAGAAAATCCCAAAATCCTAAGTAGACAAAAGTGGGCAGAAACTGGTGGGCGATGTGCATGATCCCGTAGGCCCAGAGACAATTCATGGTGTTAACCATAGGTCAGGGAGTCTTAGGGAAGCTTCTGAGGGGAGAGGAAGAAGGTATCAGTTTCTGAATTTGTTTTGCCTGAGTATGTAGCCACTTCTATTGATTCCCCCAAACTTACTCCTTTATATCCCCCATATTATGTAAGGAGAGCACCAACTTCTTTGTGCAACATACTTCGAACACCCACAACTACTAGTTGTGTTAAAGAACAGACCCAAACGGTGACAAAGAAGAAGGATTAAAAGATGGGTTTCATTCCAGATTATCAAAGATAATGTCTTGTCTTTGCCCACTGCTCCTTTATTCTGTGACTCTTGAATTCTTTATTAAAATTCACATACGTCCAGAAGAAATACTTGATTTTTTCTGTTTTCTCCACCTTAGTGGGAGACCGCCAGGGTGGAGGGGGTGGATCTGGGTCTTTTTTGTGTTTTCCCAATATCTAGTATGTTTGCTAGAACATTGTAGGTGCTGACCAAATGCTTGTTGAGGGCAAGAATGAATCAGGTCTCACTTTGTTATTGTTTATGAAATTAATGGGGAGGAGACTTGGGTGGGCACGTGAGGAAGAGAAAAGCTAAAAGTAGAAAAGTATAGACAACATGGATAAACTCTTTCTCAGAGTTGTAAATGCTTACTTACTATGATTATTGTCGTTGTTGTTATGTCCATTATATTATTTCCTGTAGGTCCGTCCCAATTTCTCCTAGCCCCTCAGCACAATGGCTGTTTTCACAACTAATTATTACAAAATAATTTTATTCGATCATCCCACTGCCATTATTAGAGATGTCCCAGAGCACATAGCTAGCCCACGGAAAATCCTGGAGGGGGCTCGGGAATGCAAAGAGGTGCACTTTACTGACCCCGAAGGAGTCCCTCCTCCAGGGCCTCAGCCTGCAGATCTGTGAGCACTGCATTTTCAGAAGCAGGATTTTAGTAGCTTGAAACCCAGACACAGAGCAGTGGTCAATCTTGGTTATTCTTTTAGGTAACTGTTTGCTAGATCTACCCCGCAAGCAGATCCTGGGCCCAGAAGAACTCCCTGGACAGATGTACGATGCCACGCAGCAGTGCAACCTGACTTTTGGGCCCGAGTACTCCGTGTGCCCCGGCATGGACGTCTGCGCCCGCCTCTGGTGCGCCGTGGTGCGCCAAGGCCAGATGGTGTGTCTCACCAAGAAGCTGCCGGCCGTGGAGGGGACACCATGTGGGAAAGGGAGGATCTGTCTGCAGGGCAAGTGTGTGGACAAAACCAAGAAAAAATATTATTCAGTAAGTGATTTGCTTGTCACGCAATGCCTGGGGACACAGGATCCGAAGTCCATTCCTGTGACATGTGTGGGCACTGTCACGAGAAGTCTTTCTTTCCCAGTTAAAATATTTTTCCTTGAGATGCCCAAGCAGAGCATTTGCGGACTCATCTCTGAGTTTTGAAGTCCCAAAGAGAGCACTGACAGAGGGCTCAATGCTTCTGTCTTCTAAGACTGTCCTACAACTGTGCATTCTTAGATACTCTGACAGCAGCCAGAACAAATTCTTCACCCAGTCCTAAGCAAAGGGGTTTATAATAGCCTTCCCTCTAGAAGTCTCTCTGCTTCCTGCTACAGAATGATAGACCTGGAGTCTATTACTCCCCCGTGGTGTGGGCGCAGGTGGCGTGGGGATGGGGGGTGGGTGCATTTCAATATCTGTCACATTCCCTCTCTACAGAGAAGGACTCTACTCTAATGAGACTGAAGCCGAACTCAGGTCAAATGCATTATGCATGTGACGGAGGGTCTGTCTCCGATGGGATGTGTGGTATCAACAAGGGAATGCAGAATGTCAGTGCTAAACAAGGAGAAAAAATGTAAATGCAACCAACCATTCTAGGCATCATATATTTTGTCAAAGATGCAGGATCAGAGTTGACAGAAAGTTAGTTATGGTTCAAGTGGTTATTAACAGCAATGCACCATATCAGAAGGCACAGAGAAACCCAGGACTCCTTGCAGTGTGCTCCGTTCTGCCAGGGAAACATCCAGATCCTAGTGCCAGGGGGCAGCAGGGAGCAGAAGCAATGACTTGCTTAGAATTGGACTTGCACTATAATTCCAGAATGTCCAATATCTGTGGCCATGTTCAAGTCCATGAAAATTTATACCTGTATTGGGGTTTCCACTATGGCATTGGATGCAAGTGATTTCTAAATGTACGTTTTGAATGTTTTTTTTTTCCCTCCCTTCTGCATTAAAATGTCTTCTATTTTCTATTTTAGACATCAAGCCATGGCAACTGGGGGTCCTGGGGGCCTTGGGGCCAGTGTTCTCGCTCATGTGGGGGGGGAGTACAGTTTGCCTACCGGCACTGCACTAATCCCGCACCCAGAAACAGTGGCCGCTACTGCACGGGGAAGAGGGCCATCTACCGCTCCTGCAACGTCATGCCCTGCCCACCTAACGGTACGCTGCTCCCAAGTGTCAGCAACCACCGTGTGCCACGTGTAATTTGTATTCTAGCAGTAATAGATAGAGAGGGCTGGAGAAATCACCTGTTCATCTTGTACTCCACAGTTCCACCAGTGTGCAAATCAATAACAAATACAGGAACGATTTTTTAAACTACTAATAAAAAAATTAGAATTTAGAGGGTAGGAAGAAAATAATTGTTGCTTTCAACTCCCGTGTACAGATAAAACCCAGCGCTGGTATGTAAAGAAGTTCTGAAAAGAAAGTTCTCATCTTCACGTTAGAATTACTGAGATGCACATGACTATGCCTGAGCTTCAGAAAAGACAAAGGAATAACGTGACTTGTTTGTTTTTTAGGTAAATCTTTTCGTCACGAGCAGTGTGAGGCCAAAAATGGGTATCAGTCTGACGCAAAAGGAGTCAAAACGTTTGTGGAGTGGGTCCCCAAATATGCAGGCGTCCTGCTGGGAGACGTGTGCAAACTGACCTGCAGAGCCAAGGGCACTGGTTACTACGTGGTGTTTTCTCCAAAGGTAACTGCATACCGACTGTCCAGAAACAGCAGGCGTTCTCGTCAGAAATTATTTGGTGGAATAAAGCCTAGAGATACCAAATATCAACCGTCATTATTTATTGGGTGACTAGGTTTTGGAGGGTTTTATTTTCATCTCTATAGTGTCTATATTTGTAAAACTTATACAAAGAACAAAAAATATCCTGTAAACAAAACAAGTTAATGTTTTAAAAGCTATTTTGGAAAAGTTGTAACTCTCTGTCAGGGAAGGTAAGGTGTGACCTTCACTTCAAAATTGCCATGAAAACAACTAGAATGTCCTCAGTACGTTGGTATAGGAAACTGAAAGCAAGAAAGCTTTCTACTTTTCTATCATTTAATTAAGAATTTCTTTGGTGACTTATGAAAATCGGTTTCAAGATCATCATCTCTGACCCAGACCTTTAAACGTCTTGCACCCTTAATATGAACCAATGTCCTTATAGGTATTGACATTGTAATATATGCAGGTGAAATTATCCCTTATTTTTCACAGGACAGCATTTTCTAAATTACTAAGTTTTATTTCTCATAATTGGTGTTACGAAGCAACATAAAATAATGTTTTTCTAATTTATAATGTGCTACATTAAAATCCCCTCTGAATTTGGCCTCCAGATTTGTGTGAAATATGACTGAAAAATAAGTTAACATCCAACTTAAGTAACTTTTAAAATACTTTGTCTTTTTATCCCAAGATAATATATTTTTCACTTAAAAGATAGGACAAAGAATAAGAGTAGAAATATCAGCTGGCATTGCCACCCCCTGGAGAGCAGTGAGCTTGTTGATGTGTATCCTGCTTCGGTTCACACACATACACACACGCACATACTCACACACACATGAAAAGAGTTGTATATACACAAGTACAAAGCCTGTCTGTTTATTTACATACAAGACTGTATATATTTCTTATATATACTCACACGTACAAACCAGAGAGTCCATATATGGACTATTTTACAACTAGATTTTTTTCCCAAAGATTTTATTTATTTAATTGACAGAGAGAGAGACTGAGAGCACCAGTAGGAGAGCAGCAGGCAGAGGCAGAGGCAGAGGGAGAAGCAGGTTTCTTGCTGAGCAGGGAGCCCGATGCGGGGTCCGATCCCAGGACTCTGGGATGATGACTTGAGCCGAAGGTGGTTGCTTCACCGTCTGAGCCACCCAGGCGCCCCCATAACTAGCTTTTTAAGAACATACTGATTCCTTTACTCAACATACAGTCAGTGTCTGCCAGCAAGTACTTTCCTCTGACTTCCCTAGACTCTTTCTACGCTAATTTGTTGGTCTCTGACAGTTCAGCACATGATAGGGAATGCTTTCCAGCCATTAACAAGGTTTAGAATGTCAATTTCAGATTTTCAAATCTATTTCTATAGTAACAATTATGCCACAAAGAAGGATCTCCACAATCTGGAGCATGTTCATTTTCTGCTCTCCACACAAGTGACAAGTCCCCCAGGCTAAGGGAAATCGTCTTGGAGACTGTGCTCTGCACACAGAAGGGGAAATGGGTACCTTAGGTCTCCTGGCATATTTGGAATTAAGCTCAAGAGAAAAAGGGCGTAACCCAGATATATCCCAGATCTGCTTTCTGGCAAGACATCAGGATTTTTCAGTTAGATACTCCAGGCCACTAGGGTTTGGGGCTGGTTGGTTATTTTTTGATGCACTATCCCTGTCAAATACAAAATTCCACAAATTGGAACTTGCTGTTTTACATGGAAACCAAGTACCTGTGCACAGGTACCTTCCCATTGCTAACGGGGTCCTTGTTATTCAGGTGACGGATGGGACCGAATGCAGGCCGTATAGTAACTCCGTCTGCGTCCGGGGCAAGTGTGTACGCACCGGCTGTGATGGCATCATCGGCTCAAAGCTGCAGTATGACAAGTGTGCCGTGTGTGGGGGAGACAACTCCAGCTGCACAAAGGTGGTTGGAACTTTCAATAAAAAAAGGTAAGGTGAGAGAATCATGGCCCTGTAGGCATCAAGCAAGGCTTTAGACTTGCACCACTGAGAAAAGGGGACTTGTGTTACATCGTAAGGTGTCTATGGGAGGAGGTCCCGCATGGCCCTAGTAACATATCATACGTATGACCACCAAGGAGGGCGTGAGAAAGTTCTGGTTGCAGAGTGCAAAATCCCACTGCTTCTGGAAGCAGAGAAACTGCATGGCTCTGAGGTCAAGATCTTATAGCATGTGAGCACCGAAAACAAAAAGGCTGTGAAATCCCCACTAGCGATCTCTGGCAGATCTGTTATTCCTGAAACCGCATTTAGGGAAGGACGGCTGGTTTGCATCATAATTATTTCCTTTTACAGACACATTTTCACTAGGCTGTATTTTTCTTGAGAAGACATCTCCCGTTGCAAACGTAAGTTGACTGCAGGGATGGAGGCAACGGTGTCATTTTATAGTGAACTCTCCTGGTTTATATTTACTCTATAAAGAATAGACAGTAATGTTTGCTTCCTCTTATGGTCTTTGATTATGCTTTCATTTTAAATATGCAAGTTTATAAAGTACCAATTTCTGGAATTAAACATTTTTTAAGGTTTATTTACTTATTTTAGAAAGAGTGGGAGCATGCACACACACACACATGGGGGGAGGGGCAAAGGGAGAGACTGTTCAAGCAGACTCCCCACTGACCTGATCCAGCGCTCCACAAGGGGCTCAACCCCGTGACCCATGAGATCATGCCCTGAGCCGAAACCAAGAATTGGTCACTGAAGTGACGGAGCAACCCAGGCATCCCTCCATTAAATATTATGTTATCAGTGAGGATGAGGGAACAGCTAAAGGGTCTGCTGGAATGCAGGATTGTCTTTCTTCTTCACCAAACCATTCCTAGGCTGAGTGGTATAGGTCCAGTGCACCTGTATTTTTCTTGAAGTGTGTGCTGTGTTCTCTTTAGCTGGAGGGTAATATTCAAACCAAGTAGCCATAAGGATTTATTAAAACAATCATCTGCCACGTTATTATAGAAAACTGGAAATTATCCTTGATACAATAAAAAAAATGGAATGGCTAAAGAATTTATTCTGACTTTAAATACGCATTACTAATCCTATTTGCTAGTGAGTTAGTAATTATTCATCCAATTCTATTGAATTCTATTTATAAAATATCCCACATGTCTACCGTGTACTGCATTTTTATATATTGCAAAGGTGCAAGACACCTTAGAAATGATGAAGTCTAGGAAACTCAGACTCTGAAAGTTGAGGGCTCATCTCATTTCGCATGGCTGATGAATGCTAAAGCAAAGTCTATATCTTAGGGCAGAAAAAAAGAAAGAAGGAAGGAAGAAGAAGAAATTCAGGAATCAAGTAGGAAATTAAATACCTTATGTAGGGGCACCTGGGTGGCTCAATGGGTTAAGCCTCTGCCTTCTGCTCAGGTCATGATCTGAGGGTCCTGGGATCGAGCCCCACGTCAGGCTCTCTGGTCAGTGGGAAGCCTGCTTCTCCCTCTCTCTCTGCCTGCCTCTCTGCCTGCTTGTGATCTCTGTCAAATAAATAAATAAAATCTTTAAAAAAAAATACCTTATGTACTAGGTACTATGTAGTCTTCCTACATAAACTTAGAAGCCACTTTTTCTAAATAGTAAATTTGGCATTTTGTTTTTTGGATTGGCAACCAGTATCTGCACATTTGTTGTCCCATGAAAAGATGAAGAAATTCATGAGAGCGATAAGTGGTGGGCATCCTGACAGCTTGCAAATTGATTTGACCAAGATTATATTATGTGGTACAAATGGTCTGTTTAACGTTTCCAGATAAATTACCTTGGCCTAGTGTAGTGTATAAAGAAGGACATTGATCTTGGAGCTGAAATCTTTGTAATCAAGCTCTGGTTCAGTGATTTACAAAGACTGTGTGATCTCTCGAGAGTCACTTCATTTTTATTTTTTATTTTTATTTTTTTACTATCAGAATTCTTGAGAGTCAAATGGAATTAATAGTAATGTTCTTGCAAGTTCACATTGCTGCGAGGATCCAATGAGATCATGAGTATTAAAATATTTCATCAAGCTAAAACCACTTCACAAATATGACCGTAACCTCAATTCACCCCTCTCTCAGTGTTCTTCGTCTCAGTAAATGGCAACTCAGTCCTTCTGTTGCTCAGTACCGGGAGAGTAAGAGAATCTTATTTTACTAAGGCACTAAGAGATCAAGGCACCAGTCCTCCCACTGGCCGTGGCCTTGTGAAGCTCCATCTGAAGACCCCAGCAGTGCTGCCAGTCCCAACTGTTTCTCATGAATCTGAGACAGGCTCTCAGGAATAAGCATTAAGAAAATGCTCTCCTACCAGTTTCCCTTACCCTGCATTCTTTATTTTCTTTACTCTCTGATAGGTATCATTTAAACTCTGAATATAACCAGAACATATTTTCACATAAATGTTAGAAAGTATGACTGGCAGAGGTGGGGGTGGGGAGGATTTCAGGAAAGGAGTAAACTACGAGTAAGGGGTCATGGCTTTAGAGCCTAACACGGCCACTGGTTTTAGAGTGCACTTGTTCAAACACTTTATATGTTTAATATATATACCTACACTTTGTATGTTTTCTATGTTAAGATGAGATATTCTCTCCAACATCCCTCCTGGTTTTGTTCGAAGCTACTGTAGGTTTGCATATGATCTCTTGCTATTAGATATTTCAAATAAATAAATAAGTCCTGTAACAAATCCTAAACTAAACTGTATTACAAAGCTAAAAATAATGAGTCACGTTGAATGGATAAGCAAGATCAGTATTGTAATTTCTTTCTTCCCAGCAGTAGGAAACTCCGACCCCTGTGTAGCCATCAGTCCCTGTCCATCAGATGCCCAGTAGACAGCAGGCTTCCCTCTGGAGGAGCCTCCCCTCTAATTCAGGGGGAATGCCTGGGCAGGGGAAATAATACTTGGATTTTCAGGGTATGAATCAGTTGCCCTATCACCTCCAAACCTGAATAAGAATTTAGTGGCAGTTAATTAAATTTCATACACATCAAACTTCACAATTTATTTCTTTATATTCAAATAAGTAAGAAAGCAAAACATGGGGTGACCTCATTATAAAATCACTTATAGAGGCAAAGAGTTTCACAAATGACTCCTTACTGGTATAGTCCCTTGGCACTTAATTGGCATTTCTGTCCTAGCCTTCTTCCAAAGCTACGGATGCTAGAGATATTGATGCCTTTGCCCATTTTCCTGAGCAGATGATGGCTCATTAGAGACCTACTTTATTTGTCACCCATCATAAAACCTCACTCAATCTATCATAGTGTTCATGGACACAAAGTATCCGAGGAAATTTGCTATGGCATTAAAGGTTCTTTATATTTTTTCTTTTGATGATACTAGTAAGTTATGGTTACACACTTAGAGAATTTTATATTTCATTTGTTTTCTGCTCAAGAAATCCAGTGTTCTAGTTGAAATAGAAGCAGAGCTTCCACTCTGTCTCTAGTTCAACAGTGAAACCCATGGTTCCCCAACTGCTCTGCTCATTTGGAAGGACTCCCAATGTCCTGCTGCCTATGCCCATCCCGACAGATGGGGTTTAATTGGCCTGGGGTCTGGGGATTAAAATGTTTAAAAGCTCTCCACATGATTTAAATATGCAAATGAGTTTGAGACACATTAATTTAAAACTTTCTGTGAGAGTGAGGGCAGATTTTTGTTTGTGTCTACATGTATCCTATTTGATTTGATAAGGATGTAAAATGTTTTTGTAAATCTTTAAATGAAGTGGGTGCACATTTTTAAAACAAAGGTTGCTAACATCATCCTAATTTTGAACATCGTAATAAAAATGTATACAATATCATAGTCTAATTTTAATTTTATTTTGTTATAAGAAAGCTAATCTTTGAAGCCAATTTTAAATGAATTCTTAACTACGTTAAAACTTTGCGTTAAGGTACGATTTTCAGAGAACTTTGATTTGTTTGTCGATTTATTAAGTGTTTACTTATTTTTTTCCTTTTCTCCCTCTCCCTCTTTCCTCTCTTTTTCTCTCCACTTCTCTCCTCTGGGGACATTTTTGCTTCCAGTAAGGGTTACACTGATGTGGTGAGGATCCCAGAAGGGGCAACCCACATAAAAGTCCGACAGTTCAAAGCCAAAGACCAGACTCGATTCACTGCCTACTTAGCCCTGAAGAAGAAAAATGGTGAGTACCTTATCAATGGGAAGTACATGATCTCCACCTCAGAAACCATCATCGACATCAATGGAACCGTCATGAACTACAGCGGTTGGAGCCACAGGGATGACTTTTTGCATGGGATGGGCTACTCAGCTACGAAGGAAATTCTCATAGTGCAGATTCTTGCAACTGATCCAACTAAAGCATTAGATGTCCGTTACAGTTTTTTTGTTCCCAAAAAGTCCACCCAAAAAGTCAACTCTGTCACCAGCCATGGGAGCAATAAAGTGGGCTCGCCCACTCCACAACTGCAGTGGGTGACAGGCCCGTGGCTCGCCTGTTCTAGAACCTGTGACACGGGCTGGCACACCAGAACGGTGCAGTGCCAGGATGCAAACCGCAAGTTAGCAAAGGGATGTCTTCTCTCTCAGAGGCCTTCGGCATTTAAGCAATGTTTGCTCAAGAAATGTTAGCCTGTGGTGATGATCTTCCGCAGAGATAACTGGATGTTTCATCACGGATCAGTCCTGGCCAATGGTGGTGATCAGTCGTGGTGAAAAGAGGTCTACCTAACACACAGAAAGTCACGCTTCGATGGCATTGTCAACAGGAGTCTAATTATGGGCAGAATCTGCTCTTGGTGACCAAAGGAAGATGTGCACTGTTTCATGTGAACAGTGGTGACCTTGGAATCTAGAAACACTTGGGAGTTATCGAACATCCCCTGGGCTACAAGAATGAGAAAAACACTGATGAATGTAGAATCAGGGGACATTTGAAGATGGTGGAACAACAGTCTCCCCCTTGTCACCTACCTCTTCTAGAATGTCTTCAAAGGCATCATAATCATTATCATCCACAATACACCATAGCTTATTTTTACTGTTTGTAAATACATTCTCCCTTGGTATGTCACTTTATATCACTTGGTTCTATAAAAAAAAAAAAAATGTGTGTGCGCGCGCATGTGTGTGTGTGTGTACCCCCCCACACACATACATATATATATTTCTATAAAAAATGTTTGACCAAAGTAGGTCTGCAGCTATTTCAACTCCTAGTTTCCAGAAAGAGCTGTAGATGTTTTACTGGAAATTAAGAACTTGCTGCTGTTTTAATAAGATTTCACATACTTTCAGACTATAGGAGATCAAATTTTAGTCAAAAACCATTTTGACAGCAAGCATCTTCTGAGAAATTCTCAACAGAAAAAGGATCTCAGTGTATCTAGTCCTTTAAATACATACCGAGTCCATTTTCTTAAACTTTCAACTGCCTGCATTTTTCCAGGCAGCCAAACTGATGCATAATTAGGAAGTAGTAATCGTGTTTGTGTGTGTGTGTGTGTGTTATGAGTATTCAAGAGTCTGAAAACTAGTTTCTCACTCTAAAAACTAGTTTTCTTGTGTTAGAATTTAAAAGGGAAAAAAAGAGCATATTTCACCATGGTCGTTTGTATTTTCACACCATCTTCCCCATTCAGAAGCTTTCATCTGATACCTTATATTGTGTAATATTCATGCAAAACACACTGCAGAGTTTTCTATTCACATCTGACACCTTCAACACTGGTATACCTCTTACCAGCAAGCCTTTAAAATGTGTTTGTTTTCGCTTGTCTGTTTGTTCAAGGGTTCTGTAAGACCTTCAGTGTTTTGTACTTCTTGCTGACTTAGTTTGAGAGGAGTATTAAAGATCACTTTGTAGTTAGCCACATCTAGAAGTGGTGATCATTAATGTGGCTCTTGCTTAAAAAAAAAAAAAAAAAAAAGTGGTTAATATTAATAAGACTGTTTCCACACCGTACAGGCAATAATTCCTTGCATTTTCTTTTTAAATCCAAGGATACTGATACCGTACTTAAGATTTTTCCCAATTGGAAAGCATTTGGTTGTACCCATAAGTGTTTGAGTGATGAAACGTGATGATTTTTGAGAAGTTTGTTGCTTCTATTTCCATAGTCTGTCTAGGTAGGTTGTTAAGTTTGGATGTTAGATATGGAAAAGTTTTACAATCATATGCATAAAAATATTTTTTTAAGCAGTAAACTGCACCCCTGCACCTCATAACTCAGAAAATCCAAGGTGTTCAATTTCATTGGGATTTCTTTTTCTTTATGAAATATTACAAAGCCAATTGTTTGTTATAAAATTTTATAATAATCGTACCAAATGTGCCTACTATTAAAGGTTTGCATATAAAGGTGTTAAGGGACCATTGTTTGAGTTCCCTTAAGCTCACAAGAGTTTATTTTTATTAGAAGATATTTTTAATATAAAAGAATTATGTAATTGATCTAGCTATATCACATTCATTTCAGTGGGTGTGAAGAATGGATGTCTCACTGTTTTAAATATTTTCTTAGGAAATTATTTGGTAAAACAAATAATTGTTTTACAAAACTGATAATCATCCTTTGGCTTTTCATAGACTCTCTTTGCTTTAGACTTGGTCATTTATTCTTAATAAATTATTAATTAGAAAAGTGAGGCCCATATAGAACTTTTAGCCTCCAAACATTTGATGGAGTTCAGCAGATATCAGGGAGAGGTAACAAAGCTATCCAAATCAGTCAGAAAAAAATGTTTACATCACACCATTTGACTATTGTGAGAGAATTAGTAAAAGGCCAACATTACTTTTTCCCAATTTCAAAATAATTTTAATCAATTAACTCAATCCTGACAAAGTTCATTTTTATCTTTTGTGGTTATGTTCATGGCAACATTAAGAAGTAATAGAAGGGCAAACACGCTTGTGTCCTACTCTGCTTCTCTATGCTGTATTCATAGAGGTTTTTTTAGCATGGTTTATCATTTATTTTTACCCCATATAATGAAGTTTTATACTTCTCAATGAAACGATCCAAGAGAGCTTAAAAGGAATAAACCACTATTCTATGCTTTTAAGGAGTTTTCTTTAGTTTTTTCATATGAGTATCATTAGATTGACTGAGGAATGTATGTCTATCTAAACTCCTGAGAAAAACGATACAGACTGGAGACTGAAATTCAAAAAAATGGAGTGTTCAGTAGATATAAGGAATGGTAAGGGAAAATCCTCCGTCATGAAATCTAGTTCAGACCAGTTGGATGTTGGACTATGCATTTTACCTTTCCAGACTTGCATCGTGAAAAAGGAGTCTGTGATTTGTGAGGCTGAGGCTCCTTCCCTGGGGGGAAAAAAAATGTTTGTCTGAAAATGCTCAGGTTAGTAAGAATCTAATCCCACAAAACTAAACACTTCAGATTAAGTTTCACTGAATAAAGGGAGCACAGAAGAAAACCGCATTTCTTTCTTCCAGAACAGAAAAGGCCAAATTAAGCCCTGCCTTGTTAAAAGTTTAAGGGCATTATTTGAATCAATTCAGTCAATTCAACTTCCTTTGCCTTCCTGTGGAAACAGTTTTATCCCATTAAACTAAGAATTAAGGGATTAATCACAAACAAAAATAAAGTTGCAGCACTGAAAAAAAAAAGTAATTTATTGTTTTTGCGACTGGTATGTGAATTTGTGTGACAAAAGTATTTATTCTTATTTAACAAAAATATGTGCAAATTCTATATTTAAAATGTTTTGCTGTTGTCCTACTTTTAATTTATGCTTCATGTTTGTGTATAAAGTACACTTTGTGAGTTTACATAATATACAGCACTGGTTGCTTTTGTATTTTTTTACAGAAGGCTTTCTGCGTGAAACAGGCATATATGTATATATTCCCCAAGTATCCTTATTCTAATATTCTAGTTTTCCTCTCTAAGGAAGTTTTAAATTTAATCTTTCTTGACTAGTAGCGTTCATTACTTGTAGTGACATTAATAGCTCTTTTGGGTTTCGTTAATACTAATTTTTTCAAGTCACAGATAAGAAAAATCTTATTCAACCAACTAAGGTCTCAGTTCTAAACTTGAGGTATAGATAGCCTGGAAGCTTCCACAGAAGCCAAGACACAAATGAGAACCAGGTCCATTCATTTCCTACTGATAAACTTGGACAAGGAGCTGTTGAGGTATTCCATGAAATTTGTGTACACACAACCTCTGAGAGACATTGATGATAATTAAACCAAATTTTATCCTTTGCTGCTTCCAAAATACTCCTTAAACGTGAAAATCATTTGGTCTCTAGTATTGGTAAGATTCGATAGTGAGAGTAAACAAATTGAATTTAAGTTTTTCAAATATTAGTAGTCATGGATATTTCTACAAATATGGGGTCTCCACTGATAGAGTGTGACTTTGTACTACTACTAAGGAATCTCATGGAGTGCAAATAGGACTTGGGGAAGGAGGGACAACTTTGATCACATCAGCTTGCCTCTGACTAGGATTTCAGTCTGGTCACAACAATAAAGCAAAACACCCTTGGATATACAGCTGACTAGCTCAATCTCTGGTTCCAACATTTTCCCCCTTGACTCCTTCCTTAGTAACAAGGTCATTGTAATAGTTTAGGTGAGCATGGCAACCAGATTCAGTGAAGTCCAGAACTCGTGTATGACTTAGAGTTCACTTCTTTTGTGAAATAAGATTGAATTTAATAATGGCCAAATTTTGTTAATAGTTTACGGCTGATGATTGGTGAATATTACTAATCTATTTATAATTAAACTTGAGGCAATAAAAATCCATGATATTTTTTAAGATTTCGAAGTTAAGAATAACCATGAGTACAGAAGCTATCATAGAACCAAGGTCAGGGTCCAGGTGATCTATCACTTAGACACATAAACAAGGAACTGGTATATTTTCTCTATCATTTTTCTTATTTGCCAACAACCTGTAGTTTTAGACTGTCAAACAGGTAGATCAAGTTAGCTAATTAGTGTACTGAAAAACCAATCTTCCTAATAGTCTTCCTGCCAGCATTAACTAGAGAAATAACTTCTCAAGTTATAGGATCACGAAACATAACAGTCTATAATGTGTAATCATCTAGTCCTTTAACATATGGGAACATATCGAAATAAGAATTTATTGCATTAGTGAGACAAAAATGGAAATATACATGATGTTCAGATCACAAAAGTATCCGATCTGCCAAATGTCTTTCTGGTACAATGATACCATAATTCTCAATGCAGATTTTGTGGGAAAAAATAAAAGCATATGTTGTTAGAAGCTGTTGATTTTAAAAGAGATTAAGACTGAAATGTACATATTAGTTAACCCAGTTAGTTGCACCTTCCTAATCTAGTAGCACTTTAGCAATAAGTTGGCTACCTGTGGTTCTGATCCTGGAGCTCCACCAACTGGTCCATGTGGACTGCCAGAGGTCAAATGAGAAACCAAATGGCCCATCGTCTAAGACTTGGCCACATCAGAGTAATCCAAAGTCTAACACTGTGAGGAGAACTGTGATTTGTAAATAAAGAAGCATTCTTTTTATTTTTTTTTCCATTTTCTTTTAGCACATCCAACGAACAATTGTAATTTTTATCAAGGTGCTAATATCTTCAGCGATCAACTGTCAAGTGTGGTACATCTGAGTTACTATTTTATTCTACATGATTTTTCAATTTGAAAAGAGAACTCTAAGTTTTGGGTTAAGGCAAAGCACAACTTGATACTCAGTGTTTGGGGAATTGCATCTGAGGGTCCATCTGATCAGCAGGGTTCAGTGACATAAACTACAGGTACATCAAGGATGTTTAAGGTGATGTCAAAACTAGAAGAGTGTCAGGCTAGAGGAACAGACCTTCAGAAGAGTGGTGTTAACACCACTTACTAACCATTGGTGTTCCTTTCAAACCTGCCTTTCAAACAAACAAATTTGTTTCCTATACACAAACTTGTGTATTTAGCCTGAATTTTTTAGCTTTGTGATATTTTACATCCATGGTAAACCCTTGGTTACAACTTCTTAGTCTTTCATTCAGCAATGCACAGCATATTAGAAGCCCTTAAACCCAGACTGAGTATAGGAGAATAGGAGAATAGAATAGGAGATCATGTTGTGTGTGACTTTGTAAGACTAGATTTTTGATTAAGAAAACTACATTGTGTCTGGATGGTGTTATTGAATTACACGCTCAGGCATGACTTACATGTAAGGAGTTGACAAATACTGATTACATTTTAGTATGATGTATGAGCAGAAATCATACACATGTTTTTTAAATAGACTGCAGGTAATTAACAGATTGCAGAAATGTATTTATTTGATGTAACCAGTGGCACAAATATTTGATTTCTGTATTATAGTCTGGGAGTAAAGACAGGTGATCTACCTAAGTGGGTACAACTGACATTTTTTAAATCATGAAACATGCTTTCAAGGTAGAGTAAAATATTAAAGATTGACATGTTGTTGTATATAAACAGTAAAATGTCAGCTGCTTACTATCTTCAATTTTTTCAGAAGTAATGGTGTTTTTCCATAAATGTCATGTAGTTGAAAACCAAAAATCTTGGAAAACTAAGACGGGTCTTATTTAAAATGTCTCTTCAGCTTTGGCAAATTTTGAACCTGAATCAACTATTGAAAGCATTACTGTGTCTTGTAGCCTACATTCCACAACAGCTCTGTTATTCAGGTAAACCACTTGAACTGAGTCATTTGGGACCTATACTGTAATATTTTTCATTGAGGAACAATATCTTATTTTGTAAAGCATTTCCCTATGTGTGACTTTAAACTGTAAAATTAAACATTGGCTTTGTGGTTTCAGTGGGCATAATAAATGTTAATTGTAAACTAGGTTAAAGTATGTACTTCATATAATATGTTTTAGAGTTGGAAAATATTGTCCATTTATTTTTAATTTTCTCGTAACAACAGTAAGACTAAGCCAGGTCTTAAGGAAGCCCTAGGCTCTCTGTAATTTCTACCATTCTTCTCCCATCTGGCATAGATAATTCATACTTCTACATTGGTTATAGGACTTTGGACTTAATTGTTTTAACTTCTTCTTACCAGACTGTCACCCCCTAAGGTATTTCTGGTGTTGAAATTCTGGTGTTAAATTAGGAAGAGCAAGCACCCTAATCTACCTGCTTTGTTTTTACTTTTTTAAAGATAAACTTAACGCCACGAAGAAAACGAAAGAGTCAGTACTAATGCATGCATGGAAATTCAAAGAGAACTGGCATTCATTCACTAGGGAAATCCTGGTTTGCTAACAAATTTATGGGATTAAGGTTCCTAAGGACATTGATTCCTTCTAAACCTGAAATCATTACTATTTGGTCTACACTGCAAACACTGAATTTCTCCTTTATATCAAATAATATTTCAGAATTCTTATACCTTAAATTCCCTTCTTAGTAGGATATATAGATTTTTAAAAAGTAGTTCTAAACACCTAAACGTTTAAAAGATGGTGCAGAAACTTAATCAGCATCATAATACTGCTAAGATCAGTTGGCCATATCTTTGGGTCACACCCTGTGCTAAACATCTCACAAACTTTCCCCCACGTGTTTCTCCCCATGACCGGTATGAGGTTGGTCTTAAGATCGTGGTATTGCAGATGACAATCACGTTGTAGTAACTGTTAATGGTGACCCAGCTGTTACCAAGTGTCAGGTACTGGGATAAGCATGATAGATATATCTTATCAATTTCTAGCTTCTTGAAGCACTGAGAGTCTTCAGTCTGCATGGATTGTGAGTCTGAGGGAGCGGCTCTGTGGTGAATGGAAGACTGTGAGAGATGGGAGAAATTTGGGGAGTGTTTCCATGGCCCAATATGTGGTGGGCCCCTTGAGTAAATGCAAGAGAAGTCCTGAAATTCCAGTAAAAACAGCAAGGAAACTATGGAGAGTCAGAAAAGCAGCAAGAACAGAGGCAAGTGCTCAGAGTGTACAAAGGACTGTTATTTAGGGAGAGAGAAGAGGGAATTTGATTTAGAAAACTAGCAAATTGCTGGGAAGAATTTTTTTTTTTTTAATCAGTATTTAACCTTGCAAACTCCTTCACAGCTCATAATAAGCTGGTTCAGACAAGGTCAAAGACATAAAAAATGGTCCTGAGGGGAGCTTTGAGATTAGGAGTAGAGTGAGCAAAATGGTTAGAAATGGCACTCCAGACACTGGAAAGGTCCAAATCATCTATGATTCCTAGATTTTGTGGGAATCTTTCTTGATGTCTTATTGTTTCAGCTGTTCAATTAGACTCATGTTTTCCCACAGAATGAATGATCACCTGTCTAAATGCAGACACAAGCAAAGGGTATAACTTCTCTTTCTCTGTTCCCCCACCATGCCCATGTCATGGGTGAAAAAAATAAAATCTCAGGACGATCAACTACCTGGGCTATTCCTGGAAATGGAGAAAGCTATGAAGCAGCCCCAGGACCTCATTTGACATGAATTCATAGACTTTGCTGTAATATTTAATTCTTTTTTCACTTCTAGCTGCCCACAGTGCCTTGTCTCCCTATTTTAAGCCTTCTCAAGGTCTGCCTTGAATTGGAATTGCAGACATTTTGTTATTGTTATTCATTACTGAAAGCATCTCAATCCTGGGGGGCAGGAAAGTGCATGCCTTAATCACTTGGAAGTAGACTCATTCCAAAAACAGGGGCTGAACTAGTTTTAGGTTAAATGAATCCTTCATCTACGAAAGTGTTGGGAGCTGTTAACCCACTCATCTTTTAGATAAGTCTGGTACCTACCATGGCATTATAAGAATGTACCTACGTTGCTTCTTTTCTCTTGAGCCTCTTTACTATCTCTTTGCTTCTTCAAAGGTGTTTGTTTTCTTTCCCTCCTTGAATCTTCATTGTACTGTTTTAGTCAGTTTCAAGATGAGAGCTCAGACTTTAGAGCTGGGTAAGACTGGGCAGAAGATAAGACACAAGGGTCTATACAAGTGGAACCCGGAGGAGGTGTCTGGAGTTGTGACTGCAATTGGCGTGCCAGACGAGATATTAGTGCCCAGGAACAATCAAGAAAGGTCCCTTTCCTCCAGGTTATACTAAGAACAGCTCCTTGACAGTTGCTCTGCGGCTATCCTCCTTGTCCAAGCCACCACCTTTTCTACCCTGAGCAACAGCAAATGCCTCCTGTTTCCTATGTCGCAGCCAGACTGATCACAGAAAGCCATGAGTCAGATCAGTTAGCTCCTTTGCTAAAAATTCTCCAACACCTTCCTATCTTAACCAAATATGAAACAGTCATATTTTCATGGCCTTCAAAATCTGCAGGGATGCGGTTCCTGCCTTCTACCTGACTTTCCCTCCTAGTTCCCTCACCCTGGTGCTCCCCTCCAAGCATGAACCCTATCCAGAGCCTTTTGCCTAAAACATTCTGCCCCAGAGAGACCCTTGTTTCTTCCCTCCCTTCAAGCCTCTGCTTAAATATTACCTCTCAGACAGGCCATCCCTAACCACCCTAAATCAAATAGAACCATTCCTCCTTCATTTTTCCTCATCACCTTTATCAGTGCTTGAAATAACATTACATAATCATTGCGTACACATGTCTGGTATCATGATACATACATTTATATGTGTACGTAATGTACGTACATAATGTACACATTCGAGGACTCTTTTTGTTCTTTTCACTGCCATATCACCAGCTTCTAGGAAGATGCCTGGCATATAATAAGTACTCACTTAGTCCTTGCTGAATGGATGAAAAAGAATGGATGAATGAAGAGATGGCAATCCAGGCAAATAATCATCATCGGGGGTTTTGGGAAACCACCAGTGGAGATGAAGTAAGTGGGCACAATATGGTAATGGGAATATTTTAAACAGATCATGCTGACATTTATGGACAAAAGGCAGGCCAGTTTTGGCCGGGGGAGCAGAGAAGCCAAGGTAGTTGGGTGGTAGCAAGAACTCAGTTCCTTGATTACAAGACAGATCTTTATTCAATTCCTGAGATGATAAGTTGTAGAAAGAAGAATACTAAAGCTATCCCTCTATAATTCCCATTGCTCATTTATTCAATCAAACACTAATGCAGAGACTGATGTGAAGTATTTTGTGACAGAATTAATGTTACCAATTCACAAACCTTAAAATCGGGTGATTATTCTGGGTTCACGGGGGGACTACAGTAATCACATGAATTCTTAAAAGCAGAAGAGAACGGCCGAAGGGGAAGTCAGAGAAATTCCAAGAATGTGAAAGATTCCCTGTGCCATTGCTGGCTTTGAAGATGGAGAAAGGTATCAACCAGTCAAGGAAATGCAGAATCTAGAAGCTGAGAATGCCCCCAGCTGACAGCCAGGGAGGACACAGGGATATCAGTCCTACAACGGCCGGACATGAGATTCGAGCAACAACATGAAGAAACTTGCAATCAGCTTTGTCCCCAGAGCCCCCAGGAAAGGGACATATCCCTGTGATACTGTAATTCCAACCTGGTAATACCCAGAGCAGAGACTCACCAGAGTCATGCTGAGCCTCCACATCTATAAAACTGGGAGATGATAAATTGGTGTTGTTTTAAGCTGCTGAATATGTGGCGATTCTTATGGTGCCTACAGAAAATGAAAATGCAGGTGAAAACAAGGAGGGATCCCAATCTAGAATGGAGTATCAGAAAGATGAGCTGATGAGACCCTTAAGCAGAATGACAGGGTTAAGGCCCTGTTACTGGGGCTACAATACAAAGGAGAAACACAAGACAAACACAGTATCTGAGTTAGTAGAACTGGCATGAAGGCATAAGATGAGACCCCCATTTAAGCTAACTTTGATATGGAGTCACAGGGGCTGGTGGATGAGAGATCCATATGTACTTGGGGACCGGTTAGTGAAAAGCTGGCTGTGGAGTGAGAATCACAGTGATAAGAACAAGCAAAAACAGGCTGAGAAGGGACAGGAGCTGATGGATGGGGAAATCTGTCACGTGCAACAATGTTTTCCAAAATACAGCTAACAAATCATTTGTTGCAGTAAATAAAAGAAGAGAGGTTTTTGTCAAATAAGTTAAAGATTTAACAGGGATGTTTTGATTCTATATTGCTATTAACAAGTCATCCCAAAACTTAGTGACTTAAAACAATGGTTTATTGAACCTCGTGATTCTGTGAATCAGGGCTCCGTTGAACAACATGTCTGCTCCACAGGTCACCCGGGGTCATTTGGTGAGAAGCATCTGGTGGCTGCCTGGAGTGGAGGGGCCAAGATTGGTCACTCACATGCCTAGTGTCTTGGCAGGGACAGTCAGAGGGTCAGTGTCAGCCCCTCCTTTCCCTTTTTATGTAATCTCAGGCCTTTATCTAGAGCT
Organism: Lutra lutra; assembly: GCF_902655055.1. Taxonomy (NCBI): domain Eukaryota; kingdom Metazoa; phylum Chordata; class Mammalia; order Carnivora; family Mustelidae; genus Lutra; species Lutra lutra. The sequence continues at coordinate 17,794,748 of NC_062278.1, forward strand.
ATCTTCACCAAGTTATAGTCAGTTGTCTTACAAGTTGGTCCTGGGTTCCAAGAACAGGTGTTTCTACAGAACCAGTGGAATCTACAGGGTTCCTCAGGGCTGAGAACTGGAAGTCTCAGAACATTCTGTTTTAACACAATGAATTAAAAATTCCATCATGTGTAAACTGGCCACACTCAAAGGTCTTTTCTTGATTCTTCCAAAAGTTGATATCATACAATATGCCACTTTTTCTAGTTTGGTTAATCAACCTTTTAAAGTTAATTTTTCTCGCTAACATGTCATTTCTACACACATAAAAATGGAGGCTTTCATTTCAGAAATGACACTGTTTAGAATTGCAAAGGCATAATAGTTAACAATTAAGTGGAAATCATTACTCTTTATATTTATTTTTGTATAAAACAAGCAAGCTACAGACAATAAGTCACACAGTCTTGTAATTAAATTGTTGTACTGGCCCTGACTCTGGGGAATCTCCCTGGTTGGGTGAAGAAGAGGAATTGATTTTTATTGTTTTTTTGTTTTGATTTTGTTTCACAATCCACATGCCTTTCCCTAAAATAACATTTCAACATGTCTAAAAATTGTCGCCATTCTGTGGACCACAAGTGCCTCACTTAAGAAGGCACCAAATTTAATGTTGTAAAGAAAGACTTTGATATCAATTGTCCATGTGGAGTTGAACACATAATAAATCTTTATTTTCCAGAATGTATTAATCCAGATGTATATAATAGCATAATAAATTGCTCAATCACCTACAAGTCATTTCACGAACAAGTAAAAACCCTCTACCTTAAAAGGATGAGGACTCAGTAGATGTGTCGTTTAAGTGATACAAACAGCACTTAATACAACTCTATTTAATGTAATGGTCAGGTTCCAAATCCTTTAAAGTGATGGACCTCGCTTCTAATCCCACCAGTTCTTCAAGGACCAGTCAGATTATATAAACCCATGAGCACAAATTTTAAAAGGTGTGCACTGTTGAGCTTTTAGAAAGGATTTAGAAAGGACTTTTAGAAAGGAGCTTTCAGAAAGGACTCTCATGTATCACATCTTTTTCTTAGTGAAAGAACAAAACCATTTTAATATTGGAGTAAAGTGCTTCTGGAGCCCATTATTTTGGGTCTATAATCCAATAAAGATAGATTCCTAAAACTCTTGTTTGTTGTTGTTGTTGTTGTTGTTGTTGTTTTAATTTCACCATTGACTAGTCTCCAGGATGTCAGCTCAGTGACAGAATTTGACATGAAACCCAGGCCCATCACTGAAGGTGTTTTTCTTTGTTTGTTTGTAACTTTAGGATCATAGGAAGAAACAGAAATCTCCAACAAAGATTCCTTTCTGGTTGTCTTATTTTCCTGAAAATAATCCTTCTCAAAGTACTTTTCCTTTGATCTTCCATTTATCCTTTTTTTGGACAAATCTATATTATATGAGAAGCTCAAATTTCTTGAACTAAATAACACTTTAAGAAGCTGATTAAATCTGAGGTTCGCTTAATAAATGCAATGCACGCAAAATATTATATATAATATCTAGAGAATTCATGGACTTTCAGAAGCTAAACAAGTAATTCCAATGTAACAAAAGGAAAAATAAACATGTTCTAAATGACAATTTTCTAAGAAACAGCTTGGAAGTGAAAATTTCGCTCTTATGTTTAGAGCATATTTAGTACACACTGACAACTTTTAAAAACATATGTACTGATCACTTATGTATGTGGCCTGTAATAATATTGGAGTATGATAACAAACAACACAGAGTTCCAGGATTCAAAGATGTAAAGCCGGGAAGATGCATGCGTAGGTGACAAAGAAATCATATTGTAGTAGAATCGTTTCTATAATACACTTAAAAACAATGTCATTTGGGACTCCTGAGTGGCTCAGTGAGTTAAGCATCTCCCTTCAGCTCAGATCATGATCCCAGCATCCTGGGATGGAAGCCTGCATCAGGCTCCTTGCTCAGCAGGGAGCGCCTGCTTCTCCCTCTGCCTGCTGCTCTACCTGTTTGTGCTCTCTCTCTGTCAAATAAATAAATAAAATCTGAAAAAAGAAGTGTCATCCATGTAATATAGTCATCAAGAAAGGATCTAGACTCTTGAAGTGCATTGATAGAACTCGACACAGTAATCTTCTTCCTCTTCTGCATGTTACAAACACTGCTAATGCTAACATCCATTCCACCCTCCTTCCTATGTCCACATAACCTTGGTGGGGCAGATGGTCAGGGAGAGGCTGGGTCCTTGAGCAGTTTAACCAATGCCAACAGTCAACCATCTATGAAATTCTTGTTCAGTGGGAACTTTTTTAAGGTTTTAAGTCCTTATTAGATTTTCTTTTTCTTGCAGACAAAAGCATTTTTACTTGATTCGAGTTTTCATTCTAATCCTGGAAACCCTAGTTTAGGAATTATATCAGCAGACTGAAACTCCATTATAGAAAAGAAGTGGGAAAGATGTAGGAACTTAAAACTATGTTCTATTTTGTATGATGAAAAAAGTTGGAAAGGAACTTTAGAACAGCATAGCATATGTTTTCAAATAGTTTACAGGCTAATCATGAGGAGGAAAAATTATGATTATTTTATATAACCAGGAGGGTGGATTTTAAACCAGTGTGTTGGTCAAAATAAGGACCGGTGTAGAAAAAACATCTCTATTATTCTTACACCCTAATTTTTCTTGCAAACACAGTTGAGTCAAAAGTATCATAACTCTGAAGGTTCATTTTTACCCCTCCCATCCCCCCATGAAAGTCTTCCAAAAGTGTCAATGTATGCTGTGTGGGTGTATTATTTTTAAGTATATTTAATAAATATTTGTCTTACTCTCTTTCATCTTATAGATTGCTGTATACTTTTTGCATTCATTCATTAGGCAGTGCTGCCCATTGTGAAAGCTTAGTTTTACTTTTTCCCAAGCACTGTGGTTCTCATTCAGGGGACATTTTACCCACCCCGCCAAATGTTGAAATCCCCCAACATTTGAAAATGTTTAGAGATATTTTTGGTTGTCACAATAGAGGGAGGGGAGATGTTATTGGCTTCTAATGAATAAAATCAAGGGATGCTGCAATGTACAGGATAGCCCCTCCCATGACAAAGAATTACCCACCCAAATGTTAGTAGTATTGAGGTTGAAAAACACTACTTTAGGGGCAACTGGGTGGCTCAGTTGGTTAAGTGCCTCCAGCTCAGGGAACTCCAGGATCGAGTCCTGCATCAGTCTCTCTGCTCAGAGGAAAGTCTGCTTCTCCCACTGACCCTCCCCCCATCATGCTCTCTCTCAAATAAATAAAATATGTAAAACAAACAAAAAACCACACTGCTTTAATGGACCCCTCTTGTCTTACTCTGCCTGTGTGATCCACACTCTCGGGGGACTACTTCTTACCTTCTAACAAGATGTGAGTCAACATGTCTGTGACTGCTTTCTCCTCCCTGTTATGGAAGTTGGAGCAGCAGGGGCTGGGGGCCAGTGCTTCATTCTTGGAACATTGGCACTGGGTGTGTATTTTGTCAAATTAAGAACCAAATAATCTCAGGTAGGTTAGGAGCCTGGGCATCGTCAGGACAATCATTGGATTATGCAGGTGAACATGGCATAGACTGATGACAGGCAATTGCTATAAATCACTGTTAGTCTTACTTCTAGCCACAGGCAACTGAAAGCAAGAAATGTATAGAAACCAGCCCTGGCCTGTCCATTTTAGAAAATTAGTCTTGTGCCCAAAGCCAGGTTTGCACATTTTTCTGAATGAGCTAAGCAGAATATTTTCCATATAACCGAGTGAAAAGAATTGCCAAGTGAAAAGAATTGAGAATAATGAAAGTTTTGTTCCTTCAGGGGTACTTTAACACACTATTTTATTTTAGGGGCAAATAGTATTTATTTTTGAATAGTATGGGCTATAAATGAGCATTTTTAGTTTCTAGGGAGTGTTTGAAATATGAAAACTTTAGAAAATACAAAAATACAATACTACAACAGACAATCCCGTATCAGTTTTCAATGTAAGCCACTAACTATAAATATTGGGGTTTTTTGTTTGTTTGCTTGCTTGCTTGTTTGTTTTCAAGATTTTATTTATTTGTTTGACAGAGAGAGAGAGCACACACCAAACAAGAAGAGGGAGTGGCAGGCAGAGGAAGAGGGAGAATCAGGCTTCCCACTGAGCAGGGAGCACAACTTGGGGCTCTATCCCAGCACCTGGGATCGTGACCTAAGCTGAAGGCAGATGCTTCACAGACTGAGCTACCCAGGAGCCCCTAGATATTAGGTTTTTGTTTTTTCTTTAAGAATCTTTTTTAAGAATGACAGTTGTATAAAGGCTTGTATAGGAAGATTTATGCCAAAATATATATTCTCAAACTTGACTGTTTAGAATAGCCCTAATGCTATTATAATTGACTAAAGAGGGGAGAAAATGGGGTTTTGTTTTCTTTTTCTCTTTTTTTTTTAAACCACAATTTTGGAAGGAAATCACCAGCAGTACAAAAGCTGGAAATTTGGTCAAAACCAAAAAGAAGCCATAAACACAGTATCTTGAAGACGAAGAAGAATGTGAGACAGAGTGGGGGCGGGGGCAGAGAGAAGGTCACAGGCATTGTGGTTAAAGAGCAGGTAAGATCAGGGGATCAGGGGCAGACACACTATGAAATTCTGCTTACATTTTCATGAGGCTATTATTCATTTCCAGATATATACAGTGTACTTGCCACTGGATTCCATCAGCCAAACCAGAAGGATTCCTGAGGTTCTCGTTTATTTCTGCTGTCTAAAACCATTACCTTCCACCTCCTAAAAGACTCAACACCACAGCTTTCAAGTCAAGGCCAAGGACGCTACATCTCTAGAAGCGAGTGTACCACTTGAAAAATGATTGCACTTTGATGTGCTTTTTCTCTCACAGAAATGATTTTCAGTCATAAAGGCCCATCTTGGCTCAATTCGAAACCTGACACACAGTGACTGGTATGCTCACACAAGTCATCAAAACTGAGAACCATCTCTGAAAACATATTACCTTGCTTCTGAGTCACTGTGCATGTGATATAGATGGGGGTGACTAATTCCCTTTGTCAGTTCAAAGCCAAATACTGAAAGCAGCATGTTTTCCTGGATATTTAACTAAATCTTTTTGGCTACATTTACCAGGCTAGAGCTACAAACTTCCATAGTGCTGTTGCATTCAGAAACACAGTGGGTTCTCATTCGTGGGGATTCCACACTTTGAAGAGTATTTACAGGTCCATTCTTCACCCTAGAGGGTCTGGCTCTGGAATCTAGTAAATGATGGATGGTGGGTACTCAGAGCATTTAAATCCCAACCAACTTTTCCAGCCACACATCTGACTCTCATATCTGATCATGCTACTCTGTATATCATTATGTATATTTGAATGGGAAGTTGGAAAGAGCTATATTATTAAGCATGCCTAGTGTGCTAATCCAGAGATCTTACAAACTTTAAAAATCAGAAAAAAAAAAATGAATCTAGAATTCTGGTGTTTGGTCTACATTGTGTCTACATTGTCTACATACCAATTTAGGAACTCTCTGTGGATTTCTAGGACCTCCGACCCTAGTGTCTTTGCCTTATGCCCAGATCTCTGGTCCTAAAGCATTCTTCCACCTTGTCCCTATGGAAGCTTAGGCTTTGTTCATTCAACAAACCTGGTTCTGAATATTCAATCTACAGTGCTAGGCAAGTTTTCAACCTCTCAGCCCTACGTGCCCAATCTGTCTAATGGGGTATTTAGCATGCTTATGTAATGCATAACACAGAGGAATAGCTCCATAAATATTGGTCGTTCTTCATTTCTCCTTCCTAGCATAGACACTTTAACTTTATGGGGCTCCTCTTAAAATTGTCAGTGTCTACCAAATATCAATTATTCAAACAAAACTCCTAGTGCTGGCAGTCTATGGCATATGCAAGCCTAATTTTCCCACCTCCCTCCCCATTTGCCTTTATCCTGCACCATAAGGTCACTCTTACTCATCTAATAAGAGTTCATCCTCCACCCCTGTCCTAACATTCAAGGACCCCATCCCTTCTGAAGGGGAGACTCTACCCCACCATTTTGTTGCTGAAACTGTACTCTTTTTCTAAGGGCCAATTTAACTGCCACTTCCTCCAGGAAGCTAGGAGAACCTCACTCCAAATGCATTCTTCCAAATTTAGAGACTGAAATTCACCCTTTGCCTTTTAAAATCAAGTCAAATAAACCAAGAACACACGGAGAACTTATTTAAATTCACAGTAGAGTCAACAAATGGAATAGAAAACAAATACGCCTGAAAACAAAACAAAACAAAACAAAAACACCATTTGTTTCATTTTAGCTTAACCTTTTGTCACTCTAAAAGATGAGTTTGTGTTTACATTAATTCTCAATGTAGATGAAACTCTTAGATCCTTGAGGGGTCTGGTATACATCCTGTTTGCAAACTAAGGTTTCTTCATGAATGGAGAATAAAATGTGCATACACAGGCCTGAAACAGAAACCTTGCTTTGGGGCACTGCTATTAGTTTCAATCTTTTTAATCCACATCTCTGAAACGTTCCACTTTTCCAAAGTACAAAGCCGGTTTTCATAGTTCTCTCTTAACTTGTTTTCCCAATGCACTCCCATCAGTCTGATGCCAGTGAATTTCTGTTGTGTTTATTATATTTTGTCTTCTCTCCACCCAGCCCTCCCCCACCCTCAGATCCCACATTGTGAGCAAGCCTTTGAGTAACCAAAAGCTTATTAGCAAATTTTCCAGCAAATAGAATTTTTTGGAATTTTTTCCACCTTTGGTTGATGGGCTTACACTGAAATAAACCAGTCATGTTTGTGCTAGACTTCTATTGGAACTTTGCTTCCAGTCACATTTAATGAATGAATGACAGACTGAATATACCAATAAAATCAAGCCATGAGTAAAAATAGAGAAAGGCAGAGATACACTGAGTAAAAGAGAAAGAATATGAGAAGGAAAAGTTGGGAGAGAGAATGAATGTTCACTCTGGACTCCTGTAACAAAAACTTAAAAAATATAGTTTTTCCTACATTTAATATGAATATGTGCATGTCCGAGAGAACTAATTTAAGTAGCTAAACCCTTTTTTCTTTTCATGTAGATCTATTCTGTGACTATGACATCAAAATATTGATAAACCTACTGATAATGTAAATGTTAAAAGTCACAAAATGAGCATGAGATCACAATTAACTGACTTTAAGTAATAATGAGACGTATCTAGGTGAGTAGAGAGTCACATGAACATCAAACAAAATGGCGGGGAGGTGGATCTAAACTTCCTTATGTCTGAAAAGTTTCCACCCTACAACTATATTCACTGCCTTAGTACTGGGTCACAAGTTAAACACTTCCATTTAATTTTTTTCATTTGATTTCTCCACAACTTTCTTATTACCTTTCAAAATGTACCAAAGAACAGTTTCAAACTAAGATGAATAATTAAATACCAATGGGAAAATGAGAAGAAAAAAAAAGAGCTACCAAAGAAATAACATCATAAGTGGAAAACCTTGAAAATGGTCACATTTCCATCCTTTAAATCATAGTTCCATATCTTGACTCAACCTACAACATGTATTGTTAATTTCACTGAAATTTGTTTCAAGGATCTGAGAAGACCCAAGGTGATGATCAATATCTACATCCTTACCTTAAGTCATGCTAACACCTAACACTTTCTAAATACCCCAAGATCCTTCTAAAACCTCCAGCTACTAGATAAGTAATAATAATTCCTCATTCATAAAACAGTACTGTGTATTGTTTTATAATTGTTTTCAAATATTGCATCATACTTTGATTCCAGATGGGTGCTGACTCAATGCTTGCTTCATTGGATTAAAATATATAGAAATTGTGAGAGGAATTCAAGAGTATTATGGACCTGGGAATGAGAAGTCAAAGCAAATATTAGGTTGGAGACAGAACTAGGTTTGTATGCAGCCAACTCAGAGCTAAGGGCCAACCTCGTTGGAAGAGTTGACACAGCAGTGCAGCTGGAGTTAGTTTATTTACCTGTGAAAGAAAACACGTACACAGAGAGATGACCAGAAGCTGATGATGCCAAAACTAATTAGAAAATGTGTGGTCACCTGCCGTTTTGCATTTTTATGGAAAAGATCAATAATTCATGACTAGAATTCAAATTACCTGCCAACACTGTTAATAACATCCTTTCATCTACTGACTCAAAAGGATCAGGTCCATATTCATGTCCTCAAACACCGCACATTTCCATGTCATGTCAGGATGCTCTTCTGTGGCAAGCATGGTATCATGCCCAACCTATCTCATTGTTCCCCGCTCCACCACAAACACTAACCCAAACCAACACCTCTTTGAGCTTCTGGGATTCAGAAAGTACATAGGACTTCTGGTCATCACTAGGAATCTGGTATTGTCCCATTTACAAATCCTGCCTTTGTGATGTGTCAGTCTGATTTAGAGCAAGAGCAGACAGGATATAAGAAGGGAGAGTAGATAAGGGGATCAAAGTGAGATTGCAACCAAAGTTGGAAGCATTGGGTAGACATGATTGTGAACAGAAAGGAGTCTCTTTAAAGTCCTGTTTGGGGGCAGAATACTATTTAAACTTCCAAAGAGAAACACTAAAGCTCATCTTTATATATTATATGCCAGGGGGTACTAATGTTTTCTTGTCTCTTTTGGAAGTGTTTATTTGCATGGCAAAATGATCCAAGAAAAAAGAAAAAAGAAGTTTGTGTTCAATACATGATTTTATGTGTGTGTATGCTGATGTTCTAATTTTTTTTCTTGTCTTTTTGTTTCTTTGCTTTGGAACTTAATGTAACAATATGATTCCAGGGGTGCCTGGGAGGCTCAGTGGGTTAAAGCCTCTGCCTTCAGCTCACGTCATGATCCCAGGGTCCTGGAATCAAGCCCCACATCAAGCTCTCTGCTCAGCGGGGAGACTGCTTCCCTTCCTTTCTCTCTGCCTGCCTCTCTGCCTACTTGTGATCTCTGTCTGTCAGATAAATAAATAAAATCTTAAAAAAAAAAGAATATGATTCTAATATGCAAAATAAGATAAAGGAATGAAAATCTTACAGCAGCACTAATTTATTCTAAACATGAATTTACTTTGAAACTTGTAAATGCAAAAGTGAAAGAAACAAACACATTTTGCTGCTTTGGGGGATTGGTTTGTTAAAAGGTTTTTGTCTTGGATGTTGTCATCAAAATTTAAGTCATATGATTCAGACAGAGATATCTAAGAAATTCCATAATAAAATTTTCTAATACTACTTCTACTTAAGACCAGTGTGTATGACAAATGTGGATTTTGAAAGTATACAATCACAAATTATTGTTTTGACACAGATGTAAATTTGAAAAAAAAAAAAGATTATAATTTTAACAAAGGACTATCTCTTCTGCCTGTAACCCAGTGATAGGAACTGGAGTCACCCTCCCATTATAAAAAACAAGAAAACTGAAAAAAGTATGATGCAAAACACCTATTTTCAGGTATTAGACAGCTGTCAGTCTAGGACCATGTTACTGGAGAGAAGGGAAACACATGAGGTGAGCTGTGTGATCACTGCAACTTTCCTCCTGGAAGCACTTGCTCAATTTCAAAACAGGGAAGGGGAGTCCAAGCAATGTGTGGCAGTCCCACTGAGTTGATTAGATTAGAATTAAAATTTGGAGATGAAGGCGGGTAGATATGAAGGCAGAGTACTGATGATGAGGAAGGTCAGAGAAATAGCTCTAGAAATCTGCATGGGACCCCTTGAGACCTTAACTGAACAGTAAGTAATGTGTGTGGAGGGTAAAACTAAACATGGTGCACAGTAAAACACAATAAAACTGGCAGAGATAAAAAGACACAAAGGAACTATAAACTGAATAAATCCCAAACTCACACAGGGATGGGAGACTATTTTGTCTGACCACTCCATCTGGAGAAAGCTTGTTGAGTGCCTGAGGCATTCAATAGACACCCCAGAAAAATGTCTTTATGGTAGGGCTACTCCATGCTACCCCAAACAAGTTGAAATATAAGCTCAAAATAATCCATAGGTATCTACATTTCCTGCCAAAATAAACTTCAAAACTCTTGAACTGAAGACTGCAAAACCCATACACCTATCACCATAACATATAAAATGTCTATAATTATATAAAAATGTACTGAACAGTGGGCGCCTAGGTGGCTCAGATGGTTATGCGTCTGCCTTCAGCTCAGTCATGATCCCAAGATTCTGGGATGGAGGCTCCACATTGGGTTCCCTGCTCAACAGGGAGCCTGCTTGTTCTCTCTCACTCTGTCAAATAAATAAATAAAATCTTTTAAAAAAAATACTGAACAGGAAAAGAAGCAGGAGAATGTAGCTCATAATCAGAAGAAAAGTTGGTTAATAGAAATAAACTGAGAAGTGACAGGTGATGGAATTAGCAGACAAGCATATTAAAACATTTATCATAAATATTCTCAAAGATTTAAATAAAAATAAAAACATAATGACAAAAGATAGGGAAGATTTTTTAAAATATGATTTATGGAGTTGACAAGCATATTTGAGAGGAAAAATTAGCAGGATGGGCCTAATAGCAAATTAGAGACTAGACAGTGAAAGATTAATGAACTTGAAGACATAGCAGTGGGAATGCAAAGGAAGTGCTAAGGAGAAAAAGGCTGAAAATAAATAAATAGAACTTTCATTATCTGTGGAACAACTTAACTGTCAGAAAAAAAGAAAAAGAAGTTAAAAGGCAAAATAAAAAAAATAAAGAAATAATGGCCAATTTCTCCATAAAACTGCAGTGATCAAAACAGTATTTCCAAATCAAGTGGTATTTCCAAATGCATAAATGTATCACTCAAGGGAATATGATAAAAATCTTAGAAATAGTTTCCCACATCTACGATCATTTGATTTTCAATATATTATGCTAAGGAAATACAATGGGGAGAAGAGTTCGTTCAACAAATGGTGGTAGAACAACTGGATATCTATGTGGCAAAAAAAAATGTCAACACTTACTACCATGGAGACAATTTCGAAATGGATCATCAACCTAAATGTAAAATCTGAAACTACAAACCTTCCAAAAGAAAACATGGGAAAAAGCCTTTAAGAAATTTGATAAAGACAAGGATGTTTTAAGATAGAAACAAATTGTTGTATACCTATACAATGGACTCAGCAACAGAAAGCAATGAACTTATATGATGCACACAACAACACAGTTGTGTGTCAAAAATATTCTCCTAAGTTTCAGAAGGTACAAACCATACTGGTGACTGGTGCATGACACAGGGACATACAGCCTACACTTGTTTGCTCAGAAAAATCCACCAATCTTCAGATTTGCTGCTTGTAAGATAGAGAAACAGAGATGGTAGGGAATCCCTTCTAATGTTGGGTGCAACCACATATATTTTCCAGACCCCAGTAGAAGTGGTGCCTATGGTGGCATCTAGAAATCTGATCTGGAAGTGGAGGCTGTATAACCTGAGACATCCTCTATGTCACTATCCTTGTCTGTGCTGCTATGGCTGTCTCCAAGCTCCCTTTGCTCATGACAATTTCTTGTGCCTTGTTCTTAGCCTTTCTGGGAATTCCGTGAGTTACCTGACATCCATTCAATATTCTTTTCTTCTTGAAATGGTCAGTGTTCATTTTTGTTTGCTACTAAGAATTCTGATTAATACAAAATTGTGTCAAATACCATGCATATAGTGATGATTTGAAATTGTATATGTCTAGCTCTGATTCCATTTACAGACACATTAACACCTCCTTGAAATGTCCCTTGGATACACACTCAACATCTATAAAACAGAAACAGAATCCTGAATCTTCTCTCCCACAAAACAGTAATTGGCTAAGGTATACTATTTCCTATCTATAGTACATCAATTCTCAGCAACCAAACAGCTCCTTCTTTCTTTTCATTATCCTAATTATCAAAGTATACATTTATCAAATTCATACAATCCAGTATACCCCTTTCTATTTGTTTCCCATCCCAATTCGCCACAGATAAAAGCATCAACAGAATCCACCAGCAGGCCAGAGGTTATTACCCCTTCACTTTATCACAAACAACAGGAACTCTGTTGCCATCTGGCCATTGCATGATCCAATTCTTGACTCTCATTCTGAGTCAGCTTCCTAGAACCACTTTCATACCTAGGATTACTGGCAGAGGGTTGGACTCCCCAGAAGCAAATACTGAGATAAGGATATTTGAGAAAGAGATGCATTTCAAATATGTCTAGCAAGTAAGTAAAAGGGTAAGGATGTGGGGCCAGAAAAGGAAGGAGGACAAAAAGCAGTGGGGTAGCAGCAAAGCCCCACAGAGTACAACTTAAGTTCAAGAATTCAAAGACACCCTGACCTCCTTGTCGGTCTCACCTCAGAGTTGGCCCCTTAGGGGACAGAGTATTTATATTCCCTCATGCATCAGCCAATGGCTAAGAGCTGTTTCTAAGGAAAACAAAATTTGCAGGCATTTCCCTTCTCTGTGCTTGCAGGCAAGGTGGGTTCCAGCAGCCTGGCCCAAAACCCACAAGTGTTTGTTTTTATGCCTCTCCCATTAGACTGTCGGTCACAGGAGGTCACAAGCCAGGTCATCCCAAACAGTGCTGTATCAATACCGAGCAGGGTGCAAAACAGCAACAGCACCTTTTGCCCCTAGCCTGGCACTGGTCTGGGCCCCTAGGGTTGGGGTGTGGAAGTAGGAAGATATTACTTAGGAAGCAGCATTCTGAGGAAGGCCATGTGAAGTCATTAGATCAGGATTAACAAGTGCCTCTGGGATGTGACAAGGAGAGAGAGCAGAGGTTTAAGGCCAAGTTCCTAAATCTGCAGGAATCAACATATTATCAGGACTGAAGCACATAGAATTAAGAGAAACTGAAAGCATTCCCGGATCCAAAATATTAGCACAAAATATTTTTAATGCCATGTTCGTGGCAGTTGGCATAAGTTAACTTGGAGAATAAAGGGGCTCAAGGAAGAAAGGTAACTTTGCCTATCTGTTAACAGTGTTCAGAAAAGACAAGCTACTCTCCATGGAACTGGGAAATTGCATGGAAGAATCAGAGTCATTTCTCCCTAAACCAGTTATTAAATCAATTAATGAAAAAGAGATATATAGCTATCTTTTTTATGGGGGAGAAAATGGGGTGAGATTAAGTAATTTAGACATCTTTGAGCCACTACGGAGTACAAGCACTGTCCAATAGAAATATAATGTAAGCCATAAAGTAATTTTAATTTTTTTGGTAGTTGCAGTAACAGTAAAGTATGAAGCAATGGGTAACAGTATTATTTTTTTTTAAAGATTTTGTTTATTTATTTGACAGAGATTACAAGTAGGCAGAGAGGCAGGCTGAGAGAGAGGAGGGAGGAGGCAGGCTGAGAGAGAGGAGGAAGCAGGCTCCCTGCTGAGCAGAGAGCCAGATGTGGGGCTCGATCCAGGGACCCTGGGATCATGACCTGAGCCGAAGGCAGAGGCTTTAACCCACTGAGCCACCCAGGCGCCCCTGGGTAACAGCATTATTAATAATATATATAATATACTGTATTTAACCCAATAGATGAAAAGGTTACCATCTTTACACATAGGCAATATAAAAATATTAATGACATATTTTATATTCAGTTTTTAAATTTAAAGAAATTTAAGAATTCAACTGAATTAAAAATTCAGATCTCACTAGCTATATTTCAAGTATTCAATGATTAACTATAGCTAATAGCTATTACACTGGACAAAGTAGACCAGAACCAAATATAATGACAATGTGAGACTATCTGAAAAACACTGCATTTAATAAATTTTATCTATTGTTTTTATCAGTAAAATTCTTACTCTTCTTTCAGGAGGGCAAATTTTTAGAAAATTCACTTATTGAAAGCTTCTTAATGGCAGATTATCAGTGAGGCTACCATAAAAGCCAAAACAATCATCACTTACTGAAGAGCTTTCTGAGTTAAGTGTGCTTTTATTTATAACTTGGGGCTCTCTGAAATGATTCATGACTTCAACTTGGTCTTTCCACTCAGTTTCCAAACGTGTTGCCATATAGTGGTCATGTGCTCACTGTGATCAACCCATGAGAGGAATGTAGCATTCTAAATAGTTCTGATGTAAGTATCACTGAAAATTTTGATGTAAGCTTCTCAGACTCCAAATAAATATTATCAGTACTATCTTACCCAAATCAAGACACATTAACACAGGAAATATAAATTCTAAAAATAAGGCCAAATATTAAAACTTTCTCTTTTTTTCCAAAGATTTATTTATGGGGGAGGGGAGCAGGCAGAGGGAAAGATTCAGACTCCCCCGTTGAACATGGAGCACAACACGGGGCAGGGATGGATCTTATGACCCATGAGATCATGACCTGAGATGAAACCAAGAGTGGGACACTCAACGGATTGAGCCACCCAGTCACCCCTAAAACTCTCTTATAACAACTTATTATGATCTTTCTCCCATTTCCCCTCTCATTCCTTCTCCCACTCCCAGGGTAGGAAGGAGAGAATCAAGCAACTTACTGCACACTGGAACACAACTGGATTCGAAAACTCCAAATTGGGAATTTATTCTTATAAAATCAAGCACACCTCCTATCCATGAAAAATGATGAGGAAATATAATCATGAATACAAAGTAATTTTTGTAGACATTTCTCAGGGAATACAATTTTTTATTTTAATAGATAGCTCAAAATGCCTTCTGGTCCAGTAACTTCCATTTCAAACCTCTCTTGAGAGAATCCCCCAAGTGAACAGTCTCACAATTTTGTTGCCAATAGTAGCCTAAAATAATTTAGTTCAAGAAATTTCTCCAAATTGTCATACATGTTTCATCACTCTCAATAAATGATGACCTGAAACGAATGTAGAGATGACCAAAGAAATTCTGGGAAAAATTTGACCAAGATTTACTGGGTTTTCATCCCCAACATGCCCCTCCATATTCCATATCAGTAGCTATCTTGATTGCCACCTATGGGACAATATTTGAACATTCAGATCAATCATACTCTCCCTTCCGGATTAAAAAGGAGAAGGATCTATCTTGAATTCTGTTTGATCTCCACCTACCTTCTTGTCTCACCTGTATTATAAAAAAGTAGAGTCTGCTAGACAAAGGAACTAGTGCAAAGGAATTTAACCCTGCTATAACCCTATTCCACATGAAATGGGTTGGAAAAGCAGTATTACAATAATCAGTCATTGGTGCCTGAGTTGGCTAAGCTTTTGCCTTTAGTTCAGATCATGATCCCAGGGTCCTAGGATTGAGCCCCTCATTGGGCTCCCTGTTCAGTGTGGAGCCCACTTCTCCCTATCTCTCTCTCTCCCTACCTGTGCTCTCTCTCTCTCTGTCACATAAATAAATAAAATCTTTAAAAAAAAAAAGATCAGTCAAGTATCCCTCTTAGGATAGCTTCGTGGTATCAAGAGCTGTCTTCATCAGAGCTCTCAGCTCTTTATCAGTGACACATAAAATTCATTAAATACATATTTATATGTACACATACATGCATATATGTATACATCATTTATCATCATATATATATGTATGTGAACAAAAACACACAGGCACACACTTATGTAACTCTCTCCAGAACAATCAAATTTGAAAGCAACTGATAAAGTGAAAGTTCCAGGACTTTTTTGGATCAACTAATATGTATACTTAGAGCTCTACAAAAGACCACTTGTTTGTAACTCACAGATGGCATCTGATTCCATAGTTGAGAGCTGACATTCAGATCTAAGCAGTCTGGATCACATCCTTGACCACAAGAGCAACATAAATATTCATCTTTGGAATTTAAGAGTCTCCCTTGTCCAACTCACAAATCAATGTTTAATGTGTTCAATATCATCCCTGACAGTGTATTAATAATTCTCCTAGCAGTAGGGATAGGAAAACATTTCTGAAGCAGAAGGGGTATGTCAAGGTGCTTTTTTCTTTTTCCCCTGTGTGACAAATTAAAATAATCTAGCTACTCCTTAGGCAGTTCTGTTCTCTGATTTACAAATTTTGAAGAACTATCTCTCCCATCTGCTGTTCCATAATCATCTTTTTTTTTTAATTTAAAGAAAGAAAAAGGGGCGCCTGGGTGGCTCAGTGGGTTATGCCTCTGCCTTCAGCTCAGGTCATGATATCAGGGTTCTGGGATGGAGCCCCGTGTCGGGCTCTCTGCTCAGCAGGGAGCCTGCTTACCCCTCTCTCTCTCTGCCTACCTCTCTGCCTATGTGATCTCTCTCTCTGTCAAATAAATAAATAAAATCTTAAAAAAAAAGGTAAACTCACATCCATGAGAATTGAAATAATAAATGTATGTCAATGAACTATCATTCATTATATATTTTCTAAGACGTCTCTGTATCTTGGTGGGGGGAAGAAAAACTGAAAAGTGCTAGAGTGAGTTATAACATTAACTGGGCAGATGAGTTAAGTCCATCTATATAACATGTCTAATACAACCACATTGGTCTCAGAAAATGCTAATTAGGTTTTCAAAATTATTTTTCACACATTATGACTCATGTGACTTCTCCATTTTACCCCATAAAGGAATTCAGGCTTTCTCAAGGTTGAGCTCATTCCTTTTGCAGAAAGAGAACAATTGTTGATATCTAAAAGAATGGATTAGATGGGGCCCCTGGGTGGCTCAGTCATTAAGTACCTGCCTTCAGCTCAGGTCATGATCCTGGGGTCCTGGGATCAAGCTCCGCATCAGGCTCCCTGCTTGCAACTTCTTCTCCTTTTCCCACTCCCCACTCTTCCTGCTTGTGTTTCCTCTCGCTATGTCTCTCTGTCAAATAAAGAAATAAAATCTTTTAAAAAATAAATAAATAAAAGAATGTATTAGAAATGAAAGAAAATACAAACATCACCAAAACTGTGGTTTCAAATACAGACCAACTTAAAATCCTTCTACAGTTTTTGGAATCAACCCTAAAAGCAGCTCTATCAACAAAAGAGATGGGGTTAGGCACTTCCTCGGGATCTCCAAGCAAAACTTGCAACAGGACTATGGTCTCGCTTCCCATATAAACATCCTTCATGGTGGTTCAACGGCAGCACCAAGACAGTCTGGCATCCCAAACAAAGCCATAGTTGGCACAGGCATCTCCCTAGCTCTGGAGTGAGATTAGAGATGGAAGAAATATCAACATCTCCCAAGGCCAGTGGAAGCAAATTTAAACTCTCTCCTACCACCAAACAAACAACCACAGTGGCATCTTAAAAGCTGCCATCAGATTGATGGTTCAGCCCCGCAAGCCTGAAGTGGCTTCTTCCATATCTGCGTCCTGTAATTAGTGGCGGGTGTTTCCTCCAGACACTCAAGAGTTAGAGATTTGGTTTGAATGTTGTTCTGAAGTCAGTCCAAATCAGGCTGGATTTTTTCTTCTGTGGGTGTTCTTCCCTTCCCTTGCATGTTTTCTACTCCCCCGCAACTCCCTCCCTATTTCAATTTTCTCCTGCAAAATCTATACATTTCCTTTGAAGTCCAGAATGTCCTATTGTGTCTCATGAGTTTAGTGCTTGTATTTTATTTTCTAAATGTTCGTTTTACTTTCCATAGACGAAATAAGAGATTAAATTGTTTGTCAAAGAGCGTGGCCACACTGAAAAAGATCCAAGTTTCTTTTAGCCAGAAGATGAATTACTCATGTCCATGCTTCACAAGCTTCATTTTTGTTTTTAATTTTTTTTTAAACAGAAGATGATAAAGGCAAAAAACAGCATTGTCTGTATTTGCTTGGCTAGCCACCTTCTCTTCTTAAGAACCCCACGGTTCCCAAATATTAGAGGAATCGCCCACTTCCCCTCTTGTGGGATTCTAATTAAAGCCCCAAACCTCTTGAAGTTAAGGAATGGAGATGTTCCTCAAGGTGGGCAATACTTTAGAGCCCTCTGGAATTGGAATCTTGAACGCAGAGACATAGGGACAGAAAGTTGTAGTTCAGGGGCACCTGGGTGGCTCAGTGGGTTAAAGCCCCTGCCTCAGCTCAGGTCATGGTCCCAGGGTCCTGGAATCGAGCCCCGCATCGGGCTCTCTGCTCAGAGGAGAGCCAGCTTCTCTATTTCTCTCTGACTGCCTCTCTGCCTACTTGTGATCTCTCTCTGTCAAATAAATAAATAAAATCTTAAAAAAAAAAAAAAAAAGAAAGAAAGAAAGAAAGAAAGTTGTAGTTCATCTATTTCTACCTTGGCTTCCCGACTAGATCCTCATGTTATAGAACACTTCCTGGGGTCCTTGCTTGGTTCTCTGCATCTGCTTTTCTTCCTGCCTTGTTCAGGTTAGAGTCAGTTTCCACTGCCCGTAACCAGTGAATTCCAAGTAACACTCAGTTAAGACCTATCACTCATTCTTAGGTGGATAATATATATACTAGATTCACGGGGTTATGTGTAATCAGTAGTGTTCTTGGTGTTGGAAAAACTGCAAGAGAAAAGGAAGACTGACTTATTCTCAGGGGGTTTGCTGTTATAGTTAAGATTACTCCCCATGCAACAGTTACTGTTCCCAGGTGCACAGAGACCTTGGGAGGAATGTGTTCATGTTCCGGGCAATGACTTTTCTTGTCACCCACTTAGTTTCACAAGCCTAAACCTGTAACTCATCCTTGACTTCTCCCTCCTCCTCACCCCCACACATCTAATTAGTCACAATTCACTCAGTGAGAAAATATTTATTAGCAAACCATGTGGACTGTGCTGATTTGATGTCTCCTACTTCTTTCCATGGACAAAGCCTCTGCTTTAATTCAACGCCTCACGATGCGTTTCTCACCGAACTCCAGCAACTGCCAAACTAGCACCTCTGATCTCTGTCTTTTCTCCTTATGGCTCCTTCTCTTCTAAAAAGACAGCATTTTCTTCCTAAAGGGCAAATCTTATCAGGTTGCTCTCCTAAAGCTTGCCAGCATCTTAGGAAAAGCTCCAAATGTCTTAGTATGCTCTTCACAGCCCTTCAAGGCACTTGAAAACTCTCCTGGAACAAAGGGAATTGAAAGTGAACAATTGAAAAGGCAAGGTTATTGTGATGTTGGCTCTGCTTGTCCTTCCAGCTTCCTCCCTTATCACTCCGTTCCACAGGCATATTGAGCTACTTACAGGTCTTCCTAGAACAATCATCTCATCTCCTGGCTTGAGCACCTGCTACTCCTCTACCTGCAGTGCCCTTCCTGCTCCCTGCCCTCATGTCACCTAACTGACTCCCACTCTCCCACCCTCTGAGCCTAGGAGAGCTACTGTTCCTTCATTACATCTTTTGTCACTCTGTGACTCCTCCCACACATCGCAGCTCCCTATATCATAATATACACACTAGCGCTCTATATTATAATGTTCTATTCCTTTGTATGCCTTTCTTTCTAGAAGACAGATTCGATTCTTCAAGTTTGGAAACACTGTCAGATTCATCTTTATATTCTCTGTGCTTAATAGAACACCTAACACATGAAAGCATTCAATAAATGTTTCATTGACTGAGTAGATACACATAAGATGTTTTCAGAAATAATGCTTGCAGAACCTTTTTTATAAACCCACATAACAGAGAAGACCTGGATAGAATACATTTTCAGGCATTCTATTTATAAACTCAGGAAACATCCTAATACCTAGATTTCTTTAGGACACTCTAAAAATGCCAACCCTGTGAATCATAACAAATGTATTACCTCAACAAAAAAATAAATTTTCTAGATTCATGCAAATTTCCCATCGACTGAGTGCTCCATGTACTCTCATAAAAACATCTTAAAATCTATAAATTTTCATAAAGCTTTGGATTTTGTGGTTTAATATTTCATACATTGATGCATCACGCATACTTGGAAGTATAAGCCAGTCCAGCAGGATTGGCTTTATAGAAGAAAAAGGATGAACTAAGCCAATCTGTTACAGCCAAAGAGGAAATATGCAAAATTTTTTGGACAATATTCTCTGATTAAATGAGTCAAGACAAAAGGAGTGGAGAGCTGCACAAGAAACAAGAAACAAGAAAGTTGTTATTATGATAGATACTCACCTAGCATAAAGTCAAAAAAGATACAAAATAGGGCGCCTGGGTGGCTCAGTGGGTTAAGTCTCTGCCTTCAGCTCAGGTCACGATCTCAGGGTCCTGGGATCGAGTCCCACATCACGCTCTCTATTTGGCAGGGAGCCTGCTTTCTTCTCCCTCTCTGCCTGCCTCTCTGCCTACTTCTGATCTCTCTCTGTCAAATAAATGAATAAAATCTTTTTTTTTAAAAGCTACAAAACATAAACATGGTTTCAGAGGCATTTGTAACAACAAAAAATAAAGGCAACATGCATATGGTAAAATGTGGCTATCTAGGTATACTGGTCACAAAAGATAGTTGGTATGGTCCTTTAAGAGTTTGTCCTCCTTTGGGGGCACCTGGGTGGCTCAGTGGGTTAAGCCTCTGCCTTCCTTGGGTCATGATCTCAGGGTCCTGGGATCAAGTCCCACATCGGGCTCTCTGCTTGGAGGAGAGCCTGCTTCCTCCTTTCTCTCTCTCTGCCTACTTGTGATCTCTCTGTGTCAAATAAATAAAATCTTTAAAAAAAAAAAAAAAAAAGAGCTTGTCCTCCTTCTTCTACCATGAACAGGTCTCCATCATCACCCCTATCCTCCACAAAGATGATTTTCTCTTCTTATAATTACTATCTTGAGCTGTTAATGACCACCACTTAGCATTAATCCCAAATTTGTAATTCCTTCTCTAGCTTCTAATTCAATTTTATATATAGCTTTCCTTTATATGCCACTACCAGATGAGTTGGCCCTTATCACAAATAAAATTTATTCAGTCATCTTTCACCTAATGTCAGCACTTCATTCCATCACCTATTTCTGAAGATACTGCCAATCTTCCAATACCATACCATTCTCAACTCCTTTTCCATCCTTTGTATCAGACCTCTCTCTCCCTCTATGTGTGTGTCTCTGTGTGTGTCTCTGTCTCCAGCTGCCATCATTGAATGCTCCAGAAAATCAATTTGTGTGGTTGTAAAATATCCCTTATATGCCAGATTTTTCTGATACTAGAGAATTCAGTGGAATATCATGTTATCTACATATTGTCTCACTGCCAAAGTAATGCCCCTGAACAATTGTCTACTGCTTTCATCTTTTCACTTCCACTCATCTTTCTCAAAGACATTCTATGGTTTCTCTGT
Organism: Lutra lutra; assembly: GCF_902655055.1. Taxonomy (NCBI): domain Eukaryota; kingdom Metazoa; phylum Chordata; class Mammalia; order Carnivora; family Mustelidae; genus Lutra; species Lutra lutra. Next base: position 17,815,990 of record NC_062278.1, read on the forward strand.
CTTCTAACTCTAGATTCATCATACCTATGGAAATTAATCTTGTATAGTGTTAGAATTTAAATTATTTCTTTGGGTCACCTGGGTGGCTCTGTTGGTTAAGTGTCTGCTTTTGGCTCAAGTCATGATCCCAAGGTCCTGGGATTGAGTCCCACATTGGGCTTCCTGCTCAGCTGGGACACTATTTTTCCCTGCCCCACTCCCCCTTACTTGTGCTTTCTCTCTCTTAAATAAATAAAATCTTTTTTTAAGAATAAACTCTTTCTTCTATCTAAGCCAATTTTACTATATCACAAACTTCCTTTCCCACCTTTGGTCAGACTCCCCTTCTCAATAGACCTCCATGTCTCTCTCAACTTATCCCCAATTCTACCTGGGTTAAGTGGGTTAAGCCTCTGCTATTGGCTCAGGTCATGACCTCAGGGTCCTGGGATTGAGCCCCGCATCGGGCTCTCTGTTCAGCAGGGAGCCCGCTTCCCTCTCTCTCTGCCTGCCTCTCTGCCTACTTGTGATCTCTGTCAAATAAATAAATAAAATCTTTAAAAAACAAATAAAAACATAAAAAAACTTGCTCTAATCTCAAATTTATGAAGATTTGCACAAGTCCACCATTAAATCCTTTCTGATAATATAATAGTACCTCCAGTGACCCACGCAAACTAACTTGGATTCTTATCATACATAAAGCTCTGGATAACTCTATTGAACAAGATAGACTCATTTATGCTGTACTAACAAAAAAAATCCCTGAATTTCAGCAACTTAACAAAAGTTTATTTCTCATTTATGCTGTATATCCCACGTGAGTCATCAGAAAGCTTTACTGTGTGATCACTCAGGTATCCCAGCAAATAGAGACTCTAATATTTGGTACTACGCTATCCTCAGTTGCCATGGCAGGGAAGAAGGAAACTAGAGAATGATGTAGAGGATTTTCTTTGCCTCTGATCAGAAGTGGCATAATTCATTTCAGCTCACATGGTGTCACCGAACTTCAAGTGGGCCATGAAATGTAGAGGAACAACAAATACTTAGTGATCCCTGCTATTTCTGTCCCGATATGTTTATATTAATAATATCAGCTTAGCTTGTGTAAAAAGGGAAGGTCTCAACCCAAGCATCACAACATTTTACATTGGAACGTTACTATCTACAGGAAAATAACTGAAGACTATGACTGCCTCTCCCAGCAGACCCTGTATGTCTCCTGCTGTTGGAGACCAAATGGAAAGCAGCATGGATAGGAGCATAATCTTAAAATCTTAAACCCAATAGCCCAGGCATGTTAGTAGTTCCCTAGCCAAAGCAGCTCCTTACAAAAGACTGCCACTTACTGATTTTGAGTTATGCTGACCAGTAAAGATGGTCTTGAACATATCTGATGTAATACAGCCAAATGGCCTCCAACTTCCAGAAATATATGAAAGATAGGAGTTAGCAATTGTTTCGTTTTACTCTTTCAAGTGTCTATGTGTTCTCTGTATTTAGAGAGAATTCTGTGATCATAGGAATTTCTTAAGATAAATTCCACCTTGTGCTCCAGTACCCTATTATCAAGAAGTACTCAAGGCTGCTTCATAGTGGACAAGAACCACTCCATTAGAAAGACCGTTTGAGGAGGGGCAGGAAAGATTTCTTCACTCCTTGCCTTCCCTTCTGTATGGAGAGGGTTCCATGGTTGACATACTCCCAGCTCCCCTGACTTACGCTCCTTCCCACACAGCTTATCTAACTGGGGACTTCAGAAAAGGAACCCAGGCTAGTGAAACCTGCATCTTCTCTTTTTCTGTTGTATGTTCTACTTTACTTCTCTGTAGGTCAGCTGTATTTTTGGAGGCGGTGCCCAATCATGCATGCCCATGAATAAGGTGAGTAAGGCTACATATAACTCTATATAGCTCCATATATAGAAGCCTACATCTTCTCAGATGCAAAAAAAACCAACATTCTCCAGTTTCAGTTTGAACTGTAATAAGGATGATATTTTTGTTCTCCATATGTTGGCTCATGTATTATATTTGTTGTATTTATTAATCGATAAAGACTTTAAGTGGGAAGTAAGGTACAATTTGTTACATCCCCCAAATAACCTCTAAAGGTAGCATATTGCTTTATATTATTTACTTAAATACATTTGTCATAAACATTTATAGTAGGCTTTTTTTCTACTGTTCACATACTACAACTACTATTTGAGCATTCAGCAATACTGACACATCTTTGTCAGTTATTAGAATGTTCAGCTACCATAAAGTTTTCATAGAAAGTTATCATTGAATATTGAATAATATTTGAAATAAATATTTGCAAATTTAATTTGTAATATACATGCATTATATTCTTAATCTACTTGTATCATGACTTGGTTATCTACATAGAGACATAAAAGAGAAGCAAATAATAAAAATCAACTTTAACATAACATTTTTTACTGGCATTTTCTATAACCCATAGACATGTAATAATGTATTCATTTGGATTCAGATAAGAGCATGTTCACTGGAAGTTTACGGTAGAGGCAAAACTTCAGAGAAAACCAAATTAACCAACAAATGTCAATGTTTTCTGATGAAAAAAAAAACTGGTCTTAAAAGATATTAAACACAGCTACAGTTCAAATCAACTTCCAATGTCTCATGTTGGATTGAAAATATAAGTCATTTCTTCAGTACATATAGTCTACAAGCTGCTAAGAAGATAACGTATACATTGAAACACAAAAATAACTGAAGTTTGTCAACCATCTCTCTCTCTCTCTTTTTCTCCCCCTCATTAAATTATACTTACTGGAAGGTCACGTAATGACTATCTGTTTTTTAGTGCCACCTTTTGGGGGGGTCGTCTTGTTATTACATAACATCAAAATCAAAAAACTAGAAATTCGTGTGTTTTAATTAAACTCTATCATATGAAGTTTACACTTTTTATTTTTCCCATTAACTGTACAGTTTATCAGTATAAGCAGATATGCAGTTTAATGAATATCTGCTCCGTTATATTCTGCAATGAAACAGGAACTGAAAGGTTTCCTTAGAGCCTTCTGACTGAAAGGATTCAATCCCCATCCATCCCCGAAAACAAACCCGAGCATTTACATCCATATAAACTCTGATCCAAGCCATGTCTACTCTTCCCCTTGTAGGAAACTTAAAATTCAGTGGACAACCGTGGACACTGAGGAACACTGTGTCATCGATTGACCGACACAGCCAGAGAAAACTCCGTCACTTTCCTAATGCTTCATGATTTGCAGGTGGTGGAGATAAAATTAAAACCAAGACCATCACTGTACTTCTATGAATCACATTCACCCACTGCAAAGAAAATACTGACTCTAACAAACATCCTTGGGTACTCCTGTCCTGGTGGAGTGGGTTGAACTCCAAGAGAGGTGTGAAGACTCTTCTCAAAATTCCACAACCAAATAACAGAAATGCTGGCTGACGTCTGGTATTTTTAAAATCATGGTTCTGAATCTGGCCAATGACAAAGACTGCTTTGCTCTAAGTTGGAAATGGGAAACATCGTTGACGAACCCAACCGTACCTTCCACTGACTCCCAGAAGTCGTTCATGAAAGAGTCTGTTTGCCATATTACCCATCCATTCATCTAGACTCCCAGAGTCCTATCCTATGACAAATTAGATCATTGAAAAATAAGAACCCTAAAAAATGTTAACATAGTTGACATAGAAAATATTTCACGGATTTATAATATGATTTTCACAGCCTTCAGGTCAGTGAAAACATGATCTCTTTACACATGACTTTAGAGTGTATTGTAAAACCATAGTAGTTTGCCACTGAAGTCTAACATTCTTTATACAAGTACTTCTTTTACATTTGACTCCCGGAAAAAAAAAAAAATGGTTGCAAGTGAGTTTGTATCATTTAAATTATTATGACTATAAAACAAAATTAGCCTAAATCTCTTTGCCTCCAGGCAAATCAAACTTTGTGCCTGATTATGGTAACTAAATCATCTCAAGTACTGGATCCCATTTACTTTTCCACTCTTTGCCCTTGACCTTTGTTCTGTTTTGTTTTCATTCCCAATTGTTCTACCTTATGCTAAGTTTACTTTTACAAATTGTCTTAAATCTTGTCAGATGTAACTCATGTGCCAAAATGAAGAAGTTAATTCAGGAATCCAACTCCAGCAAGGAGGTTGTTGTTACCAGAGCTTAGTATCATTTAGGAGAAGCATGGAAGAGCCAGCCGCTCCTGAGCCTTCCAAGACTTCATGGGTGTTAGCTGAGGCCATGGATAATCATGGCCCACGGAGAGGTAAACCGAAAGAAAATGACAGCAAATGCAAGCAAGTACCCAAGAGATATGCATCCAACACAGTGGGATGATAGGCAAAAAGACTAGCAATCTGTTTAAACAGAACTAAAGATTTTTAAGAGAAGACTTATGAAGCCCCCTGAGTCTGAACAAAAGGCTGGGTTAGCAAGAGTTTAATTACCAATGATAAGTCAGGGTGTCATAGCAAAAACAACACCGTGGTAGTCGAGTATTTACTTCATGATGAACTGCAGAGGTCGAGGTAACAATTGAGAAAGGGTCCAGTGCTTCCCTCGTGGACCTATCCCTCTGAAAAAACACTGCCTCCATGTGAGAAGTGAGGAATAAGAAAAAGGAACAGTACAAATCAATGAATTGTATAAATGAATATAATCCATGCAAGAAAGAGTACAGAATGCCATGATGTTCACTGGTTTTTCTAAACTCTGGATCTAGTTTCCATATGTCACATGGCATGATGAAACACAGCTTTGCTTCGAAGTCTTTGTCTTCAGGAAGTGTAGTTTGCCCACTTTGGGTTTGTGCATTGACAAAAATTAAAGCCAATCAACTATGTGCTATACACTAGAGTGGAGGAGAACATTGTTTAGGAATCCATGTAAGTGTCCACAAACACAGGAAAAATAAATTTTCAGATTCTTTTTTTTTTAAAGATTTTTTAAATTTATTTGACAGACAGAGATCACAAGTAGGCAGAGAGGCAGGCAAAGAGAGAGAGGAGGGCTCGATCCCAGGACCCCGGGATCTGAGCCAAAGGCAGAGGCCTTAACCCACTGAGCCACCCAGGCACCCCAACTTTTCAGATTCTTATTTGCTTTAAATTCCCTCTCCCTCTGCCTGCTGCTCCCCTTGTTTGTGCTCTCTCTCCTCTGTCAAATAAATAAATAAATATATATTTTTTAATTTTTTAAAGATTTAATTTATTTATTTGAGAAAGAGCCAGAGATAGTGAGAGAGCATGGTGGGGAGGAAAGGAAGAAGCAGGCTCCCCACTGAGCAGGGAGACTGACAAGGGACTTGATCCTGGGATCATCATGAGCTTAGCTGAAGGCAGATACTTAACCAACAGAGCCACTGAGGAGCCCCAAATAAAATATTTAAAATAAATAAATAAACACATTTATTTGCAAATCTCATTGTCCTCTCTTTGTTAGTACACCAAGAAACGATTGCTTCTAATAGTAGGAAAGAAATACAGTATCTGTGATAAAGTATTATTTCTCTTCTATTTATAAATTCTACAAATCAGCTGGTTTGTGGTTTACTTAAATAGAATCCTTGTGTAACGCTTACACACACCCCACAGACGTGTCTTCATATTTGAGAATTTCAATATGTTGATTGTTCCTCTTTCACAAACTGGAAATATAGCCTCAGGAATTACTGGATTTTTACCAAGTTCATTCAAATTTGACTTGCTCATTGAACTCTAGGAAATTTATTAATTTAATGTTGCTTTTGTGTTTTATATATTCATATGTTAAAACCCTAAGGAATGTCCACAGTTATCTGTTCTGCTCATTTGACTCCCAGCAGAAGATCTGGTTGAAACTTAGAGACCTTTATCTGAAATTTACACCTGTACTCATCTAAAAGAAATGTTTTCTAATGTGGATTTATATCTTCTATAGGCAACTATATGTTTTATGTTGTTCAAATAAGGAACATTTATGTTATATGACTTCTAATTATAAAATTACATTAAATGCAACCCAATTTTCAGGAAACAGAGTTTAAAACATTAGTTCAAAACTAAAAATGATATTCATTATTGTATACCACATATAATAAGCTTACATGGTAGAAAAGTACTAAAAACTACCATTAATCTATAAAAGCCTTAATATTAACTGAGGTACCTAGAAACTAAATTTCTAGGTGTTTTTTGATTTGTTTTGTTTTGTTTTGGTTTGTTTTTAGAGAGTGAGGAAGACGGTGGGGAGGGGAAAAGGGAGAGGCAGAGGGTGAATCTTAAGCAGGCTCTGCTAGGTTGTATAAAACTTAGAAAAAAATTTACAATGTGTCTCTGATTTTAGTCCTTTTAGTACCTCTAGTATAATTAGTATTTTCATTTGCTCTCGGTTTTTATTAATTTACATGAGTCTATTGTAGAAGCATAAAATTATATGAAAATATTGAAATAATTTCACAAGCTCTGAAAAAGTGGAATTTTTATTTTCACATGTTTATTATGGTGTTATTTGCACACTATATAGAAGGAGGCAGGGAGATAGGGTAACTGGGTGGTGGGCATTAAGGAAGGCAAATGATGGAATGCACACTGGGTGTTACGTGCAGCTGATCCATCACTGAACTCTACCTGTGAAACTAATAATACATTATATGTTAATTAATTGTATTTAAATAAAATTAAATTTAAAGAAATAAAGATGGGTTTCCATGACCACAAACTATCTGGGTTAGGAAAAGGACGATTTACATAGAGATTGTAGATGACATATCTGAGAAAGTGGAGAGAGAGAAAGAGGGAGAGAGTGAAAGACCTTAGTGTGGCTATATCTAAGGAATTGTGAATAGAGAGCTATCTTACAAAGACTTTCTGGAAATTGAATCTGGAACCGTTACCTATGGACTTGTAACTGATGTCATAGTGGGTATAGAATGCAGGAATCAAGAGGTGATTAATCCATTGCACTCAGGAGTCATCAATTATACCGAACAAAGTTTTCAAGCCAAAAAGTTTAGAAAAACTCAAAAACCAGAGGAATCATGCAAATATAGTTAAATGATTAGAGAACACGATCTTTATGACATGAAATTATTTACTCTAAAGAAAGCTAAAATCAATCGTCAGTCTGAAGCTTGGCTACTACCCAAAGGACGCAATTACTACATCCAATTCACCCATAACAGATGGAATTAATTGTAACAATGGAAAGATGTATGTGAGATAATAAAAGAAAAACTCTTCCTGATTGTGGAAGTTATTAAACTGTTGAAAGTTCAACAGTGTTATGGTCTTAGTAAATAAAATGAAATAGCAATTTTAGTAGAATTGCATGTTTACCATGTCCTTGATTTTCTTTAGATTGTCACCACTCAATACCTCCATCCTTTAACACTGTGCCCACTTCTGGGTGTTTCTAAACTTCATACAAATAGAATGATACTGTATATATTCCACAATATTGTAGGATATCCCACAATAGCCACAATATTCCATAATATATGATACTGTATATATTCCACAATATATTTGTTTGATTGAAATTATATTTATATAAATTAATCCATCTTATGGTGGGGTTTTTAGGTTTTGGTTTTTTGAGGTTTTTTTGGTTTTGTTTTTTCCTTTTTTTTATAATGATCATATTTTCTGCCACCATAAGGTATTCCAAGCACATCTTATGTTTCCTTTTCCTAGCCAACCATTTCACAAAGAGCCCTGGTTCCTTCTATTGCAAAATAATATTTAGGAATCAAGATCTGGGCTCCAAGTGTGCTTATTTCTACTGGGTTGTCATTACTTTTAGACCTGCTCAGCACATAGAATGTAAAGATATGTTTACGCGTACTAACCCATGCATACATACACATTCTATTTATTTCTGTATCTACTTATTTGTGTATTGAAAACATAAGTAAATATTTTATAGAAAATGAGATGTAAGTATACATATTGAGAATATTGAAAATATTAAGTATTATTCAAATATATATATACAAGTTCATACAGATATTTCCAATTCCTTTCCAACACTGCAGGGTTCCCTCTTACCTTTCCCCTTTGCCTATTTGTAAGGTTTTCCAGACAATAAGAGAAAAATAGGCTCCCATTTTCTACAATATATTTATTTATTCAATCATAATATAAATCATACTACATAAAGTGGTTTCATAATTACTAACTCATACTTCTGTGAAAAACAAATTTACTCCCTACAATGCATTATTTGTGTAATGCCTTTTTTTTTTTGTATTTGGCTTTAGATTGTCTACTTATTTTTTGTGATATACAGTTCTACTGATTTTTTAAAAATCCAAAAAGTCATGTATCCACCATTATCGTTGTGACACCAAACAGTTTCAACTCCCCCCAAATCCTCTGAGAGGATTGTTGGGAACATCTCCCTTCAGTTCTTACCCTAGCAACTATGGATCTGTTCTCCAGCCCTATAATTTTGCTTTTTCTGTAATAGCATGTAAATGGAATCAAGCAATACATAGTCTTTTGCAGATGGCTTCTTCTACTTAGCAAAATACATGTAAGATTTACCTATATTGAATAAATTGATAGCTCTTTCCCTTATATTGCTAAATAAATATTCTATTTTACGATTGTACAATGGTGTCTTCATTCACTGGTTAAAGGACAGTGGAGTTGTTTCTAGTTTTGAGCAATCAAGAATAAGCTGTTGTCCACATTCATGGAAAAGTTTTTGTTACTATAGGCTTTTATTTATCATGTGAAAATACTGAGGATAAGGATTGTTGAATTATGTGGTACGTATATGTTTAAATTTATAAGAATAAAGAGTTCAGTGATATTCATTTAAATTATTAACATGGTGTTAATGTAACTCAATGGGGGGAAGAATGCTCTTATCAGTGTGATGTCATGGTGGGGAAAGGATGGCCACAAATTTGTAGATATCTCTTCCACTGAGACATAGTCAGTCTCCCTTCCCTTGAATCTGAGCTTCTTGTGACTTTTCTCCCCAAAAGAGTCTGAAGGAATTGACACTATACCGATTTTTAGACCATAAGTGGGCTAGCAGTTTCCACCTTGTTCTCTTGATGCCATGAGCTACCATGTAAGAAGTCCAACAACTCTGAGAATAAGAATGAGAATGAGACAATGAGAATCCCAAGGCACATTAAGAAGCCCTCATTGAGAATGAGCCACCATGTGAGGTAGAGAGCAAGAGAGAATGGTCAAGGAGACTGATGACCACACATTTGAGCAAAGAAGCCATTTTAGAAATAGATCCTTTAGCTCCAGGTGCCTCAGGTAACAACAGAAATCAGAAATGAACCACCTTACCAATGCCTCCCAGAATTCCTGATCCAAAAAGTTTTTATGGGGGAAAATGTAAAAGTTGTCTCCTATTTCATTTTACATATTCAAACATTTTTTGAAATGGATTATGACTCTAAATGTAAAAGGCAAAGTTAGAAAACATGTAAGTAAAATGTTGGAGACATTTTATGACCTAGGATTAGACAAAATTTCCTAAAGAAGATTCAGAAAACACTAAACATAAAAGCAAAAGTTGATAAATAGTACTTCAATAAAATTATGAGTTCTTGGGTTGCTCAGTTGGTTAAGCATCTGCCTTTAGCTCAGGTCATGATCCCAGGGTCTTGGGATTGAGCCCCTTCTGTTCTCTGCTCATCAGGGAGTCTGCTTCTCCCTCTCCCTCTGTCTCTCCCCCACCATTCATGCACATGCTCCCTCTCTGTCAAATAAATAAATACAATCTTTTAAACAAATTATAATTTCTGTTTTTCTAAAGACACCATTTAGAACTTCAAAAGATTTACCAACAGATTGGGACAAGATACTTATAAAACATACATTTTTGTTAAAGATTGTATTTATTTATTTGTCAGAGAGAGAGGGAGAGAGCACAAGCAGGGGGAGCAGCAGGCAGAGGGAGAAGCAGGTTCCCTGCTGAGCAAGGATACCAATACAGGACTTGATCCCAGGACCCTGGGATCATGACCTGAGCTGAAGGCAAATGCTAAACTGACTTAGACATCTAGACATTCCTAACACATATGTATATATTTTTTAAGTTTTCATTATATATCTTTTTCCGATCTTCATTTTCAATCTATATATATTTTATGCTTCTTAATTAAGGCATAAAAACATGGAAATGTGTTCCAAAAAATATTTTATATTAAGTTTTATCCAGTTTTTGTGGTTAGTACAACGGAAACAATGGTCTTCTCTTACTTTCTGTATTTTATCAGAAGCTCTCCTTATTAATTTTTCTTATCAGATAAGATTTTCCTTTGCAGACATGTGATGTGTCCCTCTCTTGTAAATTTTAGAATCAGTTTGTCAAATCCAATAATAAACTTTTGAGGTGTTTATTTTAATTGCATTTCATTTATTGATCAATTCAAGTGCCAATTATTTTCTTTAGATATGTTTTTCAATCCGTAAATGTATTATATCTGTCCATTTGTCTTCTTTAACATCTTTCAGTAAGATTTTATATTTGTAGGATAATTGTTTGTTTGTTTGTTTGTTTGTTTACTTACTGGGGGAGAGAACAGAGAGAGAGGTACAAGCAGGGGGAGGAACAGAGAGAGAGGTACAAGCCAAATCCGTGCTGAGCATGTAGCACAGAGCCTTATGAAGGGCTCGGTCCTATGACCTTGAGATCATGACCCTAGCAGAAACCAAGAGATGGTTGCTTTAACTGACTGAGCACCCAGGTGTCCCCAGACTTGTGAATCTCTTATGAAATTTACTCCTATATACATTTCGTTTCCAATATAATTAAAAATGGCTTATTTTATTTGATTTCATTCTGTTTATTAGTATCGAAATGCAAATTAGTGTTGTATATTAACCTTATGTGCAAAAATTTGATATATTTTCTAGTTAATTCCAATTGCCTACAAATTATTTTTATTAGATCTTCTATAATGACCATTACATAATTTATGAGTAAGGATATCTTTCTTACTCTCCAAAAAGAATGTTTATTAAAAATGGCTATAGCAGTTCATATGTGTAATATTTCCAAATCTTCTCAATTAAGTATAATTGTTACCATAGAATTTTTATAGAAACCTTTGGTTAGGTCATAAAATTTCCTTCTATCCTTGGTTTCCTATGAATTTATTTACAGTGAATGGATGCTAAGTTATACTTACTATTTTCCTGTATCTTTTAATACAATTGTCACATTTTCCCCCTTCAAATTGTTAATTGTAGTAAATTGCATTCACTAGTTTTCCTGTATTTTTTTTTTTAGATTTTATTTATTTATTTGACAGACAGAGATCACAAGCAGGCAGAGAGGCAGGCAGAGAGAGAGAGAGGAGGAAGCAGGCTCCCTGCTGAGGAGAAAGCCTGATGCGGGGCTTGATCCCAGGACCCTGGGATCATGACCTGAGCTGAAGGCAGAGGCTTTAACCCACTGAGCCACCCAGGCGCCCCTAGTTTTCCTGTATTAAACTTCTATTGCACTTGGACACCAGGGCAAACAGTATTTATCTTATTTTTTATACATTGTTCAGTCAGGTTCACTAATATTTGGCTAAACATTTTTGCCTCATTGTCACAGAAAGATAGCCTGAAATCTTCCTCATTCACTCTTTTGGTCTAAAACTTAATGCTATTCATATTTTTTTTTAAAGATTTTATTTATTTATTTGAGAGAGAGACAGTGAGAGAGAGCATGAGTGAGGAGAAGGTCAGAGAGAGAAGCGGACTCCCCGCGGAGCCGGGAGCCCGATGCGGGACTCGATTCCGGGACTCCAGGATCATGACCTGAGCCGAAGGCAGTCGTCCAACCAACTGAGCCACCCAGGCGTCCCAATGCTATTCATATTTAATGAGCTGGAATGTTGTCTCTTAGTATATACTCAAATTACATTTAAGTTTTTGATGAGCCCCCAGTGCCCCCTCCCCAGAAAAAATTTCCATTTGGAATGATGTGCCTTTTTTCAAGTACATATTTTAGATTTTCCTTAGAGTTTATTGCAGGCAAATTCTTTTAGATTTTCTTCATCTTAAAATGCCACTATTTTGCCTCATTCTTGTCATATATCTAGTACACTATTCTGCACTGATAGCTATTTTTTCTCAGTATATTAAATGCTTATTGCATTTTCTCAGCATATTAAATATATTATTGTACTTTCTTTCACTGTTGCTGTTAATAAATCGTCTCAGAATAATTGCGGTTAACTCTATAGGTTACCGTCTATCCTGATGGCGGAGGTTTTTAAACTATATCTTCTGATCTTTTGAAGCTGTATTCTTCTGTTTTCTACCCTATGGGCTCTCGTACATTCATGGAAATTTCTCCATTATTTCTCTCCAGTTCATAGATTTGCTCTTCATCTTTGTCTAATAAACTGATAAACTCGTTTTATTTAAATTTTATGTGCATTTTTATGGACACTTACTTATATTTTGTATCTGTTAATTCCAATATCTAATGTTTTTACAGGTTTGATGCTGTAATTTGTTTGTCTGGTTTTTGTTTTAGTTTTGATTTGTTGTGTTTTTTTCCCCCCCTGCTGGTTCTCACTTAACATGGTTTGCTTAGTTTGTTTTATTTTGTTTTGCTTTGCATTGTTTTTATTTTTACTATGAGCTCATATTACTGAAGACGTTATTTGAGCCCTGAGTTGAGATGTTTTTGTTTTTTGTTTTTTAATGAAAGAAATCTTTTGTCCTGCCATGTCCCAAAAGCACTGCTAATCAGGGACCACTTTACACTGAATATTTGTATGTTCAGCATTGAGACCACCCAGGAAGTATGAATTCAGTCAATAAAACTAAAGTCAGTTGGCTGTGGTTACTAAGTAGAAAAGAAAGATTTTATTCCTCTCCATACAGTATCAGAGTTCAAGGTATTAATTTTCTTGTCCTCTTTCAACAGGTGAAGGTATGGGGTATGGAGATGCAGTTCCCTGTGAGCATCCCATCTTGCATATACTTAGGGTTTAGCTGTGTTGCCCACTTCCAAACAGTTGCAGAAAACAAACTTTATCCATACAGAAAATTCTTTTAAGGGGAACTGATACAGAGGTTTGTTTTCCTCTGTTGATTCCTTGACTTCTAAGAATTCCTTACTTTCTTAACTATTCACAGATGCATTTATAAAGATTTTATTTTTAATATTTCCTCCCTCTCTCTTTAGTTGTTTTCAGCAGAAGAGGTCTTAAGGCAATCTAGTTCATAACACCGCTTGAAATAGAAATAAAATCCTGTTCACATTTAAACCCTATATTATAAATTGACATACCAACTCTCAGTTATTAACTCTTGTATTAGAAAGTTCTTGTCAAAACTGAGGGTCACCAGGGGGGAGCTGGGGGATAGGGAAAAATAGGTGATGAGGATTAAGGAACATACCTGAGATAAGCACTGGGTGTTGTATGGAAATGCTGAATCACTCTATTGAACACCCGAAACTAATATTATCCTGTATGTTAGCAACTGGAATTTAAATAAAAACTTTAAAAAAAAATGAACAGACCAACCATTCAAAAACTAAAAAAGTAAAGAGTTCTTGTCCACAACAATTGAACAGTAACTTAACAACTGTTGTTTAAAATTGTGAAAGATCAAGGAAAACATTAAAAAATCTGGCTTCAAGTAATTCCTTCATCATAAAAGAATTCATTTAAAATATGCCCCTCTTTGCCTCCCATCATGGGCAAGCATCATTTGTATATTAGTCTTAATAGCTTTCAGTTCAGTTCACCTGAAAGAAACATTTGTTTGCTAACTGTCTATAATTTTAAAGAAAGAAAGAAGAAAGAGAAAGAAAGAAAGAAAGAAAGAAAGAAAGAAAGAAAGAAAGAAAGAAAGAAAGAAAGAAAGAAAGAAGAAAGAAAGAAAGAAAGAAGAAAGAAAGAAAAGAAAGAAAGTTAGTTGCAGGGGAAGCTAATCCAATCCCTTCCTTCAAGGACTTTACCTTCCAGTGGGAGAATTGTATAAGTAGCCAATTATCAAAATTTGATACATATAAAGAGTAACAAAAGAACTATGGATACAGTAACAAAAATAGAAGAAGGGTGCTTGTTATTACCTCAGCATGTCTTTTCGGATGTGGGGGAGGAACTGGCATCATCCAGCATTTTTTCACCATGGAGTCGTCATAGAAGCATACTGAAAGTAAACAAAATTGCTCCAGCTCAGAAGAGGCTAAAGGGTTTGGGAATTCAGGAGCATCAAATAGAACAGAGAAATGTACAGAGATAGAAAGCAGCATTGTGTGTGCAGGAAACTACAAATAGTGTTTACCCTGAGGATTCAAATGGCAAGGAGGCCTGTGAGAGATGAGATTGTACGAATTGCCATGGGTCATGGGAAGGAATGTGAATTTTATCTGCCACATGAGTAGGAAGCATTGTTTTAAGCAGCAAAGGAGCAAAACAATTTTGTAAAACAGGTATGTTAATTAGGAAATTTATGGAGGATGGAATATGTGGGACATGTCTATGTGGTTTTTTCTTCATTCTTTATTGTGTTTCTTTGTTTTTGGTTTAGCATTTTCTACAGATTCTTTTATGTATTTCTGCAGCATTTATTTATCATTATAATGGAAGTATATCATTTTGTCACCTAGAAAATTGATTTGATACACACATACACACACACACACACATATGCACCCATTAGAAGTTTTATATGTATATATATATATATATATATATATATATATATATATATATATATACATATACATATACACACACACACACGCATATATATATATCCTATCTACCTGTACATATCTATAGATAGATGGATAGATCGATATTTATACATAAAGTTTCTTTTATGCATGTGTAGATAATTTTTTAAAGTTTACAGTATAAAACACACACACTTCACAATGTTTTGTAAACTTTTTATTAGCTTAAAAAAGATACCATGAGGGACATCTGGGTGGCTCAGCTGGTTAAGCATCTGACTCTTAATTTCAGCTCAGGTCATGAGGTTGACCGCCACATTGGGCTCCATGCTCAGTGTGGAATCTGCTTGAGATTCACTCTCTCCCTCTCTCACTGCCCTCTCCCCAACTCACACTCTCTTGAAAAAATAAATAAGTAATAAGTAAATAAAATCTTTAAAAAAAAAAGTACCATAAAAATTTGCCAGATCTTTAAGGTTTTTTTTTCCCCACAATATTTTAATGCTACCTAGCACAAACTCATATATCACTATTCTAATTTATTTAAAATTACTTTTATTGGGATGCCTGGCTGGCTCAGTCAGTGGAGATTGTGACTGTTAATCTTGAGGTTGTGAGCTTGAGCCCCACATTGGGTATATCTAAAAATAATTTTTTAATTACTTCATCTAATTGTATTACTTAAAATAATTTTAAAATCTTAAAAAATAAAATAAAATAAAAATAAAATTGCTTATATTGGAATACATTTTGATTTTTCATGATTAGTAAAAAAAAAAAATCACACAGGGAAACACTATTATATATAAATGCTTTAGCATACCTGTAGGTATCGCTTTAAATTACATAAATAAAAATGGAATATTTCCCAGCTAAAGGTGAAGAACATGTGGAAAACATTTGTGGCACATTTCCAAATTGACCTCCAAAATGTTATGCTCGTTTCCCTACTCTGAAGAGTGCCAGTTTCTTCATACTGTCTTCAATATGGGAATGTAATTTGAGATTTAATTTAAATTTATTTGGTTATTAATAAGGGGTTTCTTGATATTTATTCTGAGGTCAACTATGTTTCTTCTTTGGTGAATTGCTTATGTCATTTTTTAAAAAAGATGTTATTTATTTATTTGACAGACAGAGATCACAAGTAGGCAGAGAGGCAGGCAGAGAGAGAGGAGGAAGCAGGCTCCCCGCTGAGCAGAGACCCTGATGCGGGCCTTGATCCCAGGACCCCAGGATCATGACCTGAGCTGAAGGCAGAGGTTTACCCCTCTGAGTCACCCAGGTACCCCTGTTTATGTCATTTTAATTTTTTTATTGCAACACCCAAATTTTAATAATTGTTTGTAAATGAGCTTTGTGTTCTAAAAACATGAATACTTTGTCATACATGTGTTAAAGAAAAAATATGATTCAACTAATAAAGAACAGTGAGGCAGCCTTTATTCAGGGGACCATAGCGAGAGGTGTAGGGACCCCTGCAATCGGGTTTTGTGCTGGTGAGAGAGATGAGGCTCTACTGCAAACACAGCAAGGAAAAGTAAGAATTAGAGCCAAGGAGCCCTGTAAGGCTCTGTGGATGGAAAATTACCCAGAGGAAACAGCAGGGGCAAAGGGAGATTCGGTGTAACTGGCCCAACAGGATTCATTGCTAAAGGCAGGGTGGTCAGACATCCCCTGGGGGGTGGTGAGAAATGAGGAATCTGATCAGATACAGAGGATAGGGGATTTCTAGCAAAACTGACTTAGCAGGATTCTTGCTAAAATTGGGCATTCCAGAGACAAACATGGAAGCCCCCAAATCAAGGATTAAAAAGAATTAGGAGAAACTTGTGTAGAGTTTGGTCAAAGAGGGACCTTTGTCACATTTTTTTTATATTATCTCAATTATGATCAATCTAATTTTTTCTTACGTTTTTTGACATATGACAATTTTTAAAAGATATTATTTATTTTTTTGAGTGAGAGAGCACAAGCAGGGGGAGGGGCAGAGGGAGAGGGAGGAGCAGACTACCCACTGAGCAGGGAGCCCAATATGGGGCTGGATCCCAGGACCCTGGGATCATGACTTGAGCCAAAGGCAGATGCTTAACCAACTGAGCCACCCAGGTGCTCCAACACATGACAACTTTTAAGTTAAATCTATTGGTGGTTTCTTTTTATAATTTATTTGCTGTTATGCCTTAAAACACTTTCCTTTCTCAATGATAAAACAGGTATATATGTCCATGTTCTTGTTCTCTTCTTATTTCAATTTTTAACTTCAGTTGTTAAAATTCCACTAGGATGTGCTTGGTATGTGGTATTAGATAGAAAACCAACTTATTTCTTGACAATTTAACAAATTTACTAAAGTGCAATAGTAATATAGTCTCTACTTGATCAGAATATCACTTTTGTCACAAACATTTTACAAGTAATCATAAGTTGTTCATAGACTTTTATTTTGTGGAATAACTATTCATGAACTATTTGTTTGAACGAGAGTAACATTATGACATTGAATGTCTACATTCTCCTTCATTGTTGTCAAAGATTACTTGCCTTTTCTCATCTATTAATTCTTGTATACAAAACTCAAAATGATTGTCATATTACAAAAGAAACATCATTTAGCCCCTTCCAAGGGTCAAAACATTGTTACTTTTTGTCCACATAGTTAAAAAATAAAAGGGATGGGCACCAGGGTGGCCCAGTTGGTTAAGCATCTGCCTTCAGCTCAGGTCATGGTCCCAGGATCCTGGGATCAAGCCCCATATTGGGCTCCCTGCTCAGCAGAAAGTGTGCTTCTCCCTCTCCCTCTGCCACTCCCCCTCCCTTTGTGCTCTCTGGAGCAGGCCCATTGGCTTGCTCTCTGTCTCTCTCTCAAATGAATATAAATCTTAAAAATAAGTAAATAAATAAATAAATAAATAAATAAATAAATAAATAAAAATAAAAGGGGACAAAAGACTATAGAATGAAATGTGTTTCCCATTTGCTCCCAAATACTGAAGTCTCCTCTGGAGAGACGATCAGTATTAATTATTATGTATCTTTAAGATATATTTCATGTATATATATCAAAATTCTAATCTATTTACCTTTCTAGTGATATGGGGAGCAAAAGCAAAAGCAAAATTAAATTTCATCACCACTACGGTGAGTCCATTGACAAGTCCTTGAAACAGGCAGAGTGACCGTCCTCTAGGAGCTCATCTGCCTCAGTGTTAATACTCTGCTAAGAACAAAAGGCAATCTTAGCCTATAAAGATCCTGAAAGTCTACTTTACCATATAAAAATTCCTTTGCAAATGTCTTTTATCTCTATCCCCCAAGACACATGTTGGCAGTCATCCCCCAAACATAAGATCCACTGATACACATCTGAAGGGTCTCAAGACTAAGATTTTATCAGAGACTATTTGGGGGGGGGCAGTTTACGATGTATCTAGGGATTTTTTTCATATTATTTATCACTCTTGGGGGTTTTTGTGTTCCTTACATCCATGATTTTTTTTTTGTCTTTCATTAATTTTGGGAAATTCTTGGATGTCTTTTCCTTCAAAGATGTCTTCTGCTTTATTCTCTTTCCCCTGACTGCAAGTGCACTTACTTGTATGCTAATAGTTAGAATATTATCCCACAGATCTTGAATATTCTAGTGGTTTTTGTTTGTTATTTTATTGGCCTATTTTCAATTTTAGGGACTCTCTCCTCAGCTATTTCAGTTTACTGGTAAGTCCATCAAAGAGTTTCTTTATATCTTATGCTGTGTTTTTATATCTTACATTTTCATTTTGCTTCTTTAGAAAGTTTCCACCTCTCTTTTGACGTGACACATAGTTTCATGCATGCCGCCTAGATTTATTCATAGTTGTTTTGAAGCCCTAGATACTTTAAAGAAGCAACATTCTGGGTCTGGCTCTGTTTATTCCTTTACCTCTCCATTTTTTGCTCCTGTTTTTTTAGGGCACATTTTCATTTTCCATTGAATGATGGTTACTGTGTACAGAAAAGTAGAAACCAAGGTAATTGGAATTTATTCCAAGAAATGTGTACACCTTTTTTTTTTTTTCCTTTGGTTCAGTCATTATATAGGGGAGGGCAAGGGTCAACCTACTTAGTTAGCTTCTGTCACTTTCAGTGCACCGTAGACTTCTACCTTGTGCTAAAAGTGGTGTGTAGGGTACCAAAGAGTTTCTATGTGTTAGGTCTGTAATCAAAGGAGTGAGACTGATACAAAGCAAAGGTCAAGCAAAGCTTTATTTTGCGCCAAGCATCGAGAATCAAACCAACTGTCAAACCGACCGGTCAGGACTGCCTCTTACAGAGAGGGTGACCCCTCCCTGCCTTACAGACTAACTTTTATAGAGCAAAGGCCATGTAGTTGGGACTGGCCACACACAGGTGGCCAATGAGATTGCAACACACAGAGAAAGCTGCACTGTCATGCTAGGTCACACACGGGTGGCCAGTTGAATTACAATTTACCCTAGTAGATATTTGAACTAGCCTATCACCTTGGTCAGAATTGGTGCCCAAAAGGTGGGGCCCACACTCCTTGGTAGCTAGGGAGACAGTATGCTTGCCCCACTGATTGGATGTCTTCACCTGGCCTAACCTGCCCTTGTATTTGGGCTTTGTTACTTGGGACTAGTTTCCTGGACTTGCTTTTAAGTAAGTTTCCGGTGGGGGGGGTGCAGGGTCAGTTTAAGTTTTACTGCATAAACAACAAAATCACTGTTTAACCGGATGGAATCGCTCTGGCTAAATAGGCCCTTCCACTATGATGTTGTGTCTTCCATGGACACGGATATGATATTATTTGACCAAATCATTTTATAACTTTCAAAGGTTGTTCTAAATTTGTTATGTTCCGGTGTGTCCGGGTGGCTCAGTTGGTTAAGTGTCTGCCTTTGGCTCAGGTCATAATCTCAGGGTCCCGGGATCAAACCTCACATTGGGCTCTCTGCTCAATGGGGAGCCTGCTTCTCCCCCTGTCCCTCCCCACTGCTTCTGCACTCTCTCTCTCTCTCTCAAATAAATAAATAAAATCTGAAGAAGAAGGAGGAGGAGGAGGAGAAGAAAAGGAAGAAGAAGAAAGAACACCAGAAATATTTCATGGACAACATCAATGATTACATAAACTCTGTCTTAGCTATGGAACACCAAGCAGGTCGGTTAATCTCTCTGAGCTGTTAATAGTAATAGAATATACCACAAGGGCTATTTTGAGGGCAGATGAGCTAATGCACAGAAAGTCTTTAGGGTAGTGCCTGGCAATCCAAAAGTTGTCCATACACATGAGCTGTCTTCATTTCTACCACCACCACCATCACTATCATCATCCTCGTCACATATCCAAATCAATTTCATTCTCGTATTTTTATATATGTTTATCTTGGATTATACAATATTTTGAATTATTTATGTCTTTGACTCCACCAAGGAGAAAAACTTACATTTGATCATGATTATTTTCTTAGTTCTTTTTGATGAGTTGGTGACCATTCTGGGCCTGTACATAAATGTCTACTTCAGCATTTACCAGAGAGTGAAGGGAAAAAAAGGAGTCGTGTTGAATAAGTGTTTTGTTTATTTTCTTTAAAGATTTTACTTATTTATTTGAGAGACAGAGAGTTTGAGAGAGAGCAGGAGCGGGGTGAGCGGAAGAGGAAGAACCAGACTTCCCGCTGAGCAGGGAGCCTGATGTGGGGCTCAATCCCAGGACCCTGGGATCATGACCAGAGCTGAAGGCAGATGCTTAACTGACTGAGCCACTCAGGTGCTCCAGTAACTGTTTCATTTAAATGGCACTTAAGATACATGTTTAAAAATATAAAAGTGCCAATTCAGAAAATGGGCTCAAAACTGCAGTATTATCACAATTTGTAAAAATAAGATTGAAGGCATATACTGATTTCTCTAATATATGTGTATATAATATCACACCAGGAATTAGTTGTAGGATAAAAATTAAATTATTGTCACAAACTATTTTTGTTCTTTAGTAGAAGCATTTCCCTCTAATCTGAAAACAGATACAAAGGAATCTATTTTTCTTAGGGATATAAGATTCTCTTCATAGTTTCACTATTTTGTACCACCATTAATAAGAATCATTAGGAAAGTGAGAAAATGCCATGTAGAGAGCCCAAAAATTTATTCCTATTACTTTACCCAATCCTTTTTAAAAGAACAAATAAATCACGTGTAAAGGAAAAAATATTAGAATATGAAAAATATTAAAAATTTTAATATTAAATTTAAGTCTTCAAGCTTAAAGGTTTGTTTTGTTTTGTTTTACAATGCTCCAGTCATTTTTTACACCAAATAATAACATTTTAGTATTTTAGTCTTATAGGCACCCAAGATCTTTTTTGTTCAAAAAACAAAGAAACACTGATAACATTCCTAAATGATACCAAAGAAAAGTTTTGCAGAAATGCAGAAAGAGTTAAACAGTACAAGTTATTCAGTAAACTTTCAAAATTAGATCTTAGCATAATTTTCTTTCTTTTTCCCTACGGCTAAATGGATCTAAACTGAATTTCTCAGTAACTAATCCCCTTTCTTCTGTGACTATCTGCGAGTTATCATACCAATTCTATGTTCCTTCTATACAAAATGATTAATAAGGATAATTTAGTGGAATGTAGAAACTAAGCCATACCAAACAAAATGTGTTAGGCCAAAGACAGAAAATAAATAGAAAAACTATTTCTAAAGTATATGACCCTTTTCATAAGAAGAGAATTTCCCCATGTTCTTTACCTTAGAAAAGGCACAGAAGTGGTAGTTCTATTCACATATGATGCATTTTTATGATGTTTCAAAACAATGAAAAGAAGAAAATTGTATTGAAAACTCCTCTTTTGTGAAATCTTCACTGCCGCTGCCCCCCTGCCCTTGGACGAGGCTAATGCCTCCATCTTTATGCCATCCCCTCCACCTTATCTCTATTCCCCGTGTATCCCTAACTACACTGGGAGCAACTATTTCGATACATTCGTATTTATTTTAATTTAAAATAAATTGAATTAGCCAACATATAGCACATCATTAGTTTCAGATGTAGAGTTCAACAATTTATCAGTTGCATAGAACACCCAGTGCTCATCACATCGTGCTCATCACATCACGCGGCCTCCTTGATGCCCATCCCCAGGTGACCCCTCTCCCACCCGCCTCTAGCAACCCTCAGTTTGTTTCCTAGAGTTCAGAGTCTGTCACGGTTTTTCTCCCACTTTGATGACTTCCCATTCAGTTTTTCCTCCCTTCCCCTATGATCCCCTATGCTGGTTCCTATATTCCACATATGAGTGAAATCATATAATTGTCTTTCTCTGATTGACTTACTTCACTCAGCATAATATCCTCAGTTCCATCCACATTGATGTAAATAGTAATGGCTGATAGTTGAGTAATACAGTCCATTGTATATCTACACCGCGTCTTTATGCATTCATCTGTTGATGAACATCTTGGCTCTTTCCACAGATTTTCTATTATGGACATTGTTGCTATGAACATTGGGGGCAGGTACCCTCTCCAATCACTGCATTTGTATCTTTGGGTTAAATACCCAGTAGTGCAATTGCTGGGTCATAGGGTAGCTTTAAAACAAACAAACAAACAAACAAAAGAAGGGCACTTGATGTAATGAGCACTGGGTGTTATATGCAACTGATATATCACGAAATTTTACCTCTGAAGCTAATTTTTTAAAAAGTGCTTTCTGTTGGGAATCACAAGTGAATCAACATTAAAATTTAACTTCCCACATTTACAAAATAATGCAGAAAACTTAGATGATTGCCTCAATAGGTTAATAAAATGCACAAAATAAATAAATGTATTTGTATAAGATTTGCAAAAGCAATTATTTAAACAGTTCTGTATAAGACTGAAATTTCAGGGGCGCCTGGGTGGCTCAGTGGGTTAAGCCGCTGCCTTCGGCTCAGGTCATGATCTCAGGGTCCTGGGATCGAGTCCCGCATCGGGCTCTCTGCTCAGCAAGAAAGCCTGCTTCCCTCTCTCTCTCTCTCTGCCTTCCTCTCTACTTGTGATCTCTCTCTGTCAAATAAATAAATAAAATCTTTAAAAAAAAAAAAAAAAAGACTGAAATTTCACAGTGCAGGGCAAATGCCATAATGCCTGGTACGGCAACTGACACAGCAGATATGTGAGAAACATCAAAAATTTAAAAAGGAGAACACAGAGAGAAAGATGGGAAAGTGGGAGGATGGGAGGTAAGAAGATTGACGAAGTCGCAGAGGAAAAACTTGATACAATTGTTAAAAAGCCATTTGAATTGGTAACAAAATTTCTTCTCCCATTTTTTGGCCCGGATTTTATGCCTACAGAGAATGACTTGGAGCTTTCACCAGCCAATTAAAGCGAGTAATATTTCTGGAAATAGCAAGATGGCTATACTTGTCGTAACAGAATCAAACGTAAAGTGTAAAAAGGGAAAGAAAAGTACCAATATAAAATCCTAAATCGGGGCACCTGGGTGGCTCAGCGGGTTAAGCCTCTGCCTTCGGCTCAGGTCATGATCTCAGG
The DNA here is from genome assembly GCF_902655055.1 of Lutra lutra. Lineage (NCBI taxonomy): Eukaryota > Metazoa > Chordata > Mammalia > Carnivora > Mustelidae > Lutra > Lutra lutra. The sequence goes on from NC_062278.1 coordinate 17,839,200, forward strand.
GTCCTGAGATCGAGCCCCGCATCGGGCTCTCTGCTCAGCAGGGAGCCTGCTTCCTCCTCCCTCTCTGGCTGCCTCTCTGCCTACTTGTGATCTCTGTCTGTCACATAAATGAATAAAATCTTTAAAAATAATAATAATAATAAAAAAATAAATAAAATAAAATCCTAAATCTTCGGAAAGAAATGGCTGACAAGTCATAGTTACAGCTTAAGTGAGATTTTCACATTGTGCACTCACTTCTGATGTGCAAAGTACATAAACAGAGATATCTCTAACTTGACATACTGCTGATGGGGGGAATAGAACTTTTTTTTTTTCGGTCTTTTTGGTTTCATGATATGAGTTTTATACTGTCCCTAAAATTTTCAAGTCTGTTCTTAGAATTCAGGTAAGAATTACTTTACCTCATGGTACCTGGGCTCAAAAAGGAATGGGTGACAGTCTCAGTGTTCTGTCAATATCCAAAGACCCCAGCTACTCAGAAATGACATCTGGGTTAGAAGATTGATTCATTATGTTCTTTAAGATTGTATGGTTTTGCCTTATACTTCCTGCTCATCCCATGTCATGTCACTAATCTCCTTGTGTTTTAATTTCTAATTTTCCAAAAGAGGAACAAATGCTTGACTTGGGTCTTCTCCCTCTCTGTAGTATGTTTCCGTATCACCCAGTGAGCTCACCTGACCCGGGCACTTGTGCCTAACAGGTGTGTCTCTGCAACTCTCTCGCAACATTCTTTTGGGTTTCACCTACTTCGTTTTATTTGATTTCTAATTTCGAATGAGACGTATATATAGCTTATGCAGTTGCCATGAGTTTGGATGAACGTCAGTTCATCCATTAAAGCCTCTGTCTTCAGCTTGGGTCATGATCCCAGGGTCCTGGGATCGAGCCCTACATTAGGCTCTCTGCTTGGCGGGGAGTCTGCTTCCCCCTCTCTCTCTGCCTGCCTCTCTGCCTACTTGTGATCTCTGTCTGTCAAATAAATAAATAAATCTTTAAAAAAATAAAATAAAATAAAATTGGGAAGGGCTTTTTGGCAGAGCTGTAGTAACATGGCTCAGTCTCTGTACCTGAGTATTCAATATATGTTAGAGATGAGGGTGGTGTGGATGGATTCCAGAAAACATTACATTTACCTACTCAGAATCCAGTGTGCTTAATTTAAAGTTACAAAGCCATAAAACTGAATACTTTGTATTTCCTGACTTGGGGGTACAATATGGAAATTTGGAATCTATTCCTTCTTTCTGATATATAAATATATATACACATCCATACATAATATTTATATTTATACTTACATGATGCACATATACATATATGTCATTTTCAACCAGGTCATAGAATCTACAAGACGTAGCACTGAACCTTTGGAAACTACATCCCTTTATGCCATCATATTCCCCAGTTCTTTTATAGATTTAATTCCATAAGACAAAATCATCTTATTCGATGTCTTAATTCATTGTGTCCTCACACTGGTGACAAAAATACCATTAGCCCACAGTGGTTTCATAGAAAAAGAAAAAGCAGGTCTGATTTTTTCATATAAACAACATTCTAATTATGTCAAGATTTCACTGACCTAAAATTACTGAATAATTACCTCATCGAGGACACAGCATATAATAAATTGCTCGTACAGCAGAGCTATACCATAAAACACACAAGCAGCAATTTGGATACCTACTGTTATTCCAAGTGCTAAAATTGCCTTTAAATTATAGAATAGTGGAGCTGGCACTGTCCAACCTGCCCATCTCACAGATTTAGAAGCTAAGTTCCAGAGAGTCTATGACTAAGGTCAGTGAGCAGGTGGTTGCACATCGGAAATCAGTTGCCCTGACTCCTACCCAGTCCTCTTTCTTCTATACTCTCACCACCCTTAGCAAGTTTTAACTAGAGTTATCTGCATATTGTGCTTGATTGTATTAAAGGTTGAAAGAATAGATTACCTAACTCTATCAGTCATTGGCTGTGTGAGCTTGGCCAAATCCCTTAACTTTTGCTGCCTTGGCATCTGTGAAGCAAAGATAATAAGAACAATGAAACTACATGTGAGGATTAATTAGCTTAAATACGTAAAATATACATGGCACACAGTGAACACTAAAGAAATACCACACATTATTGTCATGGGAAACCCCAAGAAAATGTGAATTCTGATATAATGTCATTCACAACTGGCTCCCTTCCCCTGCCTAGATTTTTTGTTTTTTGTTTTGTTTTGTTTTGTTTTGTTTCTAGCATATTGGAGCTCTTGAGGAACAACATTTAAAAAAAAAAAAAAGGCACAGGTTATCAAGGAACAGCAGGCAGCCCCTTTTCGGAAAACAGGGAATTGGAAATGGAATAGGAGTTAGCCAGGGATGCCTGCATGGCTCAGTGGGTTAAGCTTCCAACTTCTGATTTCAGCTCAGATCATGATCTCAGGGTAGTGAGATCAAGCCCCTGCATGGGACTCTGTCCTGGATGTGGAGCCTGCTTAAGATTCTCTCTTCCTGTCCCTCTGCCCCTCCCCCACCTCAAAAAAGGAAAAAAAAAAAGAGTAAGGGTCACTTATCTACACACACACACACACACACACACACACACAGCCCATTGGTGTTCTCCTAGCCCAATCTCCCTAAATCTGATGGACAAAGACAAAGTTTCCTAGAATCATTACTATTAGCCTAGCCTAGAAATCTCAGACAGGCACCAGACGAGAACCATCCCCATGGATAGTAATCCATTGTGGACAACTACCACCAATTCTCAGAGAGCAGGTGGGACTAATCTGTTTTTGGCTATTTCTTCTAGACCCCCAGAATTTCTTGTTAGCTAATTGCATATACTCCAACAGGCCACACCATTCACCTTAAAATAATATAATTCTGCATTTTCACTGCAGATTTTGTGCATGATGGCGAAATTTTTCACAACGGTATGACAAACTCTTCCATAATGTCATACATTTAACCAAATTGTCTTATAACACTCTTAACCAAATATAATTTGATAGTATTGCCATTACTATTGCAGTGCTTTTGACTAGCATTGTTTCCACTCCTAGATTTTAGAAAAAAATTGGGGACCATAATTTGTATGACCATTGTTTCTTAAAAAAATTTCTCTAGGAAAGAAGAGGCTAGAAATGCAGGAGAGGGGGCAGACGTTAAGGAAGGCAAGCACCTTTCAGAGAAGGGCTGACCTTGCCCCTGCTGAGAACTTCAGGGTCTCTTGGCAACAAGAGGCTGCTCTGTGGTGTCAAAGAGGCGATACCTGCCTCTGACAATCTGGAGGGCTCAGGAGAACGTGGAGCTTCTAGATTCTCAGGCTCCATCTGAGGTCTCCATCTCGCGTCTCAGGGCCCCATATTTTTCTATTAGGACCCTGACTTTGGCATGAGGCAACTATAAGATGAGGCATTTTCATATTTTCAGCCGCATCTGCCCTCTGGCTGTGGGAGATAAGGATGACTCAGGACATGCCTTAAACTTAAGTATCAGAAAAACAATCTCTTCTCAAAAACGTTTTCAAGGCTTCTAAATCAGGGGTTACCACGCTTTTTTTGGTAAGGGGCCAGATAGTGAAGATTTGGGGCTTGTGGGCCACTCGGCCCCTTTTGCACTTGTTTAACTCCGCCTTGTCATGCAAATGTAGGCAGAAACAAGACATAAACAAACGACTGTGTCTTCCTTCCAGTAAAATCTTATTTACAAAAATAGGTGGCCGGCCCACAGGCTATAGTTGGCCAAACCCTGCTCTGAAGCAGTTGTCAAAAGCCATCCAACCACGTGCTCTTCTTAATTACTCTTTTCCTCATTCTCTCTAAAAGCCCGGCTGCAAAGACCTGCCACCTCAGACCACAGTTAGAGTCTTTGCCATTAGAATGCCACTACCTGGCGCAGGCGACGGCACCCCACCAACAGCAGCTGTCCCATCAGGGAGCAGTCCGCCTACAGCAGCTTTAGATACTCATGGTTTGACATGAGTTGACATTCAGTGGAGCCCAGAAAGCAGCCTCAGGAAAGGGCTTGAGGGCATGTAGTCTTTGAGGAGGTCAGAAGGGCAAGGAGCAGGTAAGGTAGCTTAGGAAGCAGGAGAAGGAGACAAGGAATAAGATGGAGAAGGGACAAAGCCAATGCAAGGGTGCATTAGGGACACTTGGAACTTGGTTCTATCAGGACCCTCTGAAGACACACGTACAATGGACCTTTATACTATCTCCAAGGAAAAGAAGAGGACTACAGAAAGCAAGATAGAGTCGCTCATGTCAAGCAGAGACGCAAGCACTGAAGCATGTTGTAGCTAAGATCATTAATAGCTGAGACCCAGCAGCATGGTAAGACCATCCTTCTGCAGCTCAGACGTGCTCCAGGTGAGAAACTGCCAGGACATAGGGTGCAGCTGGGAAATACCACCAGGTTACACCTGCCCAGAAGTGTTTAGAGCAGCAATGGCCAGAGTTGAGGGCTCGGAATAAGGGCCAGGAGAATGGGAGGTAGGCAGCAATCCTAGGACTTTGAAGATACTCAAATGTCAGTCATTGGGAGCTACTCATTGCCATGGCAATGGTGAAATTGTCAGAAAACCACAGAACTTCATAATTAGGTCATTGGTAATTGATAAACTACAAAGGAGCGTTGGTAAGTCGTAAATCCTTCTTATAGGAAGGAAGCTTAGAAATCCTCAAATTTGCTCTTTGGAATCTCAAAAATTACTTCCAAAATATCTGGACAATTGATTTTCCAGTCTCTGCTTAAATAGCTTGGGGGGGGGGAACCAAAAACAAAACAAAACAAAACAAAAAAGCTTCTATTTCATTGAGCTGATCAATAAATTATAAGCTAGGTGGGAATAGTTTAAATTTCTTATTCTGTGGTCTCATGTGCCTCCTACTGACTAAAATTGTCCACTTCTAATTCCAGAATTTATTAGAGATACTACGCTAGTATTAATTGGTTTTAAGCAATAAAACATTCTCGATACAATTTTAAGTTCCTGTGACATTTGGAAGTCACTTCTATTTGGGGTGGGTGGTCAAACATTTGCATGAGGTCTGGCCCTTAGGAGTGATTTTAAATTTTATCGTTTGTCACCACCTGGTGGTAGAACATTTTCTTGTCTTCTTAGAATTTTGCGCTTGAAGTTCTTTTTTGTTGCCAAGGAAAAACCTCTAAACCAAGAGAGTAAGTTTAGCAAGTATGGAACTTTAGCCTTGATAGTCAGGTATAAATGTATACTAACCATACTTACACACTTAATAATAACATTTGTTTAGTGAATGATTTTTTTTTGTCTTAGTACGCAGCAATGTCTATGATTTTTCATTTGAATTGTAAAAAGCCCTCAAATGTGATGAACGGAAGTTATCCACAGTATTATGAGGTAGTTTCCTTTTTTTTTTTTTTTTAAGGCTTAATTGATTTTTGGTTTAAACTGATAGAGCTACATGATTAAGGACTTGGCTAAGGCATTTTATCACTGTTTTAAGTTTTATTAACTACACTTAAAGTTACAATATTTAAAAGATATTTTCCATGATACCAAAAGGCAAGAGGAAATTGGGTGGAAATGTATCAAATAAGATTGCAAAGGTGTTAAAAACTTTAAGTCCAGCCTTGAACTCTTTGGACAAACAGCTTGAACATTATTTGTTGTAGAACGTCGCCACCTCGTGGATTAAAAAAGAAGTACTGAAGGCCGTGGATTTCTTAAGGTGGAAATTTCGTGTTGCCAGAAAGTTCCTAGTTAGAGTTTTAAATAAAACTTAATCACTGGAAACAACAGTAATGACAGATCTGACAACATACTTACTTACCAAAGCAATTAATTGGTTAAAATTCCCAAAGGCATTTGATGAAAAAGTATGAGCCAGAGTTATTTCTAAGTCCCCAATTTGGCTATATCTTAGGCAAGTCACTTAACCTCTGTGGGGCTCAATTCCACATCTGTCAAACAAGGGGAGTGGATTAGACAGATCTTACTCTTCGGTTCTTGCAAATGCATGACTTTGAGGTCCCAGCTATTTTAAGTCCAAATGCAATTTAGAACAATTTTTCTGTTTTTTTCTTAATATTTGTATTTCTGGGTATGTAACTGGCTTAACATAAATGTATTCTGTTTGTTCATTTATAATCAAATAAAATGTCCACTGGTCCAGTGTTACTTTGAGCCGCATGTTTCCTCCCAAAAACATTAATGTTAAACAGTTTTATTTTTCTAATTGGTAAATCCTCTGGTTTGAAAATATGAAGAGCATTATATGTTTATGAAATATGTACATCGTTTCTGTAAACAATGTTTACATTAGAACAATGCTAATAGCTCATGTGTTTTACCAGATTCCTTCATTTCATGGCCATTTCAATACTTAATTTGATATAGACTTCTAGAGAATTATGAATTGAGTATTGTGTCTGTAGTATATAAATATATGAAACACATACAAACATGTAAAGTATAAATAAGAATGAATAACTGTTTATTTCTTGTACTTTAAAATGCACGAAACTTTTTCTTTTTTCTGTTAATAGAGGACACAGATGCTTTTAAAAGGCCAAACTATTAATTGTAAAAATATTTTTATGTCAAATATTTTAACTTTTATTAGGTCATCTCTACTAATAATAAAAACTGGTTAAGGTCTATAAATTAGAGCACATCAAGATTTATGCTTCCATAAGCACATATGTATTCTATAAAGAGAAAACCAGAAATATGGAAGGGGGGAATTCAGCATGTGAGCATTGGGTACACGTTTAAATTGTTTAAATCAAGAAGCAAACTTTTTCTGAGTGGGAGTACAAAACTGACTAACAAGGATCCAATATCACATGTCACTTTTACTAGCACCATGTACAAATTTGATTCCTTTGGTCTTGTTTCTTCTCTAGTAAAGTATGTTTTTCAATTCACAATTTTGTTTATAAATACATGTACATATTCATGTCACACCACAAACGCCTGAACAGAGTGCTGGTCCTTAAAAACAAAGAAGTAAGTAGATTAAATGTTCTACTGAGCATGGATGGACTTTTTCAAGCTTAGTAATTGGCAACTTCTACATCCATGCCTCTGTTGAAGCGATTAAAAAAGAATCATTTCCCAGAACTACAGGTGCACAACAGATTGGAGTCATTATGCAAAAGAACAGAAATCTGGAGAGAAACCCAGTGAATAAAAAAGCCATGTTCCTGGCCATTGTTTTGCCATTAGTTCTCTGTTTTTTCCAGCTCTATTTGTATATACAACATGAAATCTGCAAAAATTATAACGGATTTGAAGTAAACCATTCAAGATTAGAAACGTATGCCTTGAATTAAACAAACTTCCCATAAGAACCGCACTGGAGGCAGAAAGAGACTAAAGGCCCAACTTGCTCTAATATAAAAGCTAAATTTTACGTATGGGAGTTCAAAGTTGGGAATGTATTACATGATTTTTTTTTTTTTGAAAACTACACATTTTTTCTGCTGGTTTTCTGAATTTCTCTGTCCCCATTCAAGCAAATCACATTGAACCTTACTGCTCTGGTGAGTTTTTCAGGCCCTAGACCACCTCAAGTATCTGAAATCTTCATCTCAAAACCAGTCTGATCACCACCTTCTGGTCACCATCTATTGTTTCCAGAACCCTCCTCTAAACAAAGGGTTTGAAAACTTACTGATGGCTTTGCCATCGTGTTTTCATGATTCCATAGTCAATATCTTGTAAGTGGAAAGTGATTATTTTTCCTCAAATGTTCTCCCAAGTGTCTTACCTTCTTTCTAGGTAAAATGAAAGAACAAACGAATTGAAATCATTAAAAGGTGGCACGGTTAAAAACTAAGAGGAGAGAAATGTAAAAATGAAGAAGAAGAAGGAGAAGGAAGAAGAGGAAAAGGAGGAGGAAGAAGAGGAAGGAGGAAGAGGAGGAGAGGAGGGGGAGGAGGAGGAAGGAGAAGCGGAGGAAGAACGAAGTCTAGAAACCAAACCTGGAGAAGCAGGGCTGTTTGCATAGGAAATGACACTTAGAAGCACAGGGAAGTGAATCGCTTATTTCCAAGATGAACAGAAACTTAGGTTGAACTTTGTAGAAATGAATGAGGCCACTCGTGAGTGTAGGCTGATATTAAATTTGAAGGACAAAGGGAATGGAGTAAGTGGGCTGGGAAGGGAGGCTGGGTGAAAGGAGGGGGGCAGAAACACAGCCTTAAAATGTTAGCCAGATGGTGGGAAAAGTGGAACAGCAAAGACGAGGGGGACACTGGTCATCGACACATTTTAAGCTGCTATTAAAATGTATTAAAACATCATTCTCGGGTTGATCATTCAGCATTTAACTATAACACTGACCTTAGCCAGAGAAAATTGCATTCAAGAACGTACCCATCCCTCTGAGGGTGGGGCCCCTGGTTACTGCCTTAGCAAGGGTGAAGCGTGTGTGCTTCTCTGTGCCATTCTTTTCCATTGGATCTCTCCTAAAGAGAGGCAAGCAAGGCTTTTGTGTTTGTGTTTTCCAGCAGGCAATCTAGAACTCTGACAGGAGAGGAAGTTGGAAAGTATTCTGAAAGCAAAAGTTGTAAGAGGGGCGTGTGGGAGGACTGGAGGGGCGCTTCTGGCTGGGGCAGAATGAAGTTGGGAAGGTCTGGGGAGGGCAGAGGAAAGGGCTGACACAAAACTTGGTGCAAATGGAGGGGCGGGAGCGGCGAGACAGGACCCCGGGCAAGGAAGAGGGAGCCCGCGCGAAAGGGATACAGGTCTGTCCGAATTGAGGCGGCCGTTCTCACCATTGTCCCCTGGTTTTCCGCCTGTGGAAGCATTATGAAACATTTCCTTCCTCTGTGTCATTGAGCCCCTCCCTCCCTCTTTTTCGATGGAAGAGCGGCTCAGCTTTTTCTTAGGGACCTAAGAGGTGGAAAGGCTCATCTTTGCTCGCTTTCATAACGCGGATGCAGACTTTCCCCTTCCTGGTGGGAAGAGGAGGGAGGGGTCAGGGAAGGAAGCCAAGCTCCCAATTTCCCCACTGCACACTTCCTAGCCTCAGCGACCCCGCTGGTCCCTGGGTGGAAAAGTGTGGTTCCTTCACGTTTCTGCCAGCCTGGCCTACGTTCTGACGCCGCTATTAGGTAGAAGAAGGCAGACTGGGCGGGAGTTGATTATTTCTGAAATGAACAAGGGAAAGCGCAAGTCCCTCCCTAGGCTCTAGGGAATTAAAACGCGTTCCAGATCACCTATTCCGGAAGCACGAGCCTGGTCCCCAAAGAGAAGTATTTAAGTCAGGAGATAAGACGGGTGGAGGTAATAAAGGTCAACGAGAACGCATTTTGAAACCTAGAGCCCGGGAAGTGACCCCCCAGACTTAGGCATGCTTTCTAGGGAGGCACTGACCAAACAAGCTTTCCCCCAGAACTGTTGGGGCGAAGAGAGAGCAAGCTGCACAAACCGGCCGAGGCAAGCCAGCGAGATGGAGAGGCGGGGTGAGGTATTTTTCTGGGAAGGCTCCTCTCACAAAGTGGGGAGCAAGGGGCTGCGGGAGTGGGTGACAAAGGCAAGGGGTATAGTGACAGCCCCAGGCAGGGAAATCTGGGAGAAGGGACTCAGCTCTCCACCCCCACCGTCCCTTCTGGGAACTGCAGCCCAGCGCGCGAACTGCGCTCCCGCACAGGGGCGGCGAGAAGGGAGGGGGGTCCGGAAAGCCCACGAAGAAGAAGGCGCAGTGGAAGGGAGTACCTTCTCCCCGCATCAGCCCCAGACGCACAGAGTGCTGGTCACAGCGCCCCTCCTGCGTCTTCCGCCCCCAGATTGACGAGGCCTTGGCGCCCTGCCACCGCGGAGGCCGTCCCCTCCCCCGCCCGGGCCCGCGGCGCTGAGCGCGGTTTAGCACCGACTGAGTTTGGGGGCGGTGTCTTTGGGATGGAAAGGAGGCCAAGAGGGAGAGAGAAGGGGGGAGGGAGGTGGAGATGCAGTCAAGACTATAAAAGGGCTGCCCGGGCTGCCTGGTGCTCGCACTCGCTGGAGAGCAGCTCCACGCCAGGGGCCACTGCAAAGCCGGGCGCAAGAGTAAGGCCGAAAGGACCGAGTCTTGCGCAAAGCCAGCAGCCCTGCGGCCAAGGCGGAGACCGAAGAGGGGCTCCAGGCACCGATCCTCGCGTAGCCCGTTGCCCCCTGCCCCGGAGGCGTTCCGGGGCACTTCTAGTCTCTGCAGCAGCCTCCCATCCAGCCCCTGCTGCGAGGTGCCTCCAACTCTGCGCCAGAAGAAAAACTTCCCGCGCTCCCGCACAACTGCAGCGCCTCGTTCCCAGTGACTCCGGAGTCCTGTACGCGGCCCGCTCTGCGCGCACTTTCAAAGAGTAACAGTAATTGTTAACATCCCAGAGCGAGGCCAGCGAGGCTCCGTGCTCCCGACCCGAACAATAGTCCCCTCGCCCGGTGCACTGCGGCGCGCGGTGCCTCCCGGGACTCGGGTGCAGCGACCAGTCCCCGCAGGGTTTCGAAGGCGCACAAGAGGCAGCGACATGGGGAACGCGGAGCCAGCGCGGCGGCCTCGGGGCTCACAGCCTGCGCCCGCGCTGCTACTGCTCGCGGCGGCTACGACGCTGCTGCTTCTGCCGGGTGCGCGCGGGCGCCCCGCAGAGGAAGACGAAGAGTTGGTGCAGCCTGCATTGGAGCGCGCGCCGGGACACACCACCACGCACCTTCGCCTGGACGCCTTCGGCCGGCAGCTGCACCTGGAGCTGCAGCCCGACCGCGGCTTCCTGGCGCCGGGTTTCACACTGCAGACCGTGGGGCGCAGGCCCGGGCCCGACGCGCTCGGTCCGGACGCCGCCGGCGACTTGGCGCACTGCTTCTACTCTGGCACGGTGAACGGCGACTCCGGCTCGGCCGCAGCTCTCAGTCTCTGCGAGGGCGTGCGCGGCGCCTTCTACCTGCAGGGCGAGGAGTACTTCATCCAGCCCGCGCCAGTTGCCGCCACCGTGCGTCTCGCCCCAGCTGCCGCCGCCGCCGCCGCCGCCGCCGGGGAGGAGCCGCCGGAGCGGCCCCAGTTCCATCTCCTGCGGCGGAGGCGGCGGGGCGGCGGCGGCGCCAAGTGCGGGGTCACTGACGACGAGACCCGGCTTGGGAGGGGCGAGGGGCCGGCGGGCGAGGACGCCGGAGCGCAGTGGCCGCGGCGGGACCCGGCGCCGCAGCGGGCGGGACAGCCGACAGGTATCGATCCCTAAAGAGTTGCTCTCACTTGTCTCTCCATTCATCCCACTTTCCCTACCGTCTCTGTGCGGCGCGTGCGGAGGGTAAACTGTTCGCAGGCAGGAACCGATGTCTGCGGACCGGATGGGGGCCTAATGTGGTTCGAGGTTTGGGTTGGTGAACGAATCCCATCCTTGCTAGAACAGAATCCCGTTTGCCCAAATAATGAATGGTCAAGGGAAGACAGACAAATCAACGATTTTCTGCTAAGGCGCAGCGTTTCAACAGGGAAGGGAAGAGTTGATAACCCTACTCCTTCCACCTTAGTGTAGTGTGAGCGCGTGTGACTTATTTCCATCCTGCTAGTTTCTTTTTAACGCCGGTACATGTGTTCTTGGGTCGGGTTGCAACTTTGCGCTTAGCGTCGTAAGTGCCAGTGCGCGTACCCTGCGCCCAGAGGAGGGCGGAGACGGAGGGCGGAGGAGCTACGGCGACTTCGCGGCGCGCAGTCCGCGAGCCTGGACAGCTGCGCTAGAATCTCGGTTCCGCTGGCCTCCGCCTTCTCCCCCTTCCCCCTTAAGAGGCTGAACCCGACCGGCTGGCGGCGGCGGGGCCCCTCTGCTGAACCTGCTTGGGAGGTCTTTGCCCAGCTGGCCCCGCCTCTCCGTGCCTCCCACTCGGCCTCCCAGTTTGCGCTCCCTCTCGCGGCCAAAATTCTTCTCTGAAGCACTGTTAGTCACTGCCGAATTTTCCTGCAAAGCCTCACCCTCACTGTTTGAGTTGTGCGAGGTGATTACTGCTCTGTTCTCTTCATTCTATCTCTTGGGTGCCTCTTTTCGTCCTTAACTTTCTCACGTGTCTTGTTTTCGAATTTTCATCTTTTCCCCTGGACATCAGCCCCTTGAAGCCCGTACATGGTCTGCGTCCGGTTCAGGACTTCCCTGGGGGCTGGTTTTCAGTCGAGAGTCAAAGGGCTCTTTTCTGAATAATCAAACGTGGCCCCACGGCTCAAGGCAGGAACTTAGTTCCCTGGGACAGTTGGAGTAGGGCAATAGGCTGCTGGGCAGAGTGTGTGGTCCTTGTGCCCGGATTTGGCAAGAGCGGAGCATCCCCAGGGACCCCTGGAATGAGAGAGCAGAGCAGGCTGAGATTCCTCCAGGCCCGGCCCCTTGGCAGAGGCCCCAGCCCTGCCCTGGGCCTTCCACGTGGAGTCGGATGATCTCATTCAGGATTTGAGTACTGGCCTGTGAAAGAGTGACTCAGGGGCTCTGCCTGCTGCCCTTGCTCCAAATTTTTACTACAGTTGGGCAGGGTGATGTGCACACTGCCTTGGTCAGCTTATAGGATTTCAAGGAGGACAAAAGAAATTCTGCTTACAAAAAAAAAAAAAAAAAGTCCGAAGCCTCAGTGACTCACATGGCTTTTTTATTTCTAGTAAAGGAGGGAGAAGAAAAAATAAAGGAAAAAAACTTTAAAAATAACACTTTCAGTGAAAAGAGATGCAAATATTTTTGTTATTGTTGTTCCAGGCCTATTTTTGCCTTATTTGCTTTGACGGGTTAGGCTTTCCTTATATACTCTGGGAAGGTCACTATTCTTGGCAAGACTGTCCCTGAGCAAACGAACTTTTTTGTCTCTTCACAGGAACTGGAAGCATAAGAAAGAAGCGATTTGTGTCCAGCCACCGCTATGTGGAAACTATGCTGGTGGCCGACCAGTCAATGGCAGAGTTTCACGGCAGTGGCCTGAAGCACTACCTCCTGACCCTGTTCTCCGTGGCAGCCAGGCTGTACAAGCACCCCAGCATTCGGAATTCAGTGAGCCTGGTGGTAGTGAAGATCCTGGTCATTTACGAGGAACAGAAGGGGCCCGAAGTGACCTCCAACGCGGCCCTCACCTTACGGAACTTCTGCAACTGGCAAAAACAGCACAACCCACCCAGTGACCGGGATGGAGAGCACTATGACACGGCGATTCTCTTCACCAGACAGGTAGGAGCAGGATCCTGCAGATTAGGACTATCCTCTAGGGAGTCCGCTGTGTCACAAGCAAACGCGTTCAAGGCATTTCCCCAGTGTTTCTGCACTTACTTTTTTTTTTTTTTTTTAATTGGCTAGGCTGGTCCCCCTTATTTAGGTCTTCCTTAATTTTAATATCTCAAGTCTCACAGTCCTATTTGAATAGCATCACAGAAAAATCTTCATTAAAGTCACCCACAGTGGTCCCAAAAGCACAGCTCAGCGGCAGGGAATGTAAATGCTCCCACACAAATGTGGAGATACATGTTGCCCAAAAGTTAGGTCCCTGCCAAAAGGTTTGCGCTCTCTGTCCCTATGAGTCAGGACCCACCTCTCTGTTCCTTTCAGGACCTGTGTGGGGCCCAGACCTGTGACACTCTTGGGATGGCTGATGTTGGAACTATATGTGACCCCAGCCGAAGCTGCTCAGTCATAGAAGATGATGGCTTGCAAGCCGCCTTCACCACAGCTCATGAACTAGGTGAGTCCATTTCAGACTAGGAGTGGAGTCCGCTACACGAGTTTTCAAATGGATAAACCATGTGCTCACTGAAGGGAGGAGTGTCAGCAGGTTTATTGCTATTTTAGGTTCCAGAGCATTCTAGAAACTGCAGGAAGTATTTTTCCCCCCACTATTCTAAACAAGGGCCAGCCTTATTTGGATTCAAAATAACAATAGAAGGAGCTCTGGACCTTTGGAAATTTGCATATTTGTTTGCACCTTTTTTTTTTTTTTTTTTAAAGATTTATTTATTTATTTATTTGACAGAGAGAGATCACAAGTAGACAGAGAGGCAGGCAGAGAGAGAGAGGGAAGCAGGCTCCCTGCTGAGCAGAGAGCCCGATGCGGGCCTCGATCCCAGGACCCTGAGATCATGACCTGAGCCGAAGGCAGCGGCTTAACCCACTGAGCCACCCAGGCACCCTGTTTGCACCTTTTAAAAGACAGGCACGCTGTGTCCAAACTAGATGGTTGCCAAAGTGCACTTCTTCTTCTAGAAACCCCACTTTGAGACAAACAGAATCCCCGATGGGGGAAACAAATGCTGCGAGTGACCTATTTTTTGATGTGGGTTTTGGATTGCTTCTTAGGTCACGTGTTTAACATGCCCCATGATGATGCAAAGCAGTGTGCCGGCATTAATGGCATCGACCAGAATTCCCACATGATGGCGTCAATGCTTTCCAACCTGAACCACAGCCAGCCTTGGTCTCCCTGCAGTGCCTACATGATTACGTCATTTCTGGATAATGGTCATGGTAAGAAGCTTGAGCTATTCTTTCTAGGTGTACTCCAGCTTCCACATGGAAGGTTCTAGTTAAACCACCTCATTCTCTCTTTTTTTGTTCTTTTTATTTCTTCTCCTTCCAAGTTCCCTTCATTGTCAAGAACATACATTTTTAGGCCTTAATTTCCAATAACAGATCATTCTTCTGGCCGGGTAGCTCCTAATGTATGTTAATTTGATATTTTTTCAGCAGAGCAATAACTTCCCGTCACTGTTAACACAGAAACCCCTTTGAGGACAAAATCTTACAAATCATGTAAACCTCTCTGGCATTTTCCCCAGAAGCTCTGGTGTTCAAGTCACTCTGCTTTATATGATGTCTTAAGATACATATTTTCTGAAACCGATCTGCCTTCAGTGTGTTTTCCTCTCCTGTTTTGTAATATGAGTTGGCATTTCCTTTGCAGGGGAATGTTTGATGGACAAGCCCCAGAGCCCCATCCAGCTCCCCTCGGATCTCCCCGGGACCTTGTATGATGCCAACCGGCAGTGCCAATTTACATTTGGGGAGGAGTCTAAACACTGCCTAGATGCGGCCAGCACTTGCATGACCCTCTGGTGCACGGGCACCTCTGGTGGATTGCTGGTGTGCCAAACCAAACACTTCCCTTGGGCAGACGGCACCAGCTGTGGGGAAGGGAGATGGTGTATCAACGGCAAGTGTGTGAACAAGACGGACAAGATGCACTTCCATGTGAGTTTTCCTATCGCCATGTGTGCATACTCCTTTAAAATTCACAGCTGGGAAGGAACAAAGTGATACCAAAGTATCAGGTATCACCATAAACATCCCTGCCTGTGGCTTTGATGGTTGCTTTTACAGCTGATTCTCTGTTATTTTTCTCTTTTATTTCCTAAAAAGACCTCTGTAGAGAGTTCTAATGCTGACCACTTGTGTTCACATTTAGACTCCTGTTCATGGAAGCTGGGGGCCATGGGGACCCTGGGGAGAATGTTCGAGAACGTGTGGTGGAGGAGTTCAGTACACAATGAGGGAATGTGACAACCCCGTCCCCAAAAACGGAGGGAAGTACTGTGAAGGCAAGCGTGTGCGCTACAGGTCATGTAACATTGAAGACTGTCCAGACAACAATGGTGAGTAGAAGTGGGGTGAAATCCATGTGGCCGCAGGCCAGCAGGTAAGGGTTGAAAACTGACGATGTCATTATATCCTTTTCTTTCTAGGAAAAACCTTTAGAGAGGAACAGTGTGAGGCACACAATGAGTTTTCTAAAGTTTCCTTTGGGAGTGGGCCCGCGGTGGAGTGGACACCCAAGTACGCTGGAGTCTCCCCCAAGGACAGGTGCAAGCTCATCTGTCAAGCCAAAGGCATTGGCTTCTTCTTCGTTTTGCAGCCCAAGGTACTTCCTTTCATTCATACTCTTGTCTAAGAAACAAGGGCTTGAACTGTGACCTTTTCACACAACCTCTGACGCAGTTTCATTAGTTTATACATTTTTTTTAAAGATTTTTTAATTATTTATTTGACAGAGAGAGATCACAAGTAGGCGGAGAGCAGGCAGAGAGGGGGGAAGCAGGCTCCCTGCCGAGCAGAGAGCCCAATGCGGGGCTCGATCCTAGGACCCTGAGATCATGACCCGAGCCGAAGGCAGAGGCTTAACCACTGAGCTACCCAGGCACCCCTCCATTAGTTTATATATTAACGCTTTCCATTTCAAATTAGATCTCCTTGTCTTCTGGATACATTGGCAATTGCCCGCTTTGGGTGTGGTGTTGCTTTCAGTTACGAATAAAGCTTGAACCTAGCACTCAGGATTCTTATCGTTGCTTGTTATTCCTCTGATATACAAAGAAAAGTTCTTTATCATTAGATAAATTCGCATGGCAACCAGCCAGTGGCTTTGGAGAATAACGTAGGCATGGACCAAACTAGTAACTGGTGATTAGCAGTAACAGGCACAAATGGACTTATTAAAATGAAGTCTGAGCATTGGTAACTCTTGTGTTTGAGGACTTCTCTTAAAACTGTAGAAGCATCGTTTTGCTCTCTTGCTGAGGGGATAAATCTGGTTCTGAGGTTAAAAAAAAAAAAAAGAAAAGGAAATGAATTTTGGTTGAGGTTATCATGTGCTGTTATCACTGTAGGCTATGAAAATCCTTCCCAGTTGCAGATTCAACACACAACTGACTAATTCAGCGTGTGCGATTGCTGGGTATTATTCTAGGCATGGAGCAGACCACAGTAAACACATTGACAAGCTCTGCTTTTGTTGACCTTACCTGGAAGTGACATAGCTCAATAAACAAATAATCAAAAAGAAATTATAATTTTTTCAGACATCTACATCTACTGTGGGGAAAAAGCCACCAGGAAGGGTAGTACGTGCCATGCGTTGAGTTCTGTTTTAATTGTGATGATTGGAAGACGATGTTAATGAGAGAAACTTTCCTAATTATCAGAGCATCCTCTCTTTCCCGTGTTAACCTGTGATGCAGATCTATTTCTCTTCTTCTTCAGGTGGTGGACGGTACCCCGTGTAGCCCAGATTCCACCTCTGTCTGCGTGCAAGGACAGTGTGTAAAAGCTGGCTGTGATCGCATCATAGATTCCAAAAAGAAGTTTGATAAATGTGGCGTCTGTGGAGGAAACGGATCCACGTGCAAGAAAACCTCAGGATCAGTGACCAGTGCAAAGTGAGTTTTAAAACGTCGTATTCCCAAAGATCTTCTTATTTACATGTAATTTCACGGCTCTAGTAAAAATTTTATGCTCCGTTGATTGACAAGCATGGTTTCAAGCTAATTCAGAGAATTAACCAAGGGACTGAGAGATTCTTACATCTGTTTTTTTTCTGGCCCACAGACCTGGCTATCACGATATCGTCACAATTCCGGCTGGAGCGACAAACATTGAAGTGAAACAACGGAATCACCGGGGATCCAGAAACAATGGGAGCTATCTCGCCATCAAAGCTGCCGATGGCACCTATATCCTGAATGGCGACTTCACTCTGTCCACCTTAGAGCAAGACATTTCCTACAAAGGGACCGTCCTAAGGTACAGCGGGTCCTCCGCCTCGCTGGAACGAATCCGCAGCTTCAGTCCGCTCAAAGAGCCCATAACCATCCAGGTCCTCACGGTGGGCAACGCCTTCCGTCCCAAAATTAAATACACCTATTTTGTGAAGAAGAAGAAGGAGTCTTTCAACGCCATCCCTACTTTCTCCGAATGGGTCATCGAGGAGTGGGGCGAATGCTCCAAGTCGTGCGGACTGGGCTGGCAGCGGAGACTGGTGGAGTGCCGGGACATCAACGGGCAGCCTGCCTCAGAGTGTGCGAAGGAAGTGAAGCCGGCCAGCACCAGACCCTGCGCCGACCTGCCCTGCCCCCACTGGCAGCTAGGGGATTGGTCCCCATGTTCCAAGACTTGCGGGAAAGGTTACAAAAAGAGAACCTTGCAGTGTCTGTCTCATGATGGGGGGGTGCTGTCTCACGAGAGCTGTGATCCTTTAAAGAAACCGAAGCATTACATAGATTTTTGCACAATGGGGGAATGTAGTTAAGCAGCGTCCGTGTAGGGGGAAGGACGAGGTGTGGAAGGGCTGAGGTGCTGACATCAAGAAATTTCTTGATGTCAGCACCTGGAGGGATCCAGTGTACCTTGCCCGTGAGCAACAAGGCCTGTCAAGGAGTTGGGAGGGTAGAGGTAGGTAGAAAAGAAGTTAGATCGTCAGAATATCCTGCCAGTTACAAATCTGATAGGGTAGTTAATGAGGGTTATTAATCTCTGAGCAATGATATAGCATGATAAAGCCCCAGGGCATTATTATTATTCCTTTTGTTACATCTATGACAAGTTAAGAAGAAAATAGAAACAATTGTCCAACTTAGTTTAAGGAGTATACAATCCCTGTGTTGTGGTACTGATTGAATACTTTGTATATTTAAATTGTGTGTTGGGGAATGAAAAGCTGGAGAGAGAAGAGATTTGTTTAGCTTCAGACAGGGCTTACTTTACCTCACTAACAACAGAGGGAGAAAGGGGTACAAGTGGCATCTTTAATCAGCACTGATAGGGCTGCTACCATTTCGGAGAATGTTCCTGCGGTCTTTTCTACCCAGAGGTAAGAGTTCAAGACTGTCCACCATGACAGAAATGCTTAACAACCTCAAATGACCCAAATGAACTCTTTAATTTCTTGTGCCCTTGTTATGTCTTTATTCATGATTTTATTTTGACAAAGAAACAGTCCCACGTGTCTGTAAAAATGCAGGAAGTATCCAGGGGTTAAAAAAGCAGCAACGAATCCGATGCTCGGAAAAGCCAGAAGGCAGGATGGGCTCAGTACCTCCTACTTTTTCTTTCCTCTGTGTGTAAGCCTACTTTAAGAATGTGGATGTCAAAAAACAAAAACAAAACAAAAACAACAACAAAAAACCGTTTCTGTCTCAAGAAAGACTGGGTGATCACACGAAAAGGATGTAATGCCGGTATAAGAATGGGGTGTGTAGAAAGGGATCCCCAGGGTTTGGGGACATGGAGATCACTTGTCTCACAGTGGGGAGGCTACTGAGGGGTAGCAGGTCCATCCCCAGCAGCTGGTCCAGCAGTCATATCCTGGTGAATGTCTGTTCAGCTCTTCTACTATGATAGAGAATATGACTTTTTTTTCCATATGTATATAGTAAAATATGTTACTATAAATTCTACATACTTTATAAGTATTTGTGTGTTCCTTCTAAGAAGGACTATAGTTTGTAATAAATGCCTATAATAACATATTTATTTTTATACATTTCTTCCTAATGATAAAACTTTTAAGTTATATCGCTTTTGTAAAAGGGCATATAAAAATAGAGTATTTATACAATATATGTTACTAGAAATAATAAAAGAACACTTTTTGAATGTGTGTGTCTATTTTTTTTTTAATGGGAATTAATTCCTGGGAAGGAAATCTGAGACACAAATACTGAGTTTGAAAACTAAATAACTTTCTTAAATTCTATAGAAATAAGGTTTCATTCTAATGAAATGTATTTTATGTATCCTTAATGTATGTGATTGTTACCAAAAAAAGAAATCTATTATATCTTCAGTAACAGATTTTTGTTAAACATACAACAATGGTTGGCAAATGTTTTCCGTGAAGAGCCAGGCGATAAATATTTTTGGTTTTATGGTCCAGATCATCTCTGTCACAACTATTTACCTATGCTGTTGTTGCGTGAAAACAGCCATAGACCATACATCAGTGAATGGGCACGATGGTGTTCTAATAAAACTTTATTTACAAGAACTGGGCCAAATTTGTTCTGTGGGTAGTTTGCCCACCTCAGGTATATAATACAAATGAGAAAAGGTGGGATTCCGGGTGTATTTTGAATTTGTATCTCTTCAATTATATCATGTGAGTAAAATTTGTGACAGCACTGAAGCCACTGACTAGAAAATGACACCTCAAAAATTACATTTGGGAATAGAGCCACATGGAGAGCCCAACCATCCAAATGTTCCATTTGCTCTTCAGGAACAAGAGGTGTTTTGAAGAAACCCTGGAGCCCTCCAGGTGGCCTCACATAAATCACTGTAATTTAAATACTAAATGGTGCATCAATGACTCTGAATGTTGAGACTGCTTCCAAAGTAACTACATTTCTCTCAGGAAATAACTTATTTACTCAGAGACTCGGATTATGTGGTTAACCACAGACAGCTCCCATGTTACATTTTCATCCTTTTTTTTTTCACCCTCTTTCGTTTTCTCAAATAGTTCTATATAACATGCTAATTTCAGGTTGAGATGATCATTTTTAATTTGCCCTCAGAATTACTCAAAGCCTTCTTTCCCTGAGCAGTTGAATGTAAGATGATCAGGAGCCGGGTGCATAGGTCAGAAAGCAGGGCAAGGGACGGGACAGCCATGTTAGTCTCTGGTGGGGTTTGTTCCAACCTACTTAGGCCACTGAACTGAAAGGTGAAAGTCAAGGAAGTCTTCTTACCTGGTCTCAGAACACGGTTAAACATGGAATTTGGCCGGGGGGCCTGGGTGGCTCAGTGGGTTAAGCCTCTGCCTTCGGTTCAGGTCATGATCTCAGGGTCCTGGGAAGGAGCCCCGCATCAGGCTCTCTGCTCAGCGGGAGCCTGTTTCCACCTCTCTCTCTCTCTGCCTGTCTGCCTCTCTGCCTACTTGTGATCTCTCTCCCTCTGTCAAATAAATTAGAAAAACAAACAAAATAAAACCATGGAATTTGGCCAATGCAATTCAGTGGCCAAAAGTGTTCTTTGTACCAACTACTATCATTATTTACTTGCCTGGATTACTGTGTACAAATCCCCATTATAAGTAATACTGAGGACACACACACACAAGAAATGTCCTTACCCTCAATTACTATACAAGCTACTTGATTTAAAAAAAGATAAATATACCAAAAATGATCATCTATAATACAAATAAATCATTTGCAGATCTCACATAATTCACCAATGAAAGTATTTTCCCTTTCTTTTTCTTTCTTCTTTTCCTTTTCCCTTTTCTTTTTCCTTCCTTCCTTCCTTCCTTCCTTCCTTCCTTCCTTCCTTCTTCTTTCTTTCTTTCTCTTTGAAAAGGCTTCTATTGATTGGACCTGATGAGCAGGAGGATGAAATTTAGGACACAAAGATAAAAGCAGCAAAAAGACTTTCCACCATCATCTTTCTTCTCCATCCAAGGTAATGCCAACTTTCTAAGTTGCATCATTATTTTTTTTTCAGCCCTCTGTTGATAAGATTTTTTTTTTTTTTTTGTCAATAAAACGAGTAGTTGAAGATACTCCATTTGGGTAGCAAAGAGAGTTTAAGTCCAACACACATCTAGTTCTGTGAGCTTGATCAGGCGCCTGCTCAGAAGGAGGGAACTCTGTGCTCACTCTTGTTGCCAGTACCAGTGATGAGTGGACATGATGCTGGTACTACGCCAGACACCTAATTTCCAAAGCACGCAGTGGGCACTCTCTAGCATTTCAATAACCACCATCAAAGCACAATTTTTGGATCACAGCGTTCACTTAAAAATGGGCAAAAAAAAAAAATCATTTCCAACTTTGCTCTCTGTTCATTTTGTCTTCTGGAAGAGGGCACTACAGATCACAATATGACTGAGGGGCAATAGACAACTGTTAATCTCACTGGTTTTCCAAAAGAAAGAAAAAAAAATTATTCATGGAAGGTTTGGTGGTGCTAGACACATCAAGGAAATTGACCAAAGCTTCCTCATTATAGAAGTGTGGCCTGTTCTGCCTTACACATACTTCTGTGACATGAATCAGCTCATATGACACTGGCAGAAATGGAAAAAGGAAAACATGGAATATGCTTTGGTTCATCAGCAAAACTTCCCAGCTAATAAGTGTTCTGTACCTTCTCTTAAGAGCAACAGAACTGAAAATATACTAAACCATAAACATGGCAAGTCACAGTGGCATAGAGTACTACACCCAGTGCCCACTCACCCTACTTATCTCCATTTGGTCTCAGTCCGGGAAGACTGTGAAGGCCTAATGCGATTTTTTTTTTAACATATAATGTATTATTTGCTTCAGAGGTACAGGTCTGTGAATCATCAGTCTTACACAATTCACAGCACTCACCATAGCACATACCTCCCCAATGTCCATCACCCAGTCACCCCATTCCTCCCCCACCACCTCCAGCAACCTTCAGTTTGTTTCCTGAGACTAAGAGTCTCTTATGATTTGTCTCCCTCCTCAGTCCGAGACGGGACCTAAATGATCTTTGTTTAGTTTGCTCTTGGCTCCATAACTCAGAAGTCTGAACCTTTCCTTACAGCTGCCTCCTATTAATCACACTGCCTTTATTTAAGGGTAAGTTTCTATAATTAGTATACAATTATTTGTTTCCAGTTTAGCACATTTTGTTAGCTGTGGTCACTTCTTTTTCTTAAGATTACTATCATTTTATGTTCTTAAGAGAAGGTATGAAACATTTACTTGCCAGGGAGGGAAGGAGGTGGAGTATAATTTTATGCCGATTAATCCAGGAAAGCTTTCTTGATAAGGAGATATGTGGGAGGAAACCAGAAGGTTGTGAGGGGACAATTCTCTGAGGGATGAGATTACACAAAAGAGAGGTGGCCACCACAGGTGAGAGTGGGCTCAACTTCTTGGAGGGAACAGTGGCTAGAACAATGAGCAAAGGGGGAAGAGAAGAAGTCAGTGGAGAAAAGAGAGGGGATTAAAAAGAGGTCAAATTCTGCACTTCAAGACTTTGATATTTGCAGATGGATATGAATGTGAAAGCAAAAAAAAAAAAAAAACTATCATGGATGAGTCCAAGTTTTTGTTTCTTTTTCTATGCTTTTTGTTTGGGGTGGGTGGGTGGATATTCTGTGCAACATCAATGTATACTATAAAGACAAATAGAAATTAAAATACAAGATTTTTTAGTAAGTATTGAAACTAGTTTTAAATATATAGCTAAATATAAATAATTGTTAAAAATATGGTTTCAAAATTAACTGGAAATATAAAAATAATAATTAAAACAGATGGTATATAATGTAGAACATGTTAATAATAATAATTCAAATTTAAAACCATAAGTCATATTGGCCAAATGGGGAAAGAGGATGTATGTAAAACACAACCCATAAAGAAAAGAATGGGAAGCAAAAAATAAGGTGTCAGAATACCAACAACATTATCATGATAATACATTGTTTAAGCTGTCCTATTAAAAGACAGACATCTTCAGAATGTGTTTAAAAATAAAATTCAATGACATAATAATTTAAAGGAAGCTATCTAAGTCAAAATGGCATTTCTTCAAAAATGTCCAAAGATTTATCAGGCAAACAGTAGGAAAAAAATAAGAATAGAATAATATATCAGCCAAAATGATATTTCAGATGGAGAAAAACACTAAGCAAAATAAAGAATAATATTTCTTGTAGATTAAAGATAGATATGTGTCCCAAATAATAGAACATCTATATAGATTTTAACAATTAAAAATTGTTAAAAGTATAAAGGATAATCAGCAGGTAAGAACTATTCTGTTTGTCTTTAAAACCTCTTTCTAGGTAAAAGCAGACATTTTTTTCTATGTAAGAAAAAATCTATAAAACTTTAGAAAGACATAGAAGAAGACTTGAATACAGCAAGAGACATAGATTTCTTTTATTCTAAATGATAAACTTTTATTTTTCCCCACATAATGAGTAGATTTAATAATATTCCAATCATTAGCCATCAATTAATTTTTTGGAAATCAACTACATGATTCTAAAGTTCATCTGAAGAAATACATTTAGTGAAGATAAAGAGAAACACAACTGAAAAACGAAGTGTAATATAAGATATTTGTTACACTTGACTTGAAAATGCACCATATATTGTAATAGGGTTGTATAGTGACAGGTGTGAGCTACACCTGTGAGCACAACAGAATTCACAGAGTTGTAGACTCACTATGTTGTACATCTAAAACTAATGTAACATTAGGTATCAACTATACTTCAAAAAATATATGTATATTACTGCAGGGCTTCTGGATGCCTTCGAAGGTTAAACGTCTGCCTTTGGCTCAGGTCATGATCCCAGGGTCCTGGAATCAAGCCTCACATTGGGCTCCCCACTCAGCTGGGAGCCTGCTTCTCCCTCTACATCTTCCCCCCTTCTTGTGATCTCTCTCACTCTCTCTCAAATAAATGAGTAAAATCTTTTTTTAAAGACTTTATCTTTTAAAATATTTTTTTTAATCTTTAAAATAATTTTTATTTATTTATTTGAGCGAGAGAGAGCGAGAGCAGGAACACAAGCAGGGGGAGTGGGAGAGGGAGAAGCAGGCTTCCCGTCCAGCAGGGAGCCTGATGCCGGGCTCCATCCCAGGACCCTGGGATCATGACCTGAGCTGAAGGCAGACGCTTAATGACTGAGCCACCCATGCACCCCAATAAATAAAATCTTTAAAAAATTTATTGCAACATTAAAACTATACTTAGAAAATAATACTTGTGGAATTATTGACAGGCATATCCATGGATGAGAAAGATAGCTCAGAAATACACCTTAGTAACCATAACCATAAAACATTACTATATGATGAAGTCAGCAACATAAATCTGTGAGCAAAAAAGAATCATTCCGAACATAGCCTTAAAAAAAATAGAAAACAAATGAACCAAAAAAAAAAAAAAAAAAGAGCGAGAGAGACCAAAAAAACACCCACACTTAAAAGAGAGAACAAACAGATGGTTACCAGAGGGGAGGTGTGTGCAAGGATGGGTGAAACAGGTATAGGGGGGAAAAAAAAGAAATTCACTTGGAAAAAAAAAATGTAGACCTTTCTTTCAGACCATTCATCAGCTTAATTCCAGATATATAAAAAGTTAAAACATTTAAATGAAATTCTAAGAAGTACTAGCAAATATAGAAGAATATTTATCTGATATCTCAACATAGAAACTATGAAAGACATCACACACCCAAGACAAACACACACACACACACACACACACACACACGCACACACACACACACACACACACACAGGCTGACGAGACTAGCTTAAAAACTTTAAACTGTTGTTTCAGAAGAATCTTTGAAAAAAATGTAAGTGTATTTTCATTAAACACAAAAGACAACCAAGCTTGCATCTGAGCTTTCCCATGGGCCCCATGATTCCAAACGGCCACCCAATTAACAGCTAATCATGCTTCAGATCTCAAACTCAATATGACTTTTGCAGGGAAACCCTCCTAGAACCCTTAGGCTAGGTGACCCTCTAAAAGCACTCTGCACTTTCCCTTCTTGTCACTTTTCACAAAAATTCTCTACTCTTCTAGCTCTGGGCCTCTTTTGCTCACTCTTACGTCCGCAGTTCCTAGAATTTTGCCCGTGTGATATTTTTATTCAATGAATGACGCTTAGAAATAGTCAAGCTACTGGACATAGAAATTTTCACTCCTAAGAATCTGTGCTAATTAATGAAAAAAGTTCACAAAGATTTATATATGAATGTTACATAAATCTGAGTACAGGCATCAAAGGAATACGATGCTGAAGACTATGACATAACAAAATGTGAATCACAGACAGTAATAATGATGACCATCATCCCTGGAAGTTAACTGTGTGTTTTACATAAGTTAATTCCATTAATAAACACCCCCCCCAAAAAAAAACTCTGATGTAGATATTATTACTATTTATATCTTACAGAAAAGGAAACAAGCAAAGAGATATTTAATTACCTGACTGAGATAGAACAGTTAGCAGGCAGCTGAGTAAGGTTTCCAATCCAGTTAGTCAACATTAAGAGCCTCTCCACTCTTCAGCATTAAACCATATTAGGGGCTTCTGGGTGGTTCACTCATTTAAGCATCTGACTCTTGATTTTGGTTTAGGTCATGATCTCTAGGTCCTGGAATAAAGAAATAGCATGGGGCTCCATGCTCAGTATGGAGTCTGCTTGAGGAATCTCACTGTCCCTCTTCCTCTGCCCTCCCAAAATAAATAAATAAATCTTAAAAAAAATTATTGTTACCAGGTTGTATATATGAACACACACACACTCACACTTAAAAATGCACATAATATATACATATAACATATACATAATATATACATAATAATGCACATAATATATACACAAAAACAACATAACTGGCTATTTTTATTTTCTTCTTTGTACTTTTATGCATTTTCTAAATTTTCTACCAAAAACACAACTGTATCTTTTTTAGAATCAGAAAAAAAGTTATTTTTAAAAGATAGGAAAACGCTAAGTGGAATGGTTTTCATTCTGTGAATTCATTCTAGCCAGTAATTTAGAGACAAATTTACATGTTTTGGTTTTGTTTGCCCCCAAAAAGAACCCTTTAAAAGCTGAAGCTTTTTTTCAGTACCATAACATTAAGGAACGTCCGTTTTGTTGATATGTAGATGATGATGGTCATTCTCATTAGGTAGTAAAAATCAAGAGAGAGAAATTGGTCAGTTTGTTACTAAGTGATTTCATATTATAATTTCAGTATATATGTTACTTCCCAAAGATATATATACTATATATCACTAAAAATTATTTAAAAATTGATTTCAGGGGCACCTGGGTGGCTCAATGGGTTAAGCCTCTGCCTTCGGCTCAGGTCATGATCTCAGGGTCCTGGGATCAAGCCCCACATCAGGTTCTCTGCTCAGCAGGGAGCCTGTTTCCCCCCCCCCTCTCTCTCTGCCTGCCTCTCTGCCTACTTGTGATCCCTGTCTGTCGAATGGATAAATAAAATCCTTGAAGGAAAAAAATAAAATAAAATAAAAATTGATTTCAAATTCAAGTGTGTTTGGGTTTTCCACCTCTCTGTCCTTATCTGTCAGTGAAGAGATGAATAAGCAGTAAATCCCCAAGAATTTAGAGTTACTGACTCTAAGAAAAAAAAAAAAAATGCGTACCTAGCAACTGGAGGAGATCTAGGTGAATGAAACTCATATATTCCCATCAGGCAGAAAATCCACATGGCTCATGTATCTATGTATATGCTTTTCATTGTGTTAGGAAGAAGTGCTTTAGTTCCCAAGCTGTGCACCATGCAAAAGTAGCCAAGTGTTAATGTTAAGGGAAAAGCTGGGCTCAAGTTGCACACTGACATTCTCAATTATCCTAGATTATCTATGAAACAGAAGGATTCATCAAAAGCCAAGAGCAAAAGAATAAACTGCAATTTTCCATATAGACATATGCATAAAGAATGAAGCCAAGATGTGACAACGATATGCTTCTTTATTTACAAAAATTTGTGAAAGTAACTTTCACATTGCTTAAATTGTCCTTTTCAGTTGTGCTCATTTTCCTTATGGAACTGTCAGAGGGGCAGGGAATTTTTTTTTCCTTCAGCCATAGACAAAAAGGATATCCAAAAAGCACTGACAGTAACATGTTAAGATGGAATAATGGTCTTTTAATTCAGTGGTGTTTATTGCCTTGAACAACACACCAGTGGAAAGGTCCTATCATCTCATAACCGAGGAGATACTTCCAAATTGTCTCTTGTTTCAAAAACTAAAGCTAGATCCTGAAGTAAAATGATATGCCTGGAATTTTCTTTAAAAATTTCAACCAAAAACAGAAAACGTGGGGATAGATGAAACAAGATCAGTGAAGCGATAATTGTTAATGCTGAGTGATGGAGAGAGTCTCATTATCCTTTGTTCTCTACTTTTTGGTAATTAATTTTTTCTTTACTTTTTTACGAAAAGGAAAATAAAAAGAAAAACCAACAAAAAAACTAAAGAGAAGTTAGACTTCTTTTGTCCAGTTTACAGATCAAGTCAGTCTTGAAGTAATTGAAGATACAACATATATTGGTCTGCTTTTCTACTCTCCCATGTGTTTGGGGGGAAGAATAAATGTATTTAAAGTACATACACCTAATGGGGTGCCTGGGTGGCTCAGTGGGTTAAAGCCTCTGCCTTCGGCTTGGGTCATGATCTCAGGGTCCTGGGATCGAGCCCAGCATCGGGCTCTCTGCTCTGCGAGGAGCCTGCTTCCCTCTCTCTCTGCCTGCCTCTCTGCCTACTTGTGATCTCTCTCTGTCAAATAAATAAATAAAATCTTTAAAAAAAAAAGTATATACACCTAAAAGCACAGAAACATTCTCTAAAACAGGTTGGTGTGAAGCGTAAGAGGCAATCACGTGGTAGCAGAGAGAAAGAAAGAAAGGAAGGAAGGGGGAGGGAGAAAGACATTCTTTTCACTTGTAGCACTGAAAAATGTAGAGTGCTTCAGGGAGTTCTCTGGTCTAATTGGTTGTGAATTTTATCACTTTTCTACTGAGGCCTGATTTACATATCATCAGAGTTTGTAAAAAAAAATTCACTATTATGTTACAGGTTTTGCATCAAGAGGAAGAGAAGCAAGTAAAGAGAATGAAAATGGAAAGTCCCATTTATTCATAAATAAATATAAAAGGCAAGCTGAGTGGGGGGACTATGAAGAGACCCAGAGGGATTCTCAGTCCCGGAAGCTGAGGGGGGTGAGGCCATCACTGGTGAAGCAGGAACACAATGCTGGGCACAGACAAAGGACACATTTCATGACCTTGAAGTTGCAGATGAGGGAACTAGGCTGAAAGAGTTAAGAAATGGGCAAGGATCAAAGATCTGTGATTTCTATCTGAAGCTCTTCACCAGATGTATTAAATTAGCGGTGTGCAGAGATTCTTTTTTTCTTCTTTAAAGTGGGCTAAGCTTTTACCAGTTCGTGCTGCATCATGCATAAAAGCAGGGAAGGGCATCAAATCAAGAACACTAGAGCCAAGCAGCCTCCTGCAACAAGGGACATTATAATATTGTCCTGGTTTTTCACTTATTTCAAGTTGGTTTACTCAGTTCTGAATGTTCCAGAATTTTTCACCTTCAAAATTTTCACCAAAGTTGTTAACTAGAGTAGAAGCAACAGGTTTGGCTTTCATTCCCTCTCTTCTCAGAGCGTGCCAGAGGTAATGAGAAAAATGAGACTCACTCCAAAGGATACTGGAGAGGAAAGGGAAGAAGAGCGGGAGCATACACCATCCATTGGCTTGATGAACAAATTTTGAATAAAAAGGTCACAGATTCTCAAATGGTAGATCTTCAAGTCTATAGGCAGGCTCCTCCCCTATGGCAGTTACAGAGAGATGATAACTAGTCCTAAAGTACAAGATATTCTGGAATGTTCCCTAAAATATTAGTACAATTTCTTTTAGAAGCTGGACAACAGTGAAACCCTCTGTTTTTCTAATTAAAATACTCTTACACCAATACTGACATTCCAATAGCGTGTCTTGTTAATATCCTACAAGTAGGTAGCAATGATAATAGAATTTTCTTGCATAGACCTTGAGCATGACTTTAGACTGGAGCTCCACCTTTGAGAAACAGCTGTCCAAGATTGTTAAAGAAATTTGTTTTCCATCTAGACTCTCTTTTCTTTTCCTAAAACAAAGGCCATTGGGTTTTCTATAAAAAGTCATGATAATAATGCATTTTATTTTCTTTAACAACTGTGTGCCTGTGAGACATTTAAAAGATCAAAATGTAAACAAAGCTGAACACCTGGGAAAGTTGTGATCCCATACATGGTAAACATGTCTAAAATCCTTACTTTGGATTACACAAAAAATTGCAGGCACAGTTGAAACACAGGAATATTCAGTTCTTAATGTGACTGGGACAAGGCAAAGGTATAATTTTACAAAAACAAGAAAACCAAAAGGCATTAACTGGGAGTCCAGAATCAGAGAACTGAGCATTTATTTTTCTAAGGGATTTTGCCATATACAACTGTGGGACTTTAGGGGGAAAAGTACCATACCATTAGTTCTTCCTAACATAACCCACTTAAATTACCAATAACCACCAAAAAGATACTATCTAAAATATGAAGTTTTGTTAATTACAGAGCATGAACCACAATCAAGTTGCTTTTGTGAAAACTGCTGGATATCATACTTATTTGATTTACAACCTACGGGAAACTAACATTGTCAAAAACAAATGCTTACTTTTAGGTAATATTTTGGCAGAGAGTGCTGAAAAATCAAATTGTCAATCCTGAAGGTTTAATGGAGCAAGAAGAACCATTACATTTAACGACCTATGTTAAAGAAAAAAGTCACTTGTTAAGAAAAGAAAGGTTGCCTTTCCCTAAAATATAATTATATGTCTTTCAAGAGGTACATGCTCAAGACACACACACACACACACACACACACACACACAAGCGAAAGAAAAAAAATCAACTCAATATTTTCTTAAGAAAATTATAATAAAGAGGGCAAATTTGTAGGGCAGGCCATTAGATCATCATGCCACAGACACAACAAATATCAGTAAGCATCAGTGTGTATCACTGAGCCCCTATTTTGTAGGAAGTACTGTCCTAGAAACTGAGGAGCCCAAGAGAAAAAGAAAGTGAAGGAGAAAGATAAGAGGATGTAAGAGAAGGAGAAAGACAACCTTGTCTTTAGTCTTACTATATGGCTGGATAAATAAAATGTATGCAAGTGAAAAGTTAATTAACAATACAAGGAAGTGAGTCTGATGATTTGTATGCTTAACGTGAGCTCAGAGATACGGAAAGGAGAAATCACTACAGGTCAAAGAGTCAAGTATAATTTCACAGAAGGAGCATAGATATAAAAATGACATTTCACACGCATTGAATGGAATCGAAAAATAAGCAGGGGATGATGTCTTAGCTTGGGCTGATAATAAAGTATGTAGACTAAGTGGCTTATAACCAAAAGGAATTTATTTTCCACGGTTCTGGGGTCTGGAAATCTTAGGTCAGGGTGTCAGCATGGTCAGGTTCTGGTGAGAGCTCTCTTTGGGGTTACAGACTGCCAACTTCTTATTGTATCCTCACGTGGTGGAAAGAAAGCAAGAGTCCTGTCTAGGATCCCTTTCATACAGGCACTAATCCCATTCCTGAGGATTCCCCTGTTGTAACCTAATCACCTCCCAAAGGCCTCCACCTCTTAATACCACACTGGGGTTTCAATGTACGAATTTTATGGGGACACAAACTTTCAGTCCATTTCAGACATGTTCCGGATATTAGGAGAGGAATAACAGTAGCCAAAGGGACTGATTCATGTGATCCATCCTTTCCCAGCTCCTCATAATGACAAGTGGAATGCATAGATGATGCCACCAGCTGGTTTGAAGAAACAGGGAAAAGAATAAAAACTATGTGTAACAGACCCAGAAAGATGCTTCCTGCTTTGCTGGCTTCATCCCAATGCACTCCCCTAGGTAGGCTAACTTAATTTGCTGAAAAGTTACCTAGAGAAAGTATTGAATATTTGGATATTATAATTTTTAAATAAATAAACAGAAACTGCAGAAGCAAGTAATGTGACAATTGAAGATAAATATGCCAAAACTTACATATCTAAATGAATGACCCCCTACCCCCCACAGCCCCCCACCCCAAATTTATCATTTTGGACTGTAAGTCATGAAACCAAGAGTGGCCAGTCAGAGAAGCAACCTGTATCACTGCCTCACGGCCATGTTCCATTTTTGACCAAAAATGGCATCATCCAGCTTAGATACCCACCTTAGTCATCACACTTGGCTGCAAAGACCCTTAGTTGGATCCAAAATAAAATCCTCCTTCAAAGAGCAGTTTGCCACCACAGGGGATATTCAAAGAATGAACTGTAGCCTCCAAAGGCAAATTCAATGGATCCATTCCAGAAATACTGAAGCCGTGGCAGCATGACCAGGAAAGGTGTATGTACTTCCTTCCCAAATGACAACCTTAAAAGGACCAGAGTGTTGTTGAATGTGGGCTTTGGTTTGTCCATTGTAATTAATTCTATCCCGATAATAGAGTTCAACTCACAAAGCTGCACATAGAGGCTAACATCATGCAGGCATTTTCTTTTAAAATGTTATATTATTTTTTTCATTTCCCTCCCATTATACTGTCATTTTAATTGTTTGCTAAAAAAAGATATACCAGATTTGGTTTAAATGACTTTTTTTTTTTTTTTTTTTTTGCCCAGAATCACTTGAAGGTTTTCACTTTTAACTGTATCATTTTTTATGTGCTAAGCTCTCCAGCAAGCATGCATTTCCCATAAAAGTGCTCATCCAGATTTTATGCTCTTTTGCTATCTCTCTCTGAGTGGATTTTATGTTTCTTAATAATAGAACCACATTTTTTATTTTTTTATAGCTCTCCCTCCTGTTGAATTCCTAGAATTGTAGTACACACGGAGTAGAAACTCAATAAAAGTTGTACTCGTGACAAACATGGACAACTGGCAAAGAGCAACTACGGGTTCGAACTTCAACAGTTACTAGGGATGAAGTGATTGCAAGGCAATCTGCCTTCTTGCAGCTCCTGAAGCTGACAGATCTGTGCTTGCACATTTCTTGGGTGGCTTGCAAATTACTTCATCTCTTTTGAGTTTCAGGCTCCTCTTTTGTAAATAAAGATCTACCTAAAGGATTGTTCTAAACTAAGGGACATTCCGGGTGGAGCTTCTGACACACCTGAGTAATGTTACTATTATTATAGAGATTAATTTCTGGTGCACATGACACTCAATCCCACAGCAACATATGGACTTAGCAGCTCAGGGGCTTTAGAAGGTTTCTCGGTAAGAGGAACTGATCTGAATTAAATTAGCCTGCGGAAGCTTCTAGAAACTGACAAGTTTATCCGCTCCAACAAAAGCATGGACAAGCTAGAGTTATCCATACCCTGGAGGGTGCTACAATATGACTTGTTCTATTCAATAGAACAAGTCATCGGGTGGTAAATTCTACTCCACAAGATCAACCTATTTTTCCAAGTATTGAGTTAAAAGTAGAAATATTTTTTTGATGATGAAATTTAATCGATTCCCAACTCTATGAGTGTCCTTTTGAGAAATTTTATTTTCATTATAATTGAGACCAGATGATGAGGGCAGTGGCTATCTTAGATGACCAAGGTCTTGGACTACTCCTTTACTATCTCAGTGCTTGAAATCAAAATTCCATGTTCCTCCTTTCTTGGGTTTACATTTCAGGATAAATTACAAAATAAATGGCATACGTTTTTGATCAATCAATTTCCACGGGAAGTCAGAGCTTCTAGAAATAACAAATCATCATAATAAGAAAGGACAAGCCTTTGTGTGTTTTTGTTTTTGTTTTCCCTAAGTTCACTAGAAATGACACAAACTATTTCTCCTTTATTGCGATCTTTTTTTCATATAAAGAAACACACTGTCGTATCTATTCAGATACACAGGGTATTGGGACATGCTAAAAAGATTTTTTTAAATGATGAATGTTATTACCATAAAAGGAAATGTAGAACAAAAGTTTAAACATTGGGTAAAGGTACTAGGACTTTTTTTTATTTATGATGGAATCTCATAGGTACTGTTACTTTCATGGCTATGACACTTTTTAGCAATATTTTGTTATCAGAGAATCCACAATAGCAATATCTTAACTTGCCTGGAAAAAAGATAATATAAACTGAGACCTCTAGTGGGGCAGGGTGGGAATGTCCTGTCTTCTTACCTGTCTTCTTACCTCTTGGACAGTTAGTGTAACATTTTACTATATATTTAAATAGTTAAGAGTGAAAATGATGATATATAAAGTTTGAAAAACCAGTTGTGGGGCGCCTGGGTGGCTTAGTCGGTTAAGTGTCTGACTCCTGGTTTCAGCTCAGGCCATGATCTCAGGGTGGTGAGATGCGGCCCTGCGTCAGGCTCTGCGCTCAACATAAAGTCTGCTAGAGGTTCTTTCTCTCTTCATCTCCCTCCCCCCTCGCCCTGCACAAGCTCTCTAAATAAATAAAGTCTTTGCAAAAAACCCACAAAAAACAGTTGTTACGATTGTAAATGTTTCTGGGAATTTAAAATACAGTCTAAAAACGAAAACATCATTTGGATGGAAAGCTCTTTCAGTCCCTAGTGAAATGACTCACTGTGATTTTGTACCCTGGAGATGACGGGCACACTGGGAGTCTGGAAGCCTGTCGAAACGATGATGCATAGACTAAAAATACTTGACATTTCTACACTGTTTGACATACTGTGACATGAAAGCAGTGTTGCAGTGCTGGATCACTATCCTAAGCCCAAACCAAATGATAAGCCCTGCAATGGACCTCCTGAAATAGGAGACCAACTTGAGAAGGAGAAATGGCAAAAAGGAGGTCATACAAAATATTAATAGTGGGACTGTGAACAAAACCTAAATGTCTGCACAGATTTAAACAGCTGTACATAAGTTTGCTGACAAAGCAGTTTAGATCATATGGTTTCCATGTTCTTAAATTTATGGTTTTATTTGTTTGCAATTGTAAAACAAAAACCAGATTGAGTCTGAAAAGAGGATCCCTAAGGTATCATTTATAGATAACTCTGGTTGGAGATTATCCAAGAGGAATGAGACGATTCATCTTGGTAAACACTGTGTTTAAGTGAAATAGCTCTAAATTCAGTAGGAAAAAAAAATGCTCAAAAGATAAGGTTTTGACATGACCATTAAAATGCCAGTGCTTCAGAATGAAAAATGTAGTTCCCAAAGTCATACATAAACATAATGTCATAAACACTTGCCCAACACACATACACTTGCTACAAACCCAACATAAAGTTTAGAAATA
This sequence comes from Lutra lutra, assembly GCF_902655055.1. Taxonomy (NCBI): domain Eukaryota; kingdom Metazoa; phylum Chordata; class Mammalia; order Carnivora; family Mustelidae; genus Lutra; species Lutra lutra. The sequence continues at coordinate 17,873,786 of NC_062278.1, forward strand.
TACAGGAATGATCTTATACAGAGCAGGATTGTGGTATGTTTTGTTTAATTCTTTTTGAGGGAGGGGAGAAATAGTTACTAATTATCTCTCTATATAGAGAAGGATAAGGCAGATAAAAGAATAAATTTCTCCATGCTTGAACTCTTCTTTGGGAAGTCAAAGTCAGATGAAACTACTAAACTACAAGAAACAACAACTGTGTAGTATGCTTTGCTACCAACAGTTAAGTTACAGATAAAATGGACTGTTGAGTGAGCAGAGAGTAATATAGATTTGTATACTTGGGAAAGGAAGACTTTGTGGAGGAAAAGGAATGTGAACTATTCCCTAAACAACGGGTGGGATTGGGATAGGCAAAAAAAGGCATTCCAGGATGTATGACAGGAACTAAGCAAAATCTTAGAGGTGGAAATGAGGTTAGGACAAGAGTTTTTTGGGGGGAAATCATGGAGGGAAAAGTCTACAAAAGAAAGAAAGAGGGGCGCCTGGGTGGCTCAGTCGGTTAAGCCTCTGCCTTCGGCTCAGGTCATGATCCCAGGTCCTGGGTTCAAGCCCCACATCGGGCTTTCTGCTCAGCAGGGAGCCTGCTTCCTCCTCTCTCTCTGCCTGCCTCTCTGCCTACTTGTGATTTCTCTCTGTCAAATAAATAAATAAAAAATCTTTAAAAAAAAAAGAAAGAAAGAAAGAAAGAAAGAAAGAAAGAAAGAAAGAAAGACAGACCCACTGAACCATTTTGGACTTGGGATAAAATAGGGGTAATAACTATAAGCCACATGGATTCCAAGGAAACCTGATGGGTGCTATGGGAGGGATGCTGGTGATTCTAGGAAGGAAGGCAGTGATAACTTGAGTCTTCAGAGGCTCCATATAAGCATTTGCTAAACAGTGAATTTCTTCTTAGTGTCTTAATAGGTGGTATTATTAGGATATTTAAGAAATATAAATCTTTATCCAAGCTTTAAGGAAAATGTAGGTCAATTATCAAGAAAAAATTTGTCCTCAAAAATACTTGGAAACACATACTAGTAACTTGTGAGTAATATGAAACCTGATGAATGGCTAAGATAAGTCAGAGGCTAAGAAATGATGAACCAATGAAGTTACAGAATTTAAACTTTCTATACATTTCTTCCTGTTTTTAAAGGAAGTATATTATTATTATGATGGCTCAGTTTGTGTCAACTTGGGTAGGCTGCAGCCTTCAGATAGTGGACAAAACATGCTTTATATATTGCTGTGTAACTATTTTCTAGATCAGATTAACATTTGATTCAATAGACTTTTGAGTAAATTATTCACCATAATATGGTGAGCCTCATCCAATCAGTTGAAGGCCTTAAGAAAAAGACTGACCTCTCTCAAGGAGGAGGGTAGTCTAGCTACAGACTGCCTTTGGACTTGAGCTACATTATCAGCTCTTTGTTGGGTTTCCAGCCTGCTGGCCTCCCCTGCAGATTTGGGGCTTGCCAAGTTCCACAATCCCATGAACCAATTCCTTAAAATAAATCTTTGCTCTGTCTCTCTTTACACACACACACACACACACACAAAACGATGAAAGCACCAAACAAATCCCTGCATGTAGAGAACTTCAGCAGATGTTCAAATGTGTTTTGTTGGCCTGTTTTCTGTTTTGTCTTCTTTTCCTTGGAATGGAGGATTCATTTCAAAATGTGATCAGAAATAAAGTTAATTAGAAGAAGAAACCAGTGAGGAAATGGTCTACCCTAACACAGGTAGTGGTGAATTGGCCTAGAGTCATATGATTAATGTGAGGCATTAACATAATATGAATGAAATGTAGCCATTAGGAAAAATGAAAAATCAGATTTTTTTTTATATCACCAAATAACATATTTACTAGGAGAATGGTCCTCTTTCAAAGTATGACTTTACCAGTATGGCAGTTCCTCAAAAATTTAAACATAGCATTGTCATATGATCCAACAATTCTACCTCTGAGTATATACCGAAAAGAATTGAAAGCAGGGACTCAAACAGATATTTGTATACCAATATTCGTAACAGTGTTATGTGCAATAGCCAAAAAGTGGAAATGACTCAAAATGTCCATCAGTGAATGAATGAATGAACAAAATGGGATATATAGGTATGATAGAATATTACTCAACCTCAAAACAGGAATTAAATTCTGATATACACTACAATATGGGTGAATTTAGAAACATTATGCTAAGAGGAGTGCCTGGTTGGCTCAGTTGGTTAAGCATCTGACTCTTGATTTTGGCTCAGGTCATGATCTCAGGGTTGTGAGATCCAGCCCCACAGTGGGCTCTACACTGGGTGTGGAGCCTGCTTAAGGTTCTCTCTCTCCCTTTTTCTTGGCCTCTACCCTCCTCCCTCTGCTCCTATCCCCCTCCCCCTCTAAAACAAACAAACAAATGAACAAGCAAACATTATGCTAAGAGAAATAAACCAGAGACCAAAGGTCAAATGTTGAATGATTCTACCTACATGAGGTACTCAGAATGGTCAAATTCATAGAGAGAGAAAGTAGAATGTAGTTAGTACGGGCTGAGGGCAGGAGGGAAAGGGGAGCTTCTGTTTAGTGAGTACAGAGTTTCTATTTGAGATGACGAAAAAGTTCTGGAGATGGATGATGGTGAAGATTGCACAACAATGTTAATGTCCCTGAATTGTGTACTTAAATGTGGTTAAAATGGTAAATTTCGTGTTGTACAATTTACCACAATAAAAAGTACCTCTTTTCTGGGCAGGCAAGTGAACCTACAAATGGGGCTGAAAAAAAATAGGAGCTATCAGAGTTTGGCAGAGACATCCTGAGTTTAGAAAGAGAAAGACTGGAACTAACACTGGCAGAGATAAAGAAATCTGCTGAATGTGAACTTGAGGGTCCCAAGACAATGATAGTGTCTGTATCCTGTGCCAGTAAGAATTGAATGAGCCAAAATACACATAGTAGTGAGTAGCATAAGCCCCTCAGAGGATACGCCCCCACACAAAAACACACACAAGAACTTTCCATCTAAATATTTATTCATGTATAATAGTGGCGATTGCAAACAATCCTCAACTTGTTCTTGAAACAGTCCTATAATTAAAGTAAAAAAAAAAATTATTGAGCTCCAACTGAACACAGAAAGAACACGGGCTATATGGGTTTCCCATTTGTCCCTGTTTCTCATTCCGTATGAACAAGTTTAATTTAATATATTATGGTCTTTTCCACTTCTTTACTAGAGGAATTTTAATTCATTAGAAATACTCAAAATGCAAATTTATAAGACCTGATATAACAAGACATGTTGGTTGTCTATTGCTATAAACAAAACTCCTAAAAAAATGTAGTGACTTCAAACAACCATCAATGACTTCACTCGCAAATTTGTAGTTTGAGCATGACTTCGTAGAACAGACTCTTCTCTGCTCTCTGGGGCGTCAGCAGGAACAACTCAGGACAGATCCTGAGGAGCCACTTCTCAAAGGGTTCATCCCTGACTGGGAAGGTGATACTTGCTGACAGCACAGAGCTCACCTGGGCCTGTGGTTGATTCCTCTCCACATGTGACTTCCATGAGGCCCTAACCCCAAACTGCCTGGGCTTCCTCACAACATGGGAGTGGGATTCCAAGAGTAATTGTCCCAAGAGAAGTTCTTTTACGGGTAGCCTTGGAAGTCATATCAGCTGTAATGTAAACTGGCTCTGGTCTTAGTTTACCTAGCTCAGATTCAAAGAGGGAGGAGGGGACTTAACTATCCCCTCACTGCCCAACAGGATGAGTGTCAACAACACCGTGTAAGCGAGGCATGTGGGGTAGATATTATTGCAGCCATTTAGGGAAAATACCATCTGCCACCCTGGAAATGATAAAGGAGAAATACAGCCAAATACCAATTTTAAAATTTTAGTTTAGTTAAATTTAAAACGAATATCAGACTTAAATACATGGGGGTTCCTAAAAGTGACATCATGAAGTTGAGTTTGCTTTTGGCAACTTGCCAATTTACCGGTTCCTCCTTCTACTCCCCTTCTCCCCTCTGGACCCTGAATCTTCCACAGGTCACTTCTAGAAGCTTCATTATCTCTGCCCCTGAAGGTGGCCTTCTGATTATCATGGCTGATAGTATTATGTTATTCTTCCCTCATCTTTAGCTCCCTGATACTTATTTTGGACCTCATCTTGAACTTTTCAAATAATTGTTATAGTAGGGGTACCTGGGTCACTCAGTGGGTTAAGCCTCTGCCTTCTGCTAAGGTCACAATCTAGGGGTCCTGGGATCGAGCCCCACATCGGGCTCTCTGCTCAGCGGGGAGCGAGCTTCCTCCTCTCTCTCTGCCTGCCTCTCTGCCTACTTGTGATCTCTCTGTCTCTATCAAATAAATAAATAAAATGTTTAAAAAATTGTTATAGCAAATTAATATCTGATATAGAAAACTGATAGCTTGAGTTATACATGTATGTATACACACACACACACACATACACACATATCTATCTTTTGATAGGTGAATCTTAAAATAAAATAAGATCATGATTCCCATACAAATATAAAATGAATATGTGTCAAAGGTTTTCTGTAACTCATTAATTAGTGAGTGAACCAATGAGGTGGGATGACAGGTTCCAAGAACGCAAAGGACTGCACACCTACGGTAGAAATGTTGAAATGAACTTACAGATGCCTGCCAAGCTGGCAAAACCGCTCAGTACCCACAGGGTGATGATGGGCAGCTATGGCTCCCAAGGGACACAATGTATACTTTCACAGACAGGAACTATTTCCATTTCTATGGATTGCTACAAGTTAGCTGCTCTCTCTATGGAGATACAAAAGAGCACAATTGAAGATAAAGGCACACCCCACTGTAGGATAACTTGATCTCCAAAGCCTCCTGCATTTTCACAGAAAGGATATTCAATAATCTCTTCCGCCCGTTTCAAAATCTAACATGATCCTCCCTAAATCTTAAAGTATCATCACTATTGACTTCTAATATTTTAGTGTAAAAGTAGTAAGAACATGAGATCAGATAGAAGGAACAGAAGGAGCACGCAACAAGGTTTACGTTGGTGGATCGCTCATTTCCAGATCCTTTCATCTCAACTTCCTGACTGATATGCACATTGGCTTTCCTGACATACACAGTCTTTTCCACCAAGACCGTACTCTAGAAAGTGTGTGGCCACTACAGACAGGCCAATGGATGCAGTGTGAAGAGAATTCCCAACAGATGAACTTCCAGATGGCTATTAGGCCTTATGGATGACCATGTTTCCACTCGTGCCCAGCGGCAAACAGGAGACCATTGTGGAAGTCCCAACTCAGCTGTTCAGGACTTAAGATGACCTCTGCAGAAGCCAAGTCCTACATAAACAGGATTTCTGGGTGGTCATCCTGGCAGCATGAAGTATGATTCACTAAGGTAGGGAGTATTAGAGATGACAGAGGCACAGATGACCCCTAGAAGGTTCAAATTAAAGAGAATCCAGGAACAATAACAAATCCAAAGAAAAATTGAAGCTGAGTATTATTTTGTCCAAATTCAAACTACTCTCTCAGCAGGGAACATAGCCCATCAACAAACATCTCTTCATTTTATTGGGCTTGACACCAAACCAGATTTCCTCATTCAACTCTCTGTTATGCTCAGGCTCCATGCCGGAATTAACATGCAGTGTTTGTCTTATTTATTCCTGACTCTTTCACTGGGAACTAAAATATTTGGATTACGGTACCCATGACAGTGAGAGTTCTGGTGGTAAAAACATGGTCACAGTCGCCAAGCTCATCAGATACAGTGTTGCATGCCATGCACACACATTTGCTTAATGAGTTAGTGCTGTGTTCTAAGTTCTCTCCACATGTTTCCTCTTTTAAAAAAAAATCCTTTTATCCTTGCCATAAGTTCTAAGATAATTGAAGCAAGCACTGTCATCATAGATGATAGAAAGAGAAGCTGAGTTATAGCAACTTTGAATTTATTTTTCATATCATACACGATCGTGGGGGTGCATATGTCGGCAAAAATCACATGCGCACAAGACAGGAGATAGAAGTAAACATTCTGACACCGAACCTTGTTCACCATGTATGTGAATAACAAATGACAAGGTTAGAGCACCCCTGGGGAGAAGAGACCGTGTCAGCCAGATATTTTCAACTCAAATTTCAGGCTCCTGAAATGGTTTATTTAGGTTGGTTGGCGTTTTGGTCACCAGTTTTGGAGTTTCAAAGGGGCTCTGACCTCGGACATAAAGGTAAGTGGAAATGAAAGGCAGTTTCTACAGCAGAAAAATAACACTGATGAAATGGCTGACTTCCTATCATATTTTGCCTTTTAAAGAACTTAGAAATGGAAAACCAGCCTGTGAACATTTGAAAAATGTACTTGAGGAGCGAAGGAAATACTTGTACGCTGAATGTTTGTCACAGAAAGTTCCTTATGACTTCCTAAGCAAAGCGCAAGTATTAGAGCTTATCAACTTACATGTTGGAGAGAGCAAAATGGAGTCTCTCAGGTCAAACAATGACGCAGGCAGTTAAGGTCCTGCAGCTAGGAGATAGCGCCTGGATCAACGTCAGCTGACACCCCAGATCTGAGGATTAGCAGAAACAGAGGAGGTCTGAGGAAACCCCCAAACCAACTAATTCCCTTTAAAAAGGTGAGGATTTGGGTGGCAAACTGTCAGACTCTTCAGATGTGACCCTTTTTTTAGGTGACGCTTAAAAAAGGCAACCACCATGGATGGCTCTGCCTGATTGATCTCTGAGCAGAACCAAATCCTTCACTCCTGGAACATAAGAAGTGGTAAGTACCAAGAGCTGACCCGAACCAGACCGAGGCCTTATTTCAACTGCAAACCCAAGGACTGACTTCGTGGTGGTTTTTTTTTTTTTTTCTTTTTTTTTTTAAATCCCATTTATTTATTTGACAGAGAGATATCACAAGTAGGCAGAGAGGCAGGCAGAGAGAGGGAAGCAGGTTCCCTGCTGAGCAGAGAGCTCGACTCGAGGCTCGATCCCAGGACCCTGAGATCATGACCTGAGTGGAAGGCAGAGGCTTAACCCACTGAGCCACCCAGGTGCCCCTGACTTCGTGTTTTGCTCCCTAACTTCCTACACCCTTCTGTTGCCTCATCTGTTGTGTGGTTTGTCTTCTGCCCTGCAGTGTGTGCTGTGTAAGAAGCCACGTTTCATCACATGGTGAAACCTTATTGAGTTTAGCGTCCTGAACCTGCTTTATAATTGTGATTTAACTTTGCTTTATGATTGAAGAAAGCTGACACTGTGGAAAGACACAGTTCGTGTTTGCGCCTCCATCGTGTGCTCATGACAGAACAGCAACTGCTCTATCAGATAAATATTTCTTGTTGACTTTTCTCAGATTGTGTCACCATAGGATGCAGGGGAAGAAATAAAATCAGGGGTCCTTACCACTCGCTCCTTTACATCACAGTGTGAGCAAGGGACTTTCAGTATCTTGGATGACTGAACAGGTCAAAGAAACACTGCTTCTTCTAGGTATATTTTTAACTTCAGTTTAGAAAGTGAGAGTGGGGCACCTGGGTGGCTCAGTTGGTTAAGCAGCTGCCTTCAGCTCAGGTCATGATCCCAGGGTCCTGGGATTGAGTCCCACATTGGGCTCCCTGTTCAATGGAGAGCCTGCTTCTCCCTCTCCTTCTGCTTGCTGCTCTGCCTACTTGTGCTCTCTATCTCTCTGTCAAATCAATAAAATCTTTAAAAAAAGTTTTTTTTCTAAAGAAAGTGAAAGTGTATAGAAGTAAGATTGTTTTCCAAATTAAAATCCAATTTAACATCTCGTGCAGTTTTAAAAAATATATATGAACACAAAGTTGGTTTTTGCTTGTGTGTTTGGCTTTTGAACTAAGTGGGACTTTCCAACAGGCGCATAGGTACCTAAGCTCAGATCCTAAATTGTTATGGCTAGAACAACACTGTCCTTATAACAAAGCTAATGACAGATGAGTTTCAGGCACTGTTTTCATCACTTTAAAAAAAAAAAAAGAAAAAAGGACTATTGTAATTTTCCTCTCAGTTCTAAAATCTAGAGATTAATGAATCTTTCATAAATCGATTTGGATAGGAAAAGCCTGTCAGGACAGCATCATCTAGGTAAGTTCGAGAAAGTTTTATTTCTGATGTAGATGATGTAATTTTCCATCCTACTTTGACTGTCTCAAGATTGACTATTGAAAAAAAAAAGTGGAAGAAGTGTCTAGTCAAAAGCAGGAATTGTAACCAAGCTGTTTAGAATTTGACAGTAGTTTTGCAAAGTAAGAATATTCTCTACTACCAAATCAGGAATTGATGATCCCGCCAAACGCATAAAAGCCCTTTGATGATGAAAGCAAACTCCCAGGACAATTTGAGTCCTTTTTTCCAAAGTGAGCCTCCACCCTAAATTTCCAACCATAATACTTAATTTGGCAAGGGGACAGTAGCATAAAAATGCATTTTGTTCATGAATTATTTTTTTTCCTGTTCTCCATGACATTTATGCACGCCAAATATAAATGACCACACATGTATTAAGTAACAAAGGTGTCTTTCCTTTCCAGTAGCACACATTTTATTAATAAGGATTTGACCCAATAGTCAGAGTAAAGAAAAGCTTTAAACCGGTTTCTGGAAATAAATAGTATAACCCATCTGAGGTAAATTATCTATTTCAAAGTTCCAGTTCCTTTTAGCATCTCAGAAGGTTACTTGCCCAAAAAGTAAAAGTCATTTCTTGGAAGAAATGATTTACCTCAGGTGAAAAAGCAGCAAAGGTATAGCTCTCGACTTAGCAAGATCTCCAACCAAAGGTTTGGGGTCACAATTATTGAGTGGATCTTAAGAGTCTAATATTGAACTTACGTTGTAAGGTCTGACTGAAACCATTGGCTTTTATTTATAATGTTGTATTTGAAGGATCTTCTGATTTTAAAAGGGGTACTTAGAATGTGTTATCACAAAACCCACACCCTCACAAAACTCAGTACTAGTACATTTTGCCAGATTACATACATTTTCTGACCTTTCTGGAGGAAATCGCTCATAGAGACGAGATGCTCAGCTTGGTCTGGGGTATTTATTGGTACAGCAAGTTTTAAAATATTATCTCATTCCTTCTTGTTCTAGATATACATTCTTCCCAAGTAGCTTCCTTTGTGCCAGGAAACCTGAAAATCTGATTTACACATGGATGTGGGTACCTTCTGAATTCTGTGTTCATAATTCACTTTGTTTTACTTGTATTCAGTTTGCTCCATATGCATATTTTAACTTCATTCTAGATTCTCACACCAGGGTTTAATGAGCTCTATGACATTCATTTCTCAACATTGATCTTCACCAGCTGTTTTGTAATTACGTTCTAGGGGACCTTAGGTAGAGTAGCGTTCTAGGTTCTATTTGCCTTCTTTTCTTTTTTTTTTTTTAAAGATTTTATTTATTTGTCAGAGAGAGAGAGAGCATGACGAGGGGGGAGGGGCAGAGGAGAGGGAGAAGCAGACTCCCTGCTGAGTGGGGACCCTGATGCGGGACTCAGTTCCAGAGTGCTGGGATCATGATCTGAACCAAAGGCAGACACCTAACTGACTGAGCTACCCAGGCACCCTCTACTTGCCTTTCTTTCTCATCTTGGAAGGTCACACTTTGCTTCTATAACACTCCCAGCTTTATTATCCCTACCCTGCACAGACTGTCATCTGGGAACTTCAAATTCCAGATTGGGAGGTAGGAGAGGAAACAAAGACATAGTTTCTCTCTGTCACAAATATTCCCTAGTGACAGTTCCTTGGGCTGGCTTGAAGGAGGTTTTCAAAAGTGAAGATCATCTATCTAAGGAACTCGTCAAATTTCTTCTCCATGCAGAGAGGCATAAACAGATCAAAAACTGTAAACCGTGATTTCCTGTGTAAGTGAACCCTCCGTGACCGGTTGGGCGCATAATTTCAAGAGTATAAGTGCACTGACTTGACATAGGCGGTGGAGAGCAGAAGTGCAAATGCACATGGAAGCTGGAGTTTGAAGAGAAAAATCATTCTGACAACCTGCAGTAGGTATGGGTGTGGATGGCAATGGGCAATGAAGTTAAGAGAGGGAAAAACATATTGCACTTAGCATTTCCTGAATAGTAACATTTTTTTTACATAAATAAAAAGTATTTGTTAAAGGTAATAAATCCCAGCTTAGTAATTTAAACTGAATTTACCCCTTGATTTGGATAATTCAGAGGGTACTCTGTATCTGTGCGACGTTGGCATGAAGCTTGGGAAAGATCCCTAAGATGAAAAATCACACACAGGGAAAAAAAGTTAAGGCGGATGAAGTTGGACCAAGAAAAGCACCCTGAGGGGCACCTGGGTGGCTCAGTGGGTTGGTCCTCTGCCTTCGGCTCAGGTCATGGTCCCGGGGTCCTGGGATCAAGCCCCGCATCGGGCTCTCTGCTCAGCGGGGAGCCTGCTTCCCTTCTTCTCTCTCTGCCTGCCTCTCTGCCTACTTGTGATCTCTGTCTGTCAAATAAATAAATAAATAAATAAAAAGAAAGAAAGAAAAGCACCCTGAGAATTGAAAGGAGGATAAACATGAATATGGCAGGTTTTCCGCTACTCACATGGTCCCATGGCCAGGTTATGTGATTCTACTTGAGTGCTATGGAGTGAACCAAACTTGAAACAGAAAGAGTTTTTCCAGTTAACACTCCACAGAAAATTAAGAGCACAGAGGATGACATGATTCAGGGAACTCACAGGTGATGAGAAGGAAACTCATCACTACTGAGGTTTGCATGTCTTTTCCACACGGCGTCTCAAGGACACTCACTGTTAGCTGGATTATGGGTGCGAATGCTGGGGGACAGTTTCCGCAGAGAAGCTGCACAGGACAATCTTGCCAATGACTGCAGTGATAAGAAACAATAGGTTATGGTGGTCTTGACACTGGCTTGTAGCACTTTTAGAAACATCAGACCCCTCAACAACTGATTACTATGTGAAGCCAATATAATACAAGAGGAAAGTGGACATGCACGGTATATTTCGGAGCTGAGTTTGTGTACTCACAAAACATCCTCAGGAGATGTCCAGAAATATTTAGGAGGATTGATGCAGCTTCCTATAGGTCTGGAATAACACGTGGGCGAGAAGTCCGAGAACAATAAGGGAGACTTAGGATGACATATATTTTTACCCGAAAACCTGTGCGGTCTGAGGAAACCCATGTTATACCCATAAAGAGCTGTTGGTGTTGGCCAGAAAAATATGAAGCCGACATTGTGAGCTGGTGTGTTCAACTTCTGCTCATTCCTGCCGACAGAAATTTAAAATAAAATTCTCATTCTGGCTTGCTGTTAAGAAGTAACAGTGTAAAATGGTGTAGCCCAATGAGTCTCACAGAATTCTTCTCAAATGATAATGACAAGACCCTGTGAGAAGAAAGCTTTGGCCATTTATACTTGCCCTCTTCTTTCTGTCTGGAATGAGGGTTGTGATGGCTAGAGTTGTGAGAAACCTTTTGTGAACATGAGGTCGAAGGTAGTACAAGACAACCTAGGGTTCCTCAGTGGCATTGTTGACATCTGCAAAAGCACTAGACTGTCTATTCCCAGACTTTCTGGCATATGAGAAAATAAACCATTTATTTAAGCCACTATTTGGTTGCCTGTTCACATGTCTACTGGCTTCTAAATTGTTTTGTTTGGTACACATTCTACTACTCTAAATAAGCTGTTCCTTAGCTGATAACAAATTTAAATTTATTGTTTTTCAGTTAGTCAGAATGACATAAAAAAAAAGCCCCCAACATTTGTTTGATCATTATTGTTTGATCATTGTTCTGTACCCCCAACATTTGTTGGTACAGAACAAAGAGGATCCTTTGAAGGGAAACTGTTCATTTGAAAGACAGAACACCATATCTGCATTTATTGTCTTTTCTTTCTTTTCATTTTTATAGCAGGGCAATAGAAATGGAGATAAGGTAAAGGTTAGCTTTCATCTTTTATCTAAGTTATAAATAAGAGAGTCAAAATTCCAGGGTTTTAGTGATATTAAATTTAAAACACCAAAAAGGAAGTACTTTAATATTCCAGTTTTTAGTTCCTGTTTTCCTGTAATGTTGTACTTTCACATGTATTATATATTGTTAATCAAAGTGGTTTATTCCATATAAACACACAAAAATCAGCAGGTATCTGTTTAACAATTCCTGAGAATCAACCTCGAGGAAAGTTGTAAGCTAAATGTGGGGTACTGGTCTGCATTTTGGCAAATAGACCTCAACCAAGCTTGACCTGAAGCTTTTCTAGATTATAGAATTATCTCCAAAAGGGAAGGTTTTTGTGGTATATTTTAGTCCCACCTCCTCCCCAGACCTAATGTGTAGAAATGGGGGCAGAAGTTTTCAGCCGTTTGTGTCGTGCAGACAAAATAAAATTTATTGCAGTTTTATTTTTTAATATCAGTAAAACCATCAAATATCCATTCAGAGGAGATAAAAGAGAGGGGTAAAAGAAAAGGAAAAGGCACATCCAAGAGTTAGTGAGCCCGACTCTCCAGTGGAAATAGTGTCGGCACCTTGTATGCTCCACACACATACTGATTAGGATAATATGATCCAGATGGCCACGGCAAGAAGATTCCTTTCATGAGGAAAGTTCTGGGTGGGGTGGATTATTGTGATCAATGGAATAAACTGCAGCTGGATGAACTCTGGGTTACCTTTGAGAATTGCTAAATTAATGATGATTACATAGATTCTGACAAATTCCCCTGGAATTTTTCAAAGATGGCTGGTTGAAAAAAGAAGAGGAAGAAAGAAAGAAAAGAAAGAAAAAAGAAAATGTATTTAGGGATTAGGTTCTTCTCATGGCAAGGAAAGGCAGCCTCCTAGAGACAGCTGAGCCTCCAGAAGTATTTGAGGTTATAGGATTGGTGAGCACAGTTGAGTTTAGTGGGCAAGCCCCCCACCAGAGTGTAGTAGGCAAGCACCAATGTGGACTGATTGGGGCACTCCCTGAGCCAACTGAAAAATATTTTGAATATTACCCTTGCCTTTTGGCAGGGATTATTGGATTCAATTTCCAGGGCAAACCAAAGGTGGGTCAATTTGATAGACCTTAAACATGTAAGTTGGGGTGGGAGTAGAAATTAGTTTCGTCCATCAAGTGCTCATAGAGTGCTCACCACACACACGGGTTTGTAGGAGATGCTAGATGTTCAGTTAATACTTCTTCATTTTGTGTCACACAACAGCTTAGGCTCCTAGTGCTGGAACTCCTTAGATCCCTGAGTGATTCTGAATCAGTTCATTCTATTGGTATTTATGTATTGAGCCCTTCCTAGTGGTTTGATAGGGACTAAAGTTAAGTGAATTAGGTGGGCCATGACTGGATACATTAATTCTTTTAAACCATTATATTTCAGAATACTTAGCAGTAATATGCTTAACTAAGTAAACATCTTAACTGTGTGACCCAGGAGCTCGGCTTTCTACCGAAAGGAAGGAAGGAAGGCAGGCAAAAATCTGGAAGCCTAATTTTCCACCTTAGGGTTTATGAAGAGACTGTCGGGCAGCATCCAACGTCCACAAGGTTACTCTTGATTTGGTCATTTTGGAGAAAAATTTCAATAGACACCATCTTTGAAATAAAAGAAAAGAACGGATTCTTAAATTTGGAGGAAAAAAATCTCAGAAATTATGTTTGCAGATAAAAAGAATATTTGACCAACACATACTCCTCCAAAACTCATTATTCTCCTCTGCCTTTATGGTTTTTTTCCTCATGAGATATTCTTTGCTATGTTGGGGGAAGAATTTTGTGGGAAAACGTGAAACACTATGAGGCAGGGTGGGGGAAGAAATGAAAGAGAGGCCATGCCCTATTACAGAAGCAACTTCTCAAACACATTCACAGATGAGTAAGGGCAAGTGCACAACACTTTCTACTGCTACTAAGCCCAACCGTGCCCTATTTAATTAAGGAGTGTTAATTGGCTGCTGAAGAAAACCAAAAGTTTTCCCCGATTCACAAAGCCACAAGGGAGCAGGTTATGCTAAAACTGGATGGAAGAAGAGAGGGACAAGGAGAGAAGACAAGAATAAAGGAAGGAGTAGTAGAGGTGGGCAGAGCTGAGGGACAGTTCTCTTAATTGTATGATTGTTAATGTAATTATTGAGTTTTACAAATATTTATTTAAAGACATTGCTTGAATTCCAGAATTAAAGTTGTGCTGTGCCAAGTAGAGAACTGTATGAAATATTTTCCAAATGAGCACATATTTGTTTCATTCAACATGGATAGCAATGTTAATAGTAAATTAAAAACCACATGACTACATTATCGCGAGCTGAATAATGTGGAGGGTTGTTGAATCAGTATCTGAAACTAAGACAACATTGTATGTTAATTCAATAAATAAATAACTAAAAATAATAAAAGAAATAAAATTACAAAAAATAATAAAACACAAAAGTATAATATGAAAATTCAAATTCCATTGCCAATTATATGTTACATAATATGTCATTTCTACAAGGAAATGATAACCCCTCAAGAAGAATTTTCAAACTTAATGGCTGCATACAAATCTCTAGTCTAGTTTCCCACAAAAACATGCCTTCAATCCATAAGGACCTAGGATTGGGTCTTCATGGTACCCAAGACCTGGCTGACTGGTAATGGACAATTTTTCAGTGTTGGTTCTAATGGTTGGCATGTTAAGCATAGCCTAATTTGAAAAGCAAGAATTAAATGTACCAGGGAGACTAAAATCTATAGCATATTCACCAAAAGTAAGTCATATGTGTCCACCACACGGTCCTGACCGAATCTGGCATGCAGTGTTAACAGATGAATTCTTTTTGGAGATATTGGCACTTCAGGAAATTCAGTTGAGGAGTAAATATCAATGAACAAATAAAATGAAATAGCAACACTTGTGATGATGATTATCTACAAGAAATGATTATTAAAAACAGGTTTGAGATCCTGGTGAAATCATTATAAAACCAAAGTTCCTATGATCCCATAAAACTAACTGCCTGGGTATGGAAAGGACCAAAAACCAGAAACAAAAACATAAGCAAACAAAAGCAAACACACACTCTCTTTAAGGTATTCATCCAGCCACTTAGTAACGCAAATGTGGTAAAGTTATCTAACAATGTCATTTGAAATATGATCCTTTTTCTCACCTATTTAAATAAGCCCAGATCCCCAGTTAATGTCTATGAATTTGCGTATATTGCTCTTTCCGCTCATTTGCTACAGGGAACAATGGACACAGATAAGAAAAACCATGTAACTTTTTAGGCGGTATTTCCAGCCTAAGAATACATTATTCATTCGCTTGATTTAAGCAAGTCTTTGACTTCTTGGGTTTAGCTAACCAGCATGAAATCTACAGCATACACCCAGCAAATGAAGACAGATGTGAGTGAAGGGAAAGCCCCTTCACGGTTCTCATAAAACCTCTCAAGTTGAAGGCTGATG
Organism: Lutra lutra; assembly: GCF_902655055.1. NCBI lineage: Eukaryota > Metazoa > Chordata > Mammalia > Carnivora > Mustelidae > Lutra > Lutra lutra. The sequence goes on from NC_062278.1 coordinate 17,889,270, forward strand.
GTATTTTCTCCTTAAAAGGTATCAAAAGTTACAATTACAAAAGTTTACATGGTGGGAAATTGCATAATTCTCCCTACCAGCGCCTGTAAAACTTCTCATCATTTTCTCTCTTTTTTGATAATCGTTGGTTTGCCAAGGCATTCGGTTTCACTTGAGATCGTTTTTTACTTTTACTCTTTCACATCAAGAATTGAACATGTAGGAAAAAAGTATTTTAAAATTTAAGACTGTAACATTTTCTTTTGAAAAGTTTTGTCTCTCGGATGGAACGTGTGAATGGTAATGAATCACTGGAGCTTTCCATGATGTTCTGAGGCTGTGGTACACAGGACATTAAATTAATCATTGTAACTGCTTTTAATTTGAGATAATTGCATCCTTGCTTCCCAGCAGTTTTGTCCTGAAGTCTCTCTCTGGCTCGTAGCAGATGTTGTGATGCTTGAAACTTGCTCAAATGCATTTCTTCTCCAGGGCTCTGTCATGAGAAAGCCACTAATGAGAAAACAGAATTTGAATAGAGCGTGGGACCCTGACCTGGTTGTGTACTTATCTGACCATTTGCACAGATCCATTTTCTATGGATTATAAAACTAGATGATGTTGAATAAACTCCCAAATTAGCATTTTCTCTTTCTCAGTCTTCTGGAAATTCTCCAGATGGATTAAAATGAAAGTAACATCATGCATGACCATGTGATCCCGGAGACAGATAAAGATAAGAAGGAGAGACCATATAGTGGATCCCAGGTCCGTGACAAAAATGAATTCATCCAATGTGGACTCTCAATTCCTAATTTAAAAATGTAGGTATGGGTGCTTGGGTGACTCAAACGGTTAAGTGGCTGACTCTTGATTTCAGCTCAGGTCATGATCTTAGGGTCCTGAGATCAAGCTTCGTATCAGGCTCTATGCTGTGCTTGGAGCATGCTTAAGACTCTCTCTCGCTTTTAGACCCTCTGTCCCTCCCCCGCTCCCCCCCCACCTCCAACCCAAAGGCAGGATATAACCCATCATTCTATTTTTGTCACACTGTAAAGTCATAGCTATTCTACAAATTGATTGTGTTCATCCTCTTCAGCTAGGTCACTTAGAAACCAAGCTCTAGCTTTACAGTAGTCATCTCATTTTTCCATCTTCCTCATTCTGTCTGCTCCTGCTACCAGTGAAGTTTAAGTCATAAAATGAAAGAACAAAGAACATCGCCTCTGCTCATGGCATGTTCAGGAAATACAAGTAGATGTGGTTGGGTTTAAGGGGAGGGATGTGATGAACAATGGACTGTGATGAACAAAGCCTGAGACTAGGAAGGGGAGACAACGGAACTCTTAAGTGAAAAGGCACAAAATACATACCAAAGCCATAAAAGGGCTCAGCTCACAACCCCTGTCCTGTGTGTATGCACCTACACATCTCCATATAATACATCACACATTGCCACCTCTTTCTAGACTTCCATGGGGTGAGTGCTCCAAGAGCCAGATAGGCTCTTAAAAAGCAGTCAGATCTGGGCACCTGGGTGGCTCAGTTGTTTAAGCATCAGACTCTTGGTTTCAGCTTAGATCATGATCTCATAGGTCGTGGGATCAAGGCCCTCATCAGGCTCCATGCTCAGCAGGGAATCGGCAAGAGATTCTGTCCCTCCACCCCGCCCCCACTTGTATGTTTTCTCTTTCTCTCTCTCAAATAAATAAATCTTAAAAAAAAAAAAAAAGAAGAAGAAGAAAAGAAAAGAAATAAAGAAATGCAGTCAGGTCTGCTACCCCTTCTGCTCTCAGGTCTGATTGGGGGAGGGCTGCCCAGAATGGGTGATAGCACTTTCCATATAGGACAACTGAAATATCCAGACAGGGGACTGCATGTTCTATTCTCATGCTTTTCTCAGGAACAGAGGGTGGGAGGGAGGCATAAGCAATTCAAGCAGTGGGTCCGGAGAGTCTGGATTGGAGGCATTCCTAAATGTGAGCCCAGAATAAACCACCCACATCTGGCCTTGACCTGCAGGAATCAAGTGTATTCTCAGGAAGAAATCGTGCTTGTGTCTATCTGCAGCTTTGAAAAGAGGGCAGTTGAAAGGAGTCATTTCTACTCAATCTATGCAGAAGGATATAATCTTATCTACTTTTCTCCAGTTGTTTTTTTTAATGTAAGACGCAGAGGGGCTTGATTTGAATATAATCCTCATTCCATCCCTTTTCTGATAACTTCTTTTCACGCGTGATTTATAATATGTAACGGGATGTGGATAGTGATAGCATGGGACTTTCATGCAAGTAATTTTCCAGGATCAGAAAAGTAAAGGAGCCTCCAGAGCTTATCTGGAGGTCTACTTTGTCTATCTCTACCAAGGTAGACAAGGTCTACCTTGTCTATCTCTGAGTCTTCCTTTGTCACGTGATACATGGTGAGGCAGAGGTGGTGGTGCTTGTTCACAGTGTCATAATGAAGCAGACCGAAGGGAATTCATCAGACAATGAGCTAGTGTCATGCTGGAAGAGTAACCCAAGAAGTGTTAACAAGCACCATTCACTCAGTCCCATGGAGAAGCTGGCTCTGCTAAATGTGGAAACTGAGCAGGTAGATCTCTGACACCTCGAACCTCGACCCTGGAGGCATCAGGCTTCACCCTTGGTAGAGTGTCAACTCCTTTCTGAATGGGATAAAGACAAGGAACCCTTTCCCCTGCTCTGCCTCCAAGCACACAGACACACAGACATGTCCGAGTGGGTATGCATTGGCCAGGAAGTCCCAGACTCCTGGAGCCACTACACATGCCCTCAGTTCAAGAACTCTTGTCCTGAGAAGCCTTTATAAAGCCTCTTTGGGGATGTTTATAAAGGCTGGTTTGTTTGAGAAAGGATGATGTCATAGCTCATAGCTTTGAAAGCTTGTCCGAAATCAAGATTTCCTTTTGTGGAGTGTCCTTTTCATGCTAAGCACTTGATAAATATTTTCTGAGTGATAGAAATAAAACAAGTAAGTGAATATTCAATACAATTGCATTTATCTATGTACTGTATAGCAGAGGCTAGTTTAAAGCACTTTGTTGTATCTTGTTGACTGTGATGGCGGCATGGCTCTATGGGGCTGCCCACTCCATGGGGGCACAGACATGCTCCCTTAGGGCCTGGCCTGTTATTACATAGAGTTTAATGCAGCAATGAATGGAGAGAAACAAGTGAGACCGTCAATGTGCTGAGAATACATTTTCTATTCAGATTTATAATCAGTCATACCTCCTACTCTGGTGAGCAGAATAATGCCCTGCCTTCCAAAGTTGTCTGTGTCCTAAACCTTGAAGCTATGAATACATCACCTTACAAGGAAAAAAAGAAAAGACTTCGAAGGTGTGACTAAGGTTACGGACCTTGTGATTATTCTGGATTATTCTGGTGGACCAAGTGAAATCACAGGAGTCCTTAAAAAGCTGAGAACCTCTACCAGCTGTGGGCAGATAAAGATGGAGAAGGGACCAGAGAGACACATGTTGCTGGGTTGGAAGATGGAGAAAGGGAGCCACGAACGACAGAATACGGGTGGTCTACAGAGCAGAAAAAGGCAAGGAACTGGATTTTTTTTTTTTTAAGATTTTATTTATCTATTTGATAGAGAGAGACACAGCCAGAGAGGGGAGTGGAAGCAGGCTTCATGCCAAGCAGGGAGCCTGATGTGGGGCTTGATCCCAGGACCCTAGGATCATGACCTGAGCCAAAGGCAGACACTTAACGACTGAGCCACCCAGGTGCCCCAGGAACTGGAATTTTCTCTCAAGCCTTTGGGGAGAAAAGCAACCCTGCTAACACCTAGACTTTAGTCCATTGAGATCCATGTCAGCATTCTGATCAAGGAAAATGTTGGATAACAGCATGTGTGTTACCTTAAGCTCCTGTGTATAGTGATTTGTTACAGCAGCAGTATGAAACCCATACACTCTCCAGTGACGGTGGGTGATATTTCATGACCCCTGATGCTGTCCTAAGCATTCTACGTAAATTGAACCAATTCTTATTAATTCTTTTGGGCATGTACTAATATTAACGATATATTGCAGAAAAGCAAGAAGAAATAGCTTTGAATGACCCAGTCTGACTCCAGGGAATTACACACTTCCCCAGGGAATGCTTTAGGGAAGATGGTGATGGCTTAGGCTAGAGAGCTAGATGGGAGTTTTTGAAACTTTACTGTGAAGGATGAACGTGTGTGAACACATGAAATGAGCACACATATCTGTGTTGGGGTGAACTGTGTGTTTTCCTGTGTAGCTCTCTTAGCATCTGTGGGTAAGTTTGTGTCAGCTGAGGTTGGAGCTAACTCAGCACAAAAAAAATAAGTGACAATTTATAAAACTTAAGAAAATGGCTTATGCATCCCCAGGTCTCTATCGGAAAAGTATAAACACCCTTTCAGGAAATGGAGATAGCACATCTTGGTAGCAACTGACCTGCAAAAAAAAAAAAAAAAAAAAAAAAAAAGAATTAAAAAAAAATGAGTGATCAGGCTTTTCAGGGTTTAAAACTTCCCCTCCCCCTGCTCTTTACATGTTTAAAGGATCTCTAAGGTAGAATTTCAAACACCAGTTTATAGTTGGAGTAGGAAGAGGCCAGAGAAGTCACACTGTGTTTATAGACTCATCTTGCATCTCTGGACGAAGTTGGAGTGGAATGTATCGTTAGTATTTGCTATGCTTTTTTCCTGGAAAAGGACCTCTGCCTCCAACCACTGGAGTCCTTTCTGGAACTGCTGTGTAATGTCAGATTTCCAGTCCTGGCCAAAGGAAAGAAAGTCCTGCACCATCAGGCCTAAATCAGTATATCAGTGAGTGTTCCGCAGGGTATATTTGTGATTTTTTTTTTCTTTTTCCTTGAAAATCTGGTATCGTTCTAAGGAAAGATTTAGAGAAAAGAGAGGACATCTTTTGATTAGCTTTCTAGAAGGAAAGCTGCCATTTTTAAATGTTATCCCATGAAAGCACTGAATAAATGTCAATAGAAGAAAGCATTTGCAATCATGATTTGATTTCTTATTTGTGCAAATTCCAAGATCTATTTCTGGCATAGTTTCATAGAGATACTCTTAAGCAAATGGAAATATATGCTGTATTTATTACTACAGAAAATTTTCAAAATATTCTATAATCATTGACATATACTCTCAGAAAAAGAGATAGAGTATGTTATAGATGATTTTATTAAAAACACAATGTCCATTAGGATATAGTTTGCATATGATTTATTTGAGTGAATAAGAGACATGTGTCTTTGTTCAGAAATCTTCAATTAGAAACTCCATGTGTTTCGCAGATTTAGGAACTGGTTGATAAGCATTTCCTTGAAAAGTAAATGCCAGTTTCTGGGTATTGCCTATCATTTCCTATTAGTTTCCTCTTGTCCTAAGTGTGTGTTGTTTTCTCCTTTATGTTTCCCAAGGAAGATAAAACTGACCATCTTTAGGGACCAGTCATCTGAGCCAAAGTAGGGCTCAATCCAATAGTTTTTCTATGCTTTCAAAACAACCAGAGTCATCATCGGCCCCTCTCCTACGTAAATAAGGCCTGCTGGACAAGGTTTACAGCATCACAAAGAATGAATCACTGTTTTATTTATTTATGTTCTCTTTCTAGCTATCTCTAGAGAAAGAATTCTTTTGGCAGCCTTCCCACTACTTTTTCATAACCCCTCTCCACCAGCCTCCTCCAACCACGCACACTCATACACAGGCAAGGACATTATGCTAAGTGCAATGTCAGACAAAGACAAATAGTGCATGATATCACTTCCATGTGGAATCTAAGAAAACTGAGCTTGTAAAAACAGAGAGCAGAACGGTGTGATTACCAGGAGCGGGGGATGAGGAAACAGGAGAGATGTTCAAGGGTCCAAACTTGCAACTAGTAACAAATTAGTCCTGGGGATTTAAGGCACAGCAGAGTGATTATAGACAATCATACTGTGCCATAAACATCAAATGTGCCGAGAGACTCGCTCTTAATTATTCCCACCACAAAAAAGAAATAATAAATATGGGAAATGATGGCTGTATTAGCTAAGGCTAGAATGGCAATCATATTGCAATCTATAAATATATCAAATCAATATATTGTATGTTGGTATGTAAATATATCATATACCCCTTAAATTTACACAATGCTATGTGTCAAATAATTTTCAAAAAACAAATACACAAAAACAATAAAAAAAAACTCCAGTTGCTTCTTTATGTCCATGCTTAGCCTTGTTCCCTTCTGATACTGTGGCCACGGCTTGGTCATTACCCACTCTCCTTTTTTGTTATGGCTCTTCCTTCATAAAGAGGTGGTTTTCTGTCTGTAATTACTTTTTTTTTTTTTAAGATTTTGTTTATTTGAGAGCGAGAGCAAGGGGGGCCTGGGTGGTTCGGTCCTTATGCATCTGCCTTCAGCTCAGGTCATGATCCTGGGGTCCTGGATCCAGTCCTGCACTTTGGGCTCCCTGCTCAGCCAGAAGTCTGCTTCTCCCTCTCCCACCCCTCCTGCTTGCGTTCTCTCTCTCGCTGTGTCTCTTTCTCTCTGTCAAACAAAGAAATAAAATCTTTTTTTTAAAGATTTATTTATTTATTTGAGAGAGAGACAGTGAGAGAGAGCATGAGCGAGGAGAAGGTCAAAGGGAGAAGCAGACTCCCCATGGAGCTGGGAGCCCGATGTGGGACTCCATCCTGGAACCCAGGGATCATGACCTGAGCCGAAGACAGTCGTCCAACCAACTGAGCCACCCAGGCGTCCCAGAAATAAAATCTTTAAAGAGAGAGAGAAAGCAAGCTTGAGCAGGGGGAAGGGCGGAAAGAGAGAGAGAGAGAGAAGCAGACTGCCCACTGAGCAGCAAGCCCAACGCAGGGCTCAATTCCAGAACCCCGAGGCCATGACCTGAGCAGAAGGCAGATGCTCAATCGACTGAGCCATCCAGGTGCCCCTGTCTGTAACTACTTTTTAGCCACTTTTTAAATGCTTTTAAAAATGTTATCAACAGTTTTAAAAATAACCCTTTTTATTGCTGAGAAATTTTTCATCTCTCCAAAGTCCTGAGGTTGAGAAGTCCTGGTAAAGAAGTCCTGGTTGAGAAATTGGATAGAAATCTTGGAAGAGATCCTCCCCTAAGCAATCATGAAATGCTAATGGAGAGACATATATCCCCAGAGGACAATTTTTTCAGGAGAGAGCCATCCACATGAACTGAAATTTGGAAGGTCCCTCATGGAATTTTTAGAGAGAAAGGTCCCCATGCAACAGCTTTCTGAGGTGACTCTACACCACTAAAAAACAGACAGATGCACAGTCAAATTATCATCTCTCAAATCTCTGACCCTTAATTCAGCATTCCTAGAAATGTGACTCAAAAGACACGCCCATGATCACTTCACAGTCCGTTTTTCTTGCCCATCAGAAACATTTGACACATTTGATCACTCTTCTCTCCTTGAAAGTATGTCTTCACTTGGCTTCCAGGAAACCACACTCTTGAATTAATCTCCTACTCACTGGCCACCTTTTCTCAGTCTCTTATCCCTAATGTATAAAATTTGTGGCTTTCCCAATTTGTGTCTTCACTAACTCTCTTCCTGGTTTTATTCTGTCTTTAAATATTAACATTATGTTGAGAACTCTCAGATTTATGTCTGCAGGTTAGAGCTGTCCTCTGAACTCCAGACTCCTAAATCTAATGACCATTTAGATATTTTCATTTGAATGTCTAAAAGCATTTCAAACTTAATATGTACAAAACTGAGCTCCTAATCTCCTTTCTCTTGTCACCACCATTCTTACTTTATTAAAACACACACACACACACACACATACACACACACACTCACACTCACACCCACGGCACCTGGGTGGCTCAGTTGAGCATCCAACTTGATTTTGGCTCAGGTCATGCTCTCAGGGCTGTGGGATGGAGCCTTGTCAGGCTCCCCACTCAGCGCTGAGTCTGCTTATCCCTCTCCCTCCACCTGCTTGTGTTCATGCTCTCTCTCTCAATCTCTCTCTCTCTCCCTCTCTAAAATAAATAAAGTATATAGGAAAACAAAAGACAAAGACTGCTTGTAGTATATTCTCCCCCAACTCAGAAAACGGCAGTTCCACCTTCCATGTTTCCAGTCTAAAATCAGTGGAGTCAACTTTCACTTCTCTCTTTCATGCACTCCACACGTGATTGATCACAAGCGAATTCTAGGGTCTCTGCCATCAGATGTTTCCATCCTAACATGGTTACAACTTATACGGACACCATTCTGGTCCAAGCCACCATTCTCTCGCACCTGGATTATGGCAACCTCCTCCAGTTGGATCACCCAGTCTCTATTTGTTCTCCCTGACCCTGCTTAATTCTCGGTTTTGAAATCAGAATGATCCTGTGAAAGTGTAGGTAGAATCCTGTCACTTCTTTGCTCAAAATCCTCTTTTCTAATTCATTTGAAGTAAAAGCTAAAGTTCTTACCGTATCTAACAAGGTTTCACCTGATTTGACTACCCTTCTCATTACTCATCTGACCTCACTTTCTGTATTTTCCCTCCTTATTCACTGAGCTACCTCTACAGTTGCTACAGAAAGCATTTAACAAGCCAAGCATGTTCCTCCCACAGGGTTGCTTTTTGTTTTTTGGGTTTTTTGTTTTTTGTTTTTTGTTTTTGTTTTTGTTTTTGCCCTGCTTCTTCCTTTGTTTTCCCCAGAGGTCTGCATCACCAACTCCTCACCTTCTTAGTTCTTTGTTCATACGCCATCTTCTCAGTTATCTTACTTTCCGTTATGAAATCTCTCTTCCACACCCCCTTTGTGCTTTTGTATTTTCTATAGAAATCATTGTCATTAGTATACTATATGCTCAAGCTACCTTAAAATATGAGCTTCATTAGAGAATATATTTTAGACTCTTTTATTCATTGTCATACTCTCAATTTTGCCTTGGTCCCATTGCCTGGTTCATGGTAAGAACTCAAAAATATTTATTGAATGTTGGGAAAAATAAACAAATCAGGAAACAAGATTAGCACACACATACTACTTCTGGATAGAATGTATGATTTTCCCCCTTACATTTTTGCGTCTCAACCTGGTGAACAGGCTAGAGAGGACATTGCTTAATTATAAAAATATCCTTGTTTAAAGGCTGGATGGTATCCAGACATAGATAAAGGTACCCCTTACCCCAGATCCCACCATTCCCTAAAGAATTCTGTGGATACTGGGGTGCCTGGATAGCTCAGTCGGTCAAGCTCTGTCTGCCTTCAGTTCAGGTCATCATCCCAGGATCCTGGGATCAAGCTCTGCATTGAGCTTCCTGCTCAGCAGGGAGTCTGATTCTCTCTACCCTTCCCCCCACCCCGCTCATGATCAATCTCTCTCTCTCTCTCTCACTCTCTCTTGCTCTCAAATAAATAAATAAAATCTTAAAAAAAGAAGAAGAATTTCATTAAGACAAGGGTCCTCTCGTGCCCAAAGCAAACATAACTCCACCTCACCACACCAGCAACAGAACAGAGCTGAGGAGGAACACATTTAAAAAAAATTTTTTTTAAGGAGATTTTATTTATTTATTTGACAGAGAGAGACACAGTGAGAGAGGGGACACAAGCAGGTGGAGTAGGAGAGGGAGAGGCAGGCTTCCTGTCTAAGCAGAGAGCCCAATGTAGGGCTTGATCCCAGGATGATGGGACCATGACCTGAGCCAAAGGCAGATGCTCAACCACTGAGCCACCCAGGTGCCCTAGGAGGAACACATTTTTAACCTGTTCTTCCAACACTACCCTTGAAGCTCTGCACCTAACTGTGTACATTATCTCCTTTATAACTCTATTTAATCTTTGATTACTATGAGAGATCATCTTCTTTATTATATATTGGAACATGTGTAAGTTTACGTCAAGAGGAAACACAACATCAGTGTTCTTGGGCAGAATAAGGGAAGCAGTGGATGAAAGACGTGGTAGACAAGAGAAAGGAAAGGAAATGGGCCTGCCTGTCTAAATGGCTTGAAAATGTAGTTATTAAAATGTCATTGCTTCAAAACTCAAGGAATCAATTTCAAAGTTAAGAGATAATTTGAGAGCTTTCTAGCTTTCATTTTTCTCAGTCCTAAAAATTAATATTAGACAAAATCATCCCAGCTGACCAAGTAATTCTTTTTATTCTCAGACAAAATTTCTAACAGAAAGGCATGTAATAACTCTGATGTCCTTGATCTCACCAGCCCATGGCTGGAAAGTGAAATTACATTTTGATTTTGTGCAATGAGCAAGATAGTGAGTGAGAGAGGCATATCCTAGATTTGAGAAAGAACAAGATCAAGAGCTAAATAAAATGGCTATGCTCTAACTCTCTTAAGTTCTGGGATGGTTTGTCACAAAGAAGAGCTTGCTCATATAAGGACTGCACCCAAGCTGGGTCTACTATTAGATGTAACATCAGGACAGTCAACTGGAATTGGGAGTGAAGTTAAGGAGCTAATAAAGTGACCGGTACTTGCATCACTGAAGGGGCAAGGGCAAAGTGGACCCAGAAAACAAGAGAGGTACAAATAGATCAAAAGACTGGGTTGGGGTGGAAGGGAAGTAGGAAGAAGTAGAATAGCAACAAGATTAGTTATGAGTCCATTATTGTTAAAGCTGAGTAGTAGGAACACTGAATTCATCAAATTATTTTTTATACATTGTATGGTTTGAAATTCTCCAAGATAAACAGTTTAAAAACAAGCAAAGAGAGAGTTTTGCCAAGCAAATCCCCTCAAATGACCATTAGTTTCTTCAAGGTAAGTAGCTTGTAATAACTCATATTCCCCCACCAGATAATGGGCCTGTTAGAAAGTGAAGGTCCTTATAGTAGGCTTTTTGTTCATAATATTTTCAGGACCTTTCGCAAACAATGCATCTAACATACTATTTCCTTTTAAGAGATATCCAAATGAAGTTTTATCATAATTAGCATCTCTGAAGAGAATAAAATATCGGTTTCTTTCCACAAAACAAAAAAAGAAAGACGTTTGGGAGCTAACCACACAATCATTCTTTATATCCTAACTACTAGGCCTGGGTATGGAATGATAGGGCTGTACATGAAGGTGGGAACTGGAGTGGAGATGAAGGGACAAATATAAGACCTACTAGAGAAGTCCAGGATTGGAGACATATTTTCTGGAAGGGTTTTTGGAGAGGTAAAAATGAAACTGTGAGGGCGAATGAAACAGTCATCAATGGAAAAGACGAGAAGGATTTCTGAGGACTGAGATTTGTACCATACTTTTCTTGAGGAAGTGGGAGACAGAAGCAGTAGAAACAAGAGACAGAGGGCCACAGCTGAGAGGTAGGAGGCAACCTTGAGAGCTGGGTGTCCTAGAAGAGATTTCAACCAGGAGGGGCCAGTCAACATCAGGGATGCTAAGAGAGGTCAAGAGTAGGTCGGTGGGCAAAGGGACAGTAACAGGAGAAAAATGTTTTCTTAGCTGCACTGAACTTTATTCTGATGCCCTACTGCTTTTTTAATATGATTATTCCAAAATTGTTAGGCTTTTCCTGTGAAATGAATCATCTCCCTTTTATCCTCACTCCCAGTTTTGGCAGGAACCATCAGTCCATTTAGTGAAGACTTTCTTTGCTGTATATCATCACCCAGTTTGCTCTGAATTAGGAAGTCACTGGTAACCATACAGAACTAAATTTGTAAATATTGCTATTCCAAAACAGATTCTAGAAAAATAGACTTCAAGGAAATAGACTTAACTTGTAAGGAAAAACAAGAGAAATAAAACTGAGACTAAAGAGGGCAAAATGTTATTTTCTTTTAGTTGGTGTAGTTGTGATCGGTGCCATGCCAGGCCATAATGGAGCCTGAGACAAAAGGTAAAACCAGTAAAACATTCTGATATTCTGTTCACCACAGCTTTTTTGCATTAGGAGACTGTGGACTCTGAGAAACAAACTAAGGGTTTTGGAAGGGAGGGGAGTGAGGGGATGAATGAGCCTGGTGGTGGGTAATAAGGAGGGCACGTATTACATGGAGCACTGGGTGTGGTGCATAAACAATGAATCTTGGAATACTGAAAAAATAAAATTAAATAAAAAAAAAAGAAAAAATAGAATCACCTTTGGCTGTTTAAAAATAAAGTTATATCACAAAAACAAAAACAAAAAAACTATTGCATTAGGGGTCTTGGGTAGCTCAGTTGGTTAAGTGTCTGCCTTGACTCAGGTCATGATTCCAGGGTTCTGGGATCAAGTCTTGCATCTGGCTCCTTGCTTGGTGGGGAGTCTGCTTCTCCTTCTGCCCCTCCTCTCTATAGGTCCAGTCTCTTTCACAAAAATAAATAAATAAAATCTTTATAAATATATAAAAGATTTTAAAAATTGCATTAAGGCATTATTTCTCTTGGTTTCTGAATTTTTTGATATCCCTTAAATTTTTATCTCAAGCTGAATGAGATACTGGTTAGAAATGTTCACATTTGATGGCAGAGGAGAAAATAACTCTATGAGTTATATATGCTCTAAAGCCAGCCTGGAAATAGTCATAGACCCAAGTAAATGAAGTTATTCAATACTCTTCATGGCCTTATGTATCAATATTTATTATCATAGAATCTTGTTCATCTAGCTCATAAACGATCAGACTAAAATGCATCAGAGACAAACATTGAACAGGGTAACTAAAGCCTGTGAGGTAATACATGGCAGAATCTTCTGTTCCAATCAGGTATGAATTATATCTGATAGGTTCTAACTTTCAGGTATCTGAGTTAAGAATGCACAAAGAATTGTTTAGTTAGCAGTGGGATCAGAGAATGAACAAGTCCATAAAGGTGGGTCATTGTTCTCAAGAAAAGACTATGAGGAAGCATTAAATACAAGAAAGCAGACTGTAGATAGTGAAAGAGCCAGTTGGTAGGAAGAGCTAAATAAACAAGATGAAGGAGAAGCCCAGAAAGAATGGACTAATAAAGCTAATGGTGGAACACCAAAGTTTCATGGCCTCCTGCCTGAAGTCAATGGTGCAGACTCATAACACTGCTGCTTTCACATAAACACATAAAGCTTCTGCTTTCTCTACTTTCATATTATTATGGGCTGCCTTACATTTTCTTGAGCTATTCTCATGAATCTTTGTTTCTAGCAGTCACATCCTAAGGTTAAAACTCCAAAGACAAAGCAAAAGGGAAGATAAAAGAAAGGGACAATGACGAAGGGGGAGAACAATAGCCTAGAACATTCAGGACAGAACACAACCAGGGAGCCAATGAGGGGTGAGTGCCACTGAAGAAGAAAGACACTTTCACATCTGCAACAGAGAGGATAATAAATCAAGGATTAAGCCAAGGACAGTTTGTGAGCCAGAGAGAAGAGTAAGGGAGAATTTCCACTGGATGAAATCAGTCATTTGGTATTGGTACGGTTGGAAGGGAACCTAGGAGGACCTTGAATAGGTTTAAGAGTATGCGGGCTATACATTAAAAAATGTATAAAATTGGGGTGCATGGCTGGCTCAGTAGACTAAGCATCTGCCTTCTGCTCAGGTCATGATTCCAGGGTCCTGGGATCCAGTCCTGAGTGGAGCTCCTTGCTCAGAGAGGAGCCTGCTTCTCCTTCTGCTCCCACTCCCCCTGCTATTTTCTCTCTCTGACAAATAAATGAATAAAAATATTTTTTAAAAAAACCTTTAGAAATGTATAAAATTATCAATTTGCTGTTCTACATATCTATTAGTGGCCTTTTGTTGTAAGGAATTTAATTTGTCATGTAGACTTTCTATGTTTTAATATCGTATCATCATATCTCCTTCAATGCATTCATTTGTTTTATATATGAGGCTCCGAGCTTTTTGTTCTATCAGACAACCCAAAAACAGGCAGACGTTTCCCTTTCTTTATTTTCTCCCTCCTCCTTTCCCATGGTCCAACATGAGGTACTCCACTTAAACAAATCCCGAGCCAAGTCCTATTTTCAGTGATTGCTGGGCCAAACCCTCCCCCAGGCACTCCTGCTCAGTTCCAGTTGCATCAACACTGATTTCCACAGCAATTGTGTGTAAGAAAACGAAGGCAGGAACTGACCCCAAGTTGTGTGCAGCAGTAACTGACAGCCAGCATTTGGCCCCAGCTGAGTACATCTACTTTTAGCAGAGTCATTTGTTGATAATATCCTTCGCCAACTTGACTGCTAACGCCAAGGCAACTTAGGTTGGGAACTCTTATGTAAATCATGGACTAATTACAAACGTGAACCAAAATATAAACAAGCGTAACTGTTCAGACTATGACCATTGTCAATCGACGTTAGGGAACACGTAAAAAAAACAAGTGAAGGAAATACAAAGATAAGTTTGTGTAACATAGAAAAGGGTTTTCAAGGAAAATAAAAATAAAAGCAGAAAAAGATGATGGTTCAACACTATAGATAGACATAGCCTATATATTATCAAGTTTGTTAAGAATGTAAGTAATACGTTACTCAAAGTAGTGTTAATAACTTAAATTAATGTTACTATAACTCCAGTACATTTCAAGGCCAGGTAAGAAAATTTATTTTTCTCATATTACTTCATCCTAAGGAAATGATCTAAGGGTCCCATCCTTTAAAAATAAGATACAAAAATTACATTTCTAAAATATTGCCTGTCAGGGATGCTTTTATGTAAAATTACCTGTCAAATAGAATAATTCATGAGAAAGTAGAGAAAAATAAAAATAAAGACATGAGAGTCTGCCACACAGAAGACTAAAATCTAAAATCATTAATGTCATGAGAGCCATCCTTATCTGTTAAGGACACATCTCATTAACTTTATGTTTTGTTCAGTAATAACAATGTACATCCTTAGAAATTTATTGTTCCATTTGTTGTAGCAAAGCCAATAGGATAGTCTATTATATTCTTTACGATTTCCTTTGTTATTTTTAGACTAAACTAAACAAGTTCTCACATCTCACAAAGAAATCATTTTCACAAAACAATGGATAAGACACTCATGTATCATGTTACATCAATAAAGATAAAAATAATATGGAAGATATTTTACGTTGGTTCAGCCAATTGCTGGATGTTTTTAAAAGGAGAAATATTAAAAACCATGTAGATTGTATTAATATTACTCTTAATATTATAGCTCTTAAACTATAAAATATTTGACTTAGGTGTGTGATGTGTCTCAAATACTTAATTAGGAAATTTATCCTTAAAAACAAATATATATTTTATTTTCTCCTAATTGTTTTCCCCTTCCTGACCTTTAGTTTAATTTTTTTCTCAATACGTGAGATATAATTTAGACATAGAATGTGTCTGAAGAAATCATAAGTCTTTGGTCTTCTGAGTTTTCATTTATTATGACTTTTATAAACATCAGTAAAGGGGAATTTTATAGAAAGTAGAATATATATGAGGAATTCTCTTGGATAAAAATGACTAGGGCTATTCTGGGTTGGCTAAGAGAGCAAAATCTGGACTAAATAGAGAAATTTGGTGCTCAGTCCAATGAAAAAGCTTTACTGACTAGAACGGTTTTGTGAAGGAATGAGATTCTGGAAATGTTCCAAGAAAAGGCCATGTGATCATGGGTCAAAGTATGCAAGGGCAATTTCTACAGTAATTTAACTTCTAAATGTTTCTTCAAACACTAGAATCTTTGTTGTATAACCTCTGCATTCACAATATAAATATTCTATTATATTGAGAATATTGTTTATTTTAGCAACTGATTGGTGTGTTCAGAGGGGTAAATTACTACTCAAACCTTGATTATAATTATTGGATTCTGAATCTGTTGTCTATAAAATCAGCATTTGATGAATCATGCATCTAAGGGGGAAACTGAGTGAAATTATATTTGACAATAAAGAAAAATCTGCAGCAATTTCAAATAGAACTAATGAGGAAGACACTTTCAAATTTTAAGTCAAGATCACATAACATGTAAGCAAATAAAAGAAACTGAAGTGTGAAATGGGTGAAGTCTAATTTCTTTAGAAATTTCATTTTATGTTCCTACAAAATAAATTTATAGAAATAGAACTCCATCCAATTTTAAGCTGTTCATGGATTGAAAAAGAAATTCTAAATTTAAGTATATATTGTTTTGCACATGCCATGGAATTCTGTAGCTATGTTTTCCTAAGGAAATATTCATAGAGTCACAAAAACTTGAGAGTTACTCAGTGATTATAATTGCACACATAAATAATGTAAGTGGATAAATTTTTCTTTTTTCATATATATAATTTCCTCAAATGTGAACTCATTATTAGCACACATCTAATAACTCCTGAGTATGGACTATGCTGGTAAACTGGAATGGTCTGATTCCAGTTGGATTAGCTGCTCATTTTGGAATTAGGAGGTAACAATCTCAAAGGCTGAAGAAACTTTCTTTTTCTTTTTTTTTTTTAAAGATTTTTTGTTATTTATTTGAGAGAGAGCATGAGAGAAGAGAGGTCAGCGGGAGAAGCAGACTCCCTGCTGAGCAGGGAGCCTGATGTGGGACTCAATCCCAGGACTCCAGGATCATGACCTGAGCAGAAGACAGTTGCTTAACCAACTGAACCACCCAGGTGCCCTGAAGAAACTTTCTAAACACAGTTTAAAACATGTGGTTCTTTAGGATTACTTATCGAATGTTCTGGAAGCTGAATAAAAAAAAAAAATCTCTGTGTAGACAGAAGACAAAATTCCTAGGAAAGAAATCTGAACAGATCCATTGAGGCTTAGAACAGCATGCCAGCAGAGAGCACAACCCATAGTTCTCCAAGGGGGCTTTCCAAACACCTGTCCCACGAACAGTTGTGGTCTGACAGAGTTACTCTCTGAAAGTTTGCCCTAAATGTGTCTCTAAATGGCTGTAATTGATAAGAAACTATCAAGCATGCAAGTCAGCTGAGATGTATGTGCTCTGCACTGGACTTTACTAACATAAAGTTACGTCTAGAGAGCTTATTTATATTTGCTTTTTGGTTACTTAATTTGTTACTTGAATGTTGATAGATAAACTATTTTTCAGAGTCCCTCTCTCAAGCAAAACTCCAAGTTCTAAGTTCTGAAGGTGGGATATAGGCAGAAGTGGGCGACCACAACAGGAAGCAGTCATGGAAAGAATACGGTTAAAAATCATCATGATAAATGCAAAGGGAAATGCTATAAGGAAAAGAGACAAGGTCACGACTCTTTCTTCTGATCTGTATCCCTCACAGTTCCAGTGTGGAAAAGCACATCTCATAATATGTTTTTAGCAATAGGTCCAAAGAGAGAAGGACTTTGGAAAGAGAGAAATCTGGGAGGACACAAACCATCTTGAGAAGAGAAGGGAGAAAAATAGAAGAGAAGTTTAAAAAGTGTAACAAAAAGATGAATGGGTTTAGGAAGCCCTAATTTTAATCTGGAGTTCCCTCTCTGAATTCTTGTTGGTCATGTAGAGAAGCTTGGGCAAGATTCGAAAAGGTTTTGTATGCGGTAGGTCATGTCTCAAGGGGTTATTCATGCTGCTCTAATGAAGTTCAGATGACATGGGTTGTCTGGATTTTCACTGCAGGGACACCAAGTTTGGCTTAGTGAGGACGTCCAGTTCTTCCTGGTTTCTTCCTCTCTTCGTAGCTGCAGGATCTGTCCAGAATTGTAGTGGCTCTGTGGCATGATGTGGAGTCCATCTGGCTTCTGCTAGGAAAAGGTGATCCCAAAGACGTGTTCTCAATCCCATCGTTGTGATCTTACTTCAGAGGCAGGATAGGGTAGTAGATGGGGGGAATATAATGCTGATTTTCATGTTCAATGCATTACATTGATTCTATGTTAATGTGGACAGGTGACCCAAACTCCGTTCTCAGTCTCCTAGTCTGTACAAGGGACAAAATTAGAGTATGCCAAGGATTATTAGTTTTATACATGCAATGTGCTTAATACAGTGCTTGGATTATAACATGTTTCACATAACTGTTAGTTAATCATGTTATCATCAGAAGGTAGAACAAGGACTTATTTCTCTCTGGAACTATGCACACTCCTGGCTCCATGAGCTTTGCTAGTGTTCCTTCATGTGCCCTGTAAACTAGAGTCTTCCCTAAACAATGGCTCTGAGTCTTGTATGTTCTATAGGGTAGGAAATTGATGGACTCTGAAATTAAAGTGCTTTCTTGAGGGTTACTGCTTTTGTTTCTTCTAGGAAACTGAGCGAGGAGGAAGATTTTCCAAACAACAAACAAACAAAACAAAACAAACACATGTTTCAGATGCTCTTTATTTTGCTCTCATCTCCGAAGGGACAGTTTAACTGTTGAAAATATCTTTGTAAAACTTGATTTTTTTTTTCCAGGCTATGGCCAATGCACTCATAATTTTTCTGGCAAAATCAAAGTGTATGTCTCCCTACTCAGGCTCCCACTAACCAACTCCTTGGATAAGAGATGACAGACATAGTTAAGAAACAAAGAAAGAAACCATAACAGCATATCTCTATAATGCTTTACATAAAATTCCATTGAATAAAGTTAAATTCATCTCCAAGTTAGGGTATATGTTCTTAATATTTATTAGAATCTTTTTGAGAAAGTCTCCATGATTCATTTTGGAATCTCTTCTTAGGCATTTTCTGACAGTGCCAGTCTTCTTACAGACTGCCTTGAAAAGGAAGCTCTCTTTCTGAGTGGTGTTTTCTATAAATTCTCTTCAAAATTTTCCTACCAAGAAAATTCCCTAAGACAATGTTCCTGTGAGTAAAATAATACTTTGACTGCCAAGAATCATCATTTTGGAAAAAAAATAAAATCTTAGCAACAATCTTCTTCTAAGTCTTAGAATCTAAGGGAATATTCCAGAATATAGTCAGTATAACATATTTAAGTGGCTTCATTCTAGTCATGGCACATGATTAAAGTATTAAATAACACTATTTTGAAGATTAAAGAGTAATTAAGGGGGTAACCTTTTGCTAAGCTAAGAAATGTCCAACTATAAACTGTGTGTGTGTGTGTGTGTGTGTGTTCGTATGTTGGTATCTGGTATATATCTAAGTATACTGACTATTTTAAATCATGTTTGGTCTTTTGAGTCAGACAGAACTGAATTCCATTCTGGTCTTGCTACTCATCAGTATGTTCTTGATTAAACCACTAAAGCTCTGTAACTCTTTGCTTTTGCATCTGCAAAATGGTACCCCTGAGCAAAGTTGTTATATTTATCATTATGATTATGATCAAAATATATGAAGTCTTCTCTGTCATGCCTTTCCTATAATAAGTACAAATGTGAGTTAGTTATTTTTTCTTACTAAATAATTCACTTCTAACAGAATCAGAATACTCTTTTGAAAGATTTTAGCAAAGAATGTTTTATAAAAAATGACATTTAGATGAGAAAAACTTTTGTTTAATCTTTTAAATTTATTGATGCCTTAACTGAGAACAGACCAGTTTTGATTAAATACAAATATCTTTTCAATGGCGTGTCTTTACTTTGGATATTAAACTATATACATTTATGGTATTTGTGTGCAGCATGAAAGGCTTTCTATCAAAAATTCACCACAAAAACGTCAATCTTTAAAAATATTATAAGTGCTTTTTCACTTAAAGGAATGTTGCTGTATTCAAAATCATTCTATTAGGCATGAAATTGTTGAATTAGCTGTAAAAGTCAGGCCAAATGAATGCGGGAAGAAGGTGATCAGATTGAGCAGTTCATTAGCTCTTGAGAAAGAGCAGTTAGTGTTGTCATGTCTGGGCCGAGACAAAGTTGGTCAGATTGTCCTGCCAAGGAAATGTCGTGGGGAGGAATTATATTGTCCGGGAAAGAGTCCTAAGAGGAATGTTCCTTTAAAGTCCATGCTAAAATCTGCTATTTTGGGTATTAAGACTGTACTCCACTAAAAAGAAACTGTTACAGCTGTGACATTTTACCAATAAAAGCCATAACATTCTCCCATGAGTGACATGCTCTGGTTTGATCATAGCGAGCCTGAAAATGTCAAAGGGAATGACGGTTAGGCATCAATTATTTCTAATTTCCATGTAATTAGTCTCCCCCAAACTTAGAATTTGGGATCTCAGTTGGTCTGTCCTGGAAATTTCCCTGAAATATTCTCCACCAGCTGCCCAAGAAGCGCTGGATGAGCTCTTGGAAAGTTATGGAATTGGACTCCCTGAGATGGGATCAGTCTGGGATTTGGCTGCTCTTCCGTGGACTGAGTCCAGGGAGTTTCAGCCTCTTGGGTGTGACAGTGACTGCAGTTTGTCAGTGGATATAGACACTTTGAGTCTCTGGAGCTGAAGTTGATGGAGGTCCATTCTTGGATTGCCTAAGAAGTCATCTCCCAAATCCTTGAGAAGTTACAGCTGTTTCATTACAAACCCACACACTGAGGGTAAAAGAAGAAATTAGAGAACCCCAACAGTCGGTCCAGTGCTTTCAGTTCTGTGAGAGACACCAAAGTGAACCGAAGTTGAGAATTAGCTTTTGGAAAATGACAAGAATTTTATTCAGGTGTGACGCAAAAGGAAATATGATAGAAGCTCCTAATGGAAGGTGTCTGCTTGGGCAGGAGTGGGCTAGTCATTAGCTTAGCACAACTTTCTAAGATGAAGGATAGAAGTTTGGGAAATATGGCAGATTGATTCTTTTTGTGGTCACAATTAATGACTTTCTATGCCCTTGTCAATGAGATCTTGCATTCACTCCATAAAGTGATGGAGTCTCCATCTTCTTGTCTTGATTCTTTGGACTCACTTTGGTCAGGACACTGTCAGAAGTGTATGCCAATTCCTAGCCTAGTGTTCAAGAGACCTTTTGAATTTCCTCTTGCCTTCGTGGAACTTCAGCCTTAGCTAAGAAACAAGCCTGGGAGAGTTTCCAATAAAAAGTTAACATAGCAGTTCTGAGGTTACTATCCTTGGAAAGACCTGCTTGCTAGATGGGCCCTAAGCTGGCATCTGAAAACTTGGATTTCTCAAATATTCTTACCACTGAAACTATTAAGATGGCTCACTGTGCTTAAAATATTTGTTAAAACAGTATGGTTTTTGTTGAATTCCTGCTTTTGTTCTGAGAGTGTAGAATTCTGGTATATGCCGGGTGCTTATATGACCAGCCCCTAAGAAATCCTGGACATTGAATCTAATGAAATTCCCTGGTAGACAACATTTCAGATGTGTTGTCATAGTTCATTGCTGAAGGAATTAAGTATAGTTCTAGGTGACTCTACTAGGAGAGGACTCTTAGAAACTTGTACCCTGTCTTCTTTGGACTTTCCCCACATGCCTTTGTTTCTGCTGATTTTGCTTTGTATCCATTTGCATAATAAATCATAGCCATGAGTTTGACTACATACTGAATCCTAGGAGTTCTCCTAGTGAATCATTGAATCTTGGAAGTGGTTTTGTGAACCACTGGCACAGATGGCCTACTGAGGAATGAAAGACCACATGAATCAGAAAATTTTCCCACTTGAGGTTATCTTAAATCAATGAACAGTCAGCTGACTGCCAGATATGTGAGTGAGTCCCAGATGAACATCCAGAGATGGGAGCAATTTTGGATTATTTTCTGATTTAAGGCAAGACTTTAGTGTTGGCCAGAAAACCCTGAGCAAGGTCAATAGACCTCACCAGCCAACCTGCAAACTTGTGAGAAATAATAAATGATTGTTGTTTGGGGGACACTAGATTTGGAAGTAATTGATTATTCAGTAAAAACTAATAGCCAAAGGAAGTTTATGAATTAAGTAAAAGATGATTGAAAGTCTTCAGAAGAGAAATTAAAATGTGACTGAAGGGCGCCTGGGTGGCTCAGTGGGTTAAGCCGCTGCCTTCGGCTCAGGTCATGATCTCAGGGTCCTGGGATCGAGGCCCGCATCGGGCTCTCTGCTCAGCAGGGAGCCTGCTTCCCTCTCTCTCTCTCTCTGCCTGCCTCTCCATCTACTTGTGATCTCTCTCTGTCAAATAAATAAATAATAAAAAACATCTTTAAAAAAAAATGTGACTGGGAGAGGTAGAGGGGGTTCTTGCATTTACAGAAACTCAAATCCTTCTCACATAAGTCAGTAGGTTGAGTGACTGAGACATTTAAAACCAAAGAAATAGAATTGTTTTTCAATATCACAAAAATGTGCTCCACAGCTTGGGCTGGTATATGTGGAATCACTTTCAGTCAGAGCATAGACCTTCCTTTGGTCAACTTTTAAATTTCAAACAGTCTTCAGCTTTGACCATGAAACCTGACTTTAAGGATAGGTCAGGTGGTTGGGACACCTGGGTGACTCAGTTTTTAAGTGTCTGCCTTCAGCTCAGGTCATGATCCCAGGGTCCTGGGATTCAGCCCCACATCCACTCCCTGCTCAGCAGGAAGCCTGCCTCTCCCTCTTCCACTCCTCCTGCCTGTGTTCCCTTCCTTATTGTCTCCCTATCTGGCAAATAAACAAACTCTTAAAAAAAAAAGGGGGGGATAAATCAGGTAGTGTTTCTTGAGTGACTTTAATAGGCACTAATACTTTAAAATTATCTTGCGCTCTGTTTTGTTGAAGCATTATCAGATCAAAACAAATCCAAACTACGGTTTCTTCACTTTATACCAATGGATTTGTATAATGGGAATTAATTTATGCTGATCCTTCAGGTAATTTCTAACATTACACTGAAGATGTAATGTTTGCGTTCTTATGAAATTTTTCTGCCAAAATTTAGAATAAACAAAAAGAATAGTAACATTCTCTGATTTGTTATTTTGAACTGGATCAAAAATGTGTATGATATAAATATATCATTTTTAAATTATTCTGAAATGGAAACAAAATAGCTAATCACTATCAATAAAGAACATTCATGAAATAAAATATATACTATGCACTGCAAAACAGAACCTGATAAATATTGCTGCAAATCAAAATGAGGAAAACAATTTCAATTTTTCACGGAAGATACATTTGCTGTATATTGAAATCTGAGAAAAGCTATTAAGTTCACAGTGTCTCATAAATTTTATAAAAAGCACTCTTGACACTAAATTAATTAAGATAAATAAATAGTAAACTTCCTGGATTCACCCAAATGTGTTTTCTTATAATTTAATTATTTCACATAGATTAATTATACTTTACCTTCAGTAATTTCAACAGTTCATTTTGACCCAGGACATTAAACATATTTTTCTCAGCAAATGTGTAAGAGATGAATCACAACACTGAAAAACACATTGGTGAGTTTGTTAGGGAGTACTTTTCAAATTAATGGAACAAAAATAAGTTATGATGGCCATCAAATATATAAGATTTTCTATATTTTAATAGATGATTTTTTCCTGGATCTATATCACATGAACTAGATAAAATTCACCTGAGTTTTTGGTTCTTGTTGCTCATTTTAGGGTTTTTTTTTTTTTTCAAAGATTTTATTCATTTGACAGATCACAAGTAGACAGAGAGGCAGGCAGAGAGAGAGAGAGGAGGAAGCAGGCTCCCCACTGAGCAGAGAGCCAGATGTGCGGCTCCATCCCAGGACCCTGAGATCATGACCTGAGCTGAAGGCAGAGGCTTTAACCCACTGAGCCACCCAGGTGCCCCTTTAGGGTTTTTTTTTTAATGGATTATCTTATCACCTCTTTCCCTGGCGCACAATGGGTGCTAGTTGGAGATCAAATATGTAGCTGGTTGGCTTATATATTTAGTAATGTGTGCTAACATCAGTGCTGTGATGAGAATTTCTTCCTTTAAAATCAAATAACCAGGAAGAATTTCTTCACAGAAACAGCTTAAGGAACCATTACAGCAAAACTAGAGATAAGTATGTAGTCTTCCTTTGTCCAGGGCAGAATCAATCCAGTGCCATCACGCTGGTGAGTACAGGCAGTATAAGGTAGATAGGCGCACTTAATTAAGATAAAGTTCAGAATGAGCCTCAACCTACTACTACTCCAAGACTTCTGTTCCATCACCTCATGAAACTTAGGCTCCCACACATATGAGAAATGAATGGAAATTACAGAAAATGAATCAAAATGATAGAGATGAGGATGGTTAAAATTAAATAAATGTGTACATTAGTATATGATGTTCCTGTCATTTGAACCAATATTTCTTTCTTTCAAAAAAATTTATAGATTTATTTTTTTGACAGAGAAAGAGGTAGTGAGAGAGAGAGAACAAGCAGAAAGAGTAGCAGGCAGAGGGAGAGGGAGAAGCAGGCTCCACACTGAGCAGGGAGCCCGATGCAGAACTCGATCCCAGGACCCAAGCTGAAGGCAGATGCTTAACTGATTGAGCCACCCAGGTGCCCCTCAATATTTCCTTCTTCATTACAGGATGATAATGTATAAGATTTAGGGAAGAAAGTCATATATATAATTTTATGTCTTTTTGGATGATCTTAAAAAGAAGACATCTAAATTTTTCACAGAAATCAATACATATATACAAAATGTTTTAAAATTATTATAATGTAGGGAAAGAAGTACATGACTATATAGCTCTTCTATAAAATGTGAAAAATCTGGAGTGTGTTTAAGATACAAAAATATTGCCATTTGCGACGACGTGGATGGAACTAGAGGGTATCATGCTTAGCGAAATAAGTCAATCGGAGAAAGACAACTATCATATGATCTCCCTGATATGAGGGAGAGGAGATGCAACATGGGGGGTCGAGGGGGTAGGAAAAGAGTAAATGAAACAAGATGGGATTGGGAGGGAGACAAACCATAAGTGACTCTTAATCTCACAAAACAAACTGAGGGTTGATGGGGGGAAGGGGTTGGGAGAGGGGGTGGGGTTATGGATATCGGGGAGGGTATGTGCTATGGTGAGTGTTGTGAAGTGTGTAAACCTGGCGATTCGCAGACCTGTACCCCTGGGGATAAAAATATATGCTTATAAAGCTGTAAAAAAAAAAAAAAAAAAAAAAAAGAAAGAAAGGATGAATCCCCAAGTTTTGTAGCAACATGGACGGGACTGGAAGAGATTATGCTGAGTGAAATAAGTCAAGCAGAGAGAGTCAATTATCATATGGTTTCACTTATTTGTGGAGCATAACAAATAGCATGGAGGACAAGGGGAGATGGAGAGAAGGGAGTTGAGGGAAATTGGAAGGGGAGGTGAACCATGAGAGACTATGGACTCTGAAAAACGATCTGAGAATTTTGAAGGGGTGGGGGGTGGGAGGTTGGGGGCACCAGGTGGTGGGTATTGTAGAGGGCACGGATTGCATGGAGCACTGGGTGTGGTGCAAAAATAATGAATACTGTTATGCTGAAAAAAATTAAAAAATTAAAAAAAAAGATACAAAAATATTATTTCATATTAATTTGAGCTTATTCTTCAAGAAAAAAATCCATAATTACCATTATATGAACTTATAGCCATAAAATGTTATAACACTTTTTGTTCATTAGCCCAGGTTAAATACATAATTTATACAGATTAAAGTAGAATTACAGGGTGCCTAGATGGCTCAGTCAGTTAAGTTTCTGACTCTTGGTTCTGGCTTAAGTCATGATCTCAGGGTCCTGGGATCAAACCCTACATCAGGCTCTGTGATAGGCATGGAATCTACTTGTCCCTCCCCCTCTGTTCCCCCCTACTCTGGAATAAATAAGTAATA
Source organism: Lutra lutra (assembly GCF_902655055.1). NCBI lineage: Eukaryota > Metazoa > Chordata > Mammalia > Carnivora > Mustelidae > Lutra > Lutra lutra. Next base: position 17,914,845 of record NC_062278.1, read on the forward strand.
TCTTTTTTAAAAATTACAGAGAGGGTGGAGGGGTTTGAGAGGTACTCTTGCCCATTGTCTCTTGACGCTCTGTGGAAGTGACTGAATTGGAAATGAAAGAAAAATCACTCTTGAACAGACATGAAGTTTTTGTTTTGTTTTGTTAATTAATTCTCTAGTTAGGTACTGGGGAGAATGCCCAGTCTAAAAATTCAATCTAGCCGAAGATAAATGTGATGGGTAATTTATGTGTCAATCTAGATGGCATTTTGGATGAGATTAATATTTTAATTGGTAAATTTTGAGAAAGCAGATTGTGAGTGGGTTCATCCACTTAACTGGAGGCCTACATAGAACAAAAAAGACCAGTCTCTGTGAGCAAGAGGGAAATTCTCTAGCAGACCTGCCTTTGGACTTTTTCTCCACCATTGGCTTTCCTGAGTCTTCAGCCTGCTGGCCCACACTGCAGAATGGATTTACTAGCCTGCATAATTGTGGGATCCAGTTTCTTGTAATGAATTTCCTTTTACTTACATACATCTGATTGGCTCTGTTTCTCTGAAGAACCCTAACAAATACAAACTTTGTTATTGAGGGGTTCTAGAAGGACAGAACATTAAGAATGGAGAAACCTGACAAATACATTGTTAAATATAGATGGAATTTTGAAAGCTTGAGCCAGACCTGTGTGCAATTAACTAAAAAATGGCCTTCAAAATGTGGAAGGTCTATAATGGACTCCACGGATGTTGTAAAGTAGGTCCTGGGCTTAAGCTGAAGACATAAATAGGAACAATTAAGCCGATGCTACTCCACATAATGGGAAGTCCATTGTTAGAAGGCCTGGAATATTGAGTCTTTTTTATAAGTCCTTGCCAGCAAAGACCACTTACCATCCCCTTAGTGAAGCATGAGGCCACTCTACCCTTTGATGCTTCTATATATCTTTCTAAAACAACAGAAATGAGCCAGGAACAGAGTGGATGTTCAGTCACTTTCACCAAAACCTTTTAAAATGACGTTGGAAACCTATATATGGTTCCTATTTTATGTCTCATCTTAAGTTACCCCAGTTCTGGTGCCTCATGGTTCAGTCAGTTAAGTGTCCAGTTCTTGATTTCAGCTCAGCTTATGATCTCTGGGTTGTGAGATCAAGCTCTGAAATAGGCTCCATTCTGAGCAGGAATCTGCTTGGGACTCTCCTTCTTTCCCTCTGACCATCCCTGCACTTGTGCTTGCTGGTGTGCTTTTGAAAGAAAGAAAGAAAGAAAGAAAGAAAGAAAGAAAGAAAGAAAGAAAGGAAGAAAGGAAGAAAGAGAGAAAGAAAGAAAGAAAGCAAAAGAAAGAAAGAAAGTTAAATTACCCCAGTCCTTCCATCCATTCTTGTTCACCAGGAGAAGTCACATAATCTAAATAAAAAAAGTCTAGCAAAGTCAAAATGCTCACAATGTAAATTTGAACCACTTTCTATGATTACATTCATGCAAAAAATTAAAGTCCCACTAATACATTCTCCTTTTCCCTTGAAAAAGTTAGAGACACCTGATGCTGGGCAGCTGGCAGCATTGGTAGAGGCACCGTTTGTGACTCTCCATGAATCTCCATGTAAAACTAAACAGAACAATGAGATTGCAAATCTAAAATCCCATGTCTAACCCTCTCAATAAAAGTACCAAGGTAACCCCAAAATTTAAGCAAGTGAAAACAAAATGTTTCACAGGAACAAGACTTCAGGGTTTCAGCATTTGTGTAGAAAAGAGAAGAGGGAAGAGATAATGTCTACCTTACCTGAGAAGAGAAAAATGTGTAAATAGCCAGCAGATATTTACAGAAAAGCAGGGAGAGCCAATGTGCAAACAAAAGGTGAAATTAGGAAGGATTTTTGTCAGTGGTGGTAACTATGAGTGCAAGGGGTCCACCATACAAAGATGAAGGCTCTGCAGCCAGGTAGCCCCCAGAACTGTTGAAACTCACCATCCTACAGCCCCCTTCCAGGCCAGGGTCCTGCACCAAAGGCAAACTGGTAGAAGTGGAATAAAAATTGAGCAGCACAATGAGAATAGAGGAGTTACAATGCCCAGATAAAAGCAGGAAGGAGACAAAACCAAGAGTCTCCAAAAAACAAATGGCTGTATAACTAAATGAAGGAGCGTGGGAAGTTAGAAAAGCTAAACCCTGAAACCTTGTCTCCTTCAAAAGTTCAGAAAAATTAAGTTTCATGTAAAAACAAGGAACAGGAAGTGATTTCAAAGTCAGATCCCGTACAAAGATGTTTTGAGAAAATGAGAGTCAGGGGCACCAAGAAGGGCAATCAATATCCTTATACACTATGAAATACATGTGACAGATGTATGCCCCAAACTGATCAAAACTATAACTTATTCAGTCAAAATTAGCTAGAAAACTTAAAGAAAATGATACAAGTTTGAAGAACAGTATAAATTGGTCAGAACTCAAAAAATGTTAGAAATAAAAGAAAAATTATTTCAGAATTTAAGGCAAAGTTTGAAGAATTTTGAAGAAATATAAGAACGAACAAACATAACTGTTAATGATTTTAAGAGACTGAAAAAAAGAAAAATTTAAAAAATCAAAAGGTAAAGAGGATTTGAAAGAAAATGACAAATACTGAACATTAGACAAAGATTGAAATATGGATAACATTCGCTTCTGAAGAGCCAAACCATATAACTGTGTATATATACATAGTTATAAATGTAGATATGATGGAAATAATAGCTTTTATCTTGGTGTTTTTATTTCCTAACTATTAAGAGCATTAATTTCATTTTATCTCCAATGTATTTGTTAAATTCTCTCATTAATTTGATAATATTTTGACAATCCACTTGGGCATCCTATAGCAACAGCCATGAGAAGTGCTAATACAAGCAATTTTATGTTTTCCTTACCAGTATTTATAACTTTTTTATACATTTCTCCAGGTTTGTTATTGCTTTCATTATAGTTTTAAATAGTTGAAACTGTGGTGAGTTTTCTTCAAATTTAAAGAGAAAGCTTTTAATGTTTCATGATTAGTGTTTGCAATATTTTATTTTATTTTACCTTATCTTATCTAAAGATTTTATTTATTTATTTGACAGAGAGAGACACAGTGAGAGAGGGAACACAAGCCAGGGGAGCAGGAAAGGGAGAAACAGGCTTCGCCGAGCAGGGAGCCAATGTGGGTCTCCAGCCCAGGACCACCTGAGCTAAAGGAAGAGGCTTAACGACTGAGCCACCCAGGCACCCTATGTTTGCAATATTTTAGATGCACTTTCAAAAACTAAATAAACTCTCTTCTACCCAAGTTTATTATTATTATACTTTTGTCATAAATGAATATTAAATCTATTAAATAATTTTTTCTTTATCTGTGGAGACATCACATACTTTAACCTCTTCAATCTGTTAGTAGAGTTAAATACACAATTTAATTTTCTAACAATTAACTAATGCTGTGTTGCTGGGTTAAGTCCAACTTTGTCATTTTTTGTTGTTGTTGTTTATTTTGCCAATTTGGTTTACCAATATTCTGCTTAGGATTTTTGCTTTGATTGTCATGAATAAACTGGCCTATAATTTAATTTTCTTACACAATCCTTTGCTGGTTTTCCTACTGAAGTTATTATGCCAGCTCCATAAAATAAGTTGAAGAGATTTCATGACTGTTCTGTCCTCTTTGAGATACTACCTACAGTTGAGAACCATTGAGTTAGATAAAGAGCAGAAGATTAGACCTAAAGAAAGTAAAAATATGACATAACAGCAAAAATAGGAATGAGATGAGAGCAAAATGTAATGCACACAAGTGATAAAATTCGAAAGATTTTTTGAAAACTTGTGCTTTTGAAAATACTAATAAAATCAGTGGCAAGTTTGGTCAAGAAAATAGTAGGGAATATGCAAAGAAAGCAGTATATGAAGTCAAAGTAGTCTACATAAGTATAGACTCAGCAGAGACTAAAATAATTATAAAAGAATATAATGAATAACTTTAAAAATTGGACCAATATGACACATTTATGCCACTGATCACTCTGTCTTCCTGAACCTTCTGTCACTTGAAATCTAGAATTTTTCTTGCTTCTTTTCTTCTACACCTAATTCAGTGATCATTCATTCTTAATTTTCTTTGCAAGATTCTTTGTTTTTCCCAAACACTAGGGACCCTATTTTGCCTCAAAATCCCAGAAGGATTTATCTAATCCAAATGCCTTTCAGTTTAATCTTTCCACAGTTGACTCATCCTCAAACTCCCAACTAATATATTTATTTGTCTACTTAATATATCCACCTGGGTACTAATAAGCAGCTCAGAAAACCCAAACTCCTTATCTTCTACTTGAAAACGGTTTCTCCCAGTCCTCCATATCTCTATATATGGTAGTCCCTTTTGTCCAATTTCTTGGGCCAAATGCATTATAGTCACTTTTGACTCCTTCATTTCTTTCACTTTCTACATCTAATCCCTCAACAAATCCTTGGACAGTATCCAGACTCTAACCATTTCTCATTATCTGCCCTGCTACTAAACTGGTCTAACCTACCATCAGTTCTCACCTGCAACACTGTGATGGTCACCTAACAGATCTTTTTCATTGCCTGACATCAATCTACTGCACATGATCTAAAGTAATATTTAAAAAGCAAATGTCACTATATTTAATGATGAAAGACTGGATGTTATCTATGAGTTTTTGTAGATGTCCTTTATCAGTTTTAGGAAGCCCCCTTCTACTCCTAGTTTGTCAAGTGTTTTTATTATGATAGGACATTGGATTTTGTGAAATGAATTTTCTATGTCTATTGAGATGATCATATGATTTTTAAAAATTCTATTGAGGGAGATGGAGAGGAGAAGGGAGTTGAGGGAAATTGGAAGGGGAGGTGAACCATGAGAGACTATGGACTCTGAAAAACGATCTGAGAATTTTGAAGGGGTGGGGGGTGGGAGGTTGGGGGCACCAGGTGGTGGGTATTGTAGAGGGCACGGATTGCATGGAGCACTGGGTGTGGTGCAAAAATAATGAATACTGTTATGCTGAAAAAAAAAAATTAAAAAAAAAATTCTATTGATAATATTGCATTAATGGATTTTCAAATGTTAAAGAAACTTTGCATTACCAGATAAATCCCACTTGATAATGGTATATAATGCCCTTTATGTGTTGTTAAATGTAGCTGAATAGTACTTTGTTGAAGATTTTTAATTCTATCTTCATAAGAGATACTGGCTTAAGTTTCAGAAGTGATGTCTTTGTCTGTTTTTGGTATCAGAGTAAAAATGACTACATAAAAATAATAAATAAAATAAATAAAAAGCAAATGTCAGATCAACTCTCTTTCTTTCTTTTTCTTTCTTTCTTTCCTTCTTTTTCCTTCTTTCTCTTTCTTCCTTTTTCTTTCTTTCTTTCTTTTCTTTCTTACAGAATAAAGGCCAACTCCTTATAAGGAACCACCAGCCCTGTCAAATTTGCTCCCTGATACTTCTCTGATTTCATATCCTATCAGGGTTCTGCTTATTCATTCTGCTTTAGCTACATTGTCATCTTTTTGTTCTTCAGAGATATCAAACATGCTGCAACTTCAGTATTCTGGCCCTTTCTATTTCTGTTATCTTAAATACTATCACAGTTATTTGAATTACACGCTATTAGAAAGGTCTTCTTCAACAATCTGCCCCAAATAGTGCCTCCCTATCCCACTGTCTTATATCTTAGCACTTGCCACCACCGACATGACACATGGCTAGTTTGATCTTCTTCTTTCAGCAAGCCATAATCTTTTTGCTAGTGGAAGGTCTTGCCTCGATATTGATGGCTGCTGACTGATGAGGGTGGTGATTGCTAAGGTTTGGGATGTTTGTGGCAACTTCTTAAAATAAGATAATAGTGGCACCTGGGTGGCACAGTCAGTAAAGCATCTAATTTTTGGTTTCAGCTTGGATCATGATCTGGGGATCCTGGGATCAAGTCCTGTGACAGGTTCAGCATTCAGCATGGGGTCTGCTTTGGATTTTCTCTCCCTCTTTTCCTCGGTCCCTCCTGCTCATTCTCTCTCTCTCTCTCTCTCTATATATATATATATATATATTAATATATATTATATTATATTATATTATATTATATTATATATATTAATATAATATATATTATATATATATTAAATAAATAAATTTTTTAAAAAATACAGTAAAGTTTGCCACATCAATTGACTCTTCCTTTCATGCACAATTTCTCTATATCATGCAATGCCATTTGATAGCATTTTACCCAAAAAAACTTCTTTCAAAATTGGAGTAAATTCTCTAGGAAATTGTTGTCATTTTATCAACTAAGTTCATGTAGTATTCTAAATCTTTTGTTGTCATTTCAACAATCCTCAGATCATCTTCAGGATATGGGAGTAGATTCCATCTCAAGAGAACACTTTCTTTGCTCATCCATTAGAAGCAACTGCATCTTTTCCAGTTTTATCATGTGATGGCAACAATTCAGTCCCACCTTCAGGATCCACTTCTAATTACAGTTCTCTTGCCATTTCCACCACATCTGTACGTCCTCCACTGATCTTGAACCCCTCCAAGTCACCCAAGAGGGGTGGAATCAATTTCTTTGAAACTCTTGTTAATGTTGATATTTTGACCTCTTCTCATGAATCACAAATATTCTTTCCCGGTGAATCTTTTCAAGAAGGGTTTTCTTTTCTTTCTTTCTTTCTTTTTTTTTTTTAAGATTTTATTTATTTATTTGACAGAGAGAAATCACAAATAGGCAGAAAGGCAGACACACAGAGAGAGAGGAAGAAGCAGGCTCCCTGCCAAGCAGAGAGCCCAATGAGGGGCTCGATCCCAGGACCCTGGGATCATGACCTGAGCCGAAGGCAGAGGCTTTAACCCACTGAGCCTCCCAAACGCCCCTCAAGAAGGGTTTTCAATTTACTTTGCCCAGCTGCAACAAAAGAATCAGTATTTATGGCAGCGATAACTTTATGAAAGGTATTTCATAAATAATGAGATTTGAAGGTCAAAATTACTCCTTAATCCACGGGCTGCAGGATGGATGTCATGTTAATAGGCGTGAAAACAACATTTATCTCATTGTACATCTCCATCAGAGCTCTTGGGTGAACAGGAGCCTTGTTAAGGAGCAGTATTAAAAGTAATCTTTTCTTGTTTTTTAAAAAGAATTTAATTAATTAATTTATTTATTTAGAGAGCACAAGTGGGGGGAAGGGCAGAGGGAGAGGGAGGGAGAGAATCTCCTACAGACTTTGTACTGAACAGGGAGTCCAACATGGGGCCCAAGCCAATGACCCTGAGATCATAACTTGAGCCAAAATCAAGAGTACAATGCTTAATTGACTGGGCCACCCAGGCACGCCAAAAGTAATCTTTTTTTTTTTTCCTCAACAGTGGGCTTAAAATATTCAGTAGACCAGGTTATAAACAGATAGCTTTCAACCAGGCTTTGTTGTTCCATTTACAGGACATAGGCAAAGTAGATTTAGCATAATTCTTAAGGATCTTAGCATTTCTGGAATGGTCAATGAACGCCGGAGTCAACAGAGCCACCAGCTGCATTAGCTCCTAGTAAGAGTCAGCCTGTCCCTTCCTTAGCTTTGGAGCCAGGAATTGATTTCTCTTTTCTAGCTATGAAAGCCCTAGATGGCGTCTTCTTCCCATAGGAAATTGTTTCATCTGGATTGGAAATCTGTTACTGTTTAGTATAGCCACATTCATTAATTATCTTAGCTAAGTCCTCTGGATACCTTGCTACAGCTTCTACATCAGCACTTAATGCTTAACCTTGTACTTTTATGTTATGGAGAAGGTTTCTTTCCTTAAATCTCATGAACCAAGCTCTGCTAGCTTTAAACTTTTCTTCTACAGTCTCCTCACCTCTTTCAACTTTCTTGGTATTGAAGAGAGTGAGGGCCTTGCTCTGTCTGGATTAGGCTTTGATTTCAGGGAATGTTGTGGCTAGTTTGATCTTCTTTCCAAACCACTAAAACTTTCTCCATACCAGCAATAAGGCTGTTTCACCTTTTTTTTTTTTTTTTTTATCATTTGAATGTCCACTGCAGTAACACTTTTAATTTCCAGAACTTTTCCTTCATATATATAGCTAGTGTTGACTGTTGGATGCAAAAGTCCTAGATTTTGTCCTCTCCTGGCTTTTCACAAGCCTTTCTCTCTAAGCTTAATCATTTCTAGCTTTTGACTTAAAGTGAGAAATGTGTGACTCTTCCTTTCACTTGAAAATTTAGAGACTGTGATAGGATTATTAATTGGCTTCATTTCAATTTCACTTTGTCTTAGGGAACAGGGATCCCAAGGAAAGGGAAAGAGGGAATAGAAGAATACATATGCATTTATTGATTAAGTTCGCTAAGTGCACATGTAGATGTATCTTGCCAAAGCATTTACAATATAAATCAGAGATCAATGATCTCAGATCACCATAATAAATATAGTAATAACAAAAACATCTGAAAACATTTGAAGTAATGTGAGAATTGCCAAACTGACACAGAGACATGAAGTGAGCAAACACTGTGGGAAAAACGGTAGACTTGCTGATAGACTTGGCCAACACATGGCTGCCACAAACTTTAGATTTGCAAAAAAGACAATATCCGTGAAGTGCAGGAAAGCAAAGCACGATAAAACAAGGCATGTCTGTATACTCCTGTACCTTCCAAAGTTCTGTTCCAGATGGAGGGTGGAGGGTAAGCCTTCTGTGTTTTTTATTCTAACTCAACAGATGTGTGATTTCTATTAACTTGTTCCTCACATACCTCAGACCTGGGAAGATTTTGATTACAGATCCCCTCCTCAGGGACCTTCATCAAACTGTGCTGCTTCTGGACCTGTTGACAGAATTGGGGTTTGTGTAATAGCTGGGCAAAATGGGAGAAAGGGAAAGGTGCAAAAAAAAAGATATCTGAGAGCTCTTGATTGGTTTATCTTTTAAAGCTTTAAAATTCAGAGTATTTATGTCCTCTGCAATACACATTAGTCTTTGTTAGATTTTTCTAACTTTAAGTCACTAAGTATGTTGAAACTATTTTTTTAGCCAAAAAAGGAATTACAGCCTCATGAGGGAGAGTATTTTATGGGTAGTGGGTGAAGTTCATAATGTGAAAAGACTGTGATATTTGGGACTAATAAATTTTAGAAAGTGTGCTCTGCTTCAGGCATATAAGGAGCTATTAGATCAAATGAAAAACGCATACTAAGTATATGAAATCCATTGTGGGGAATCTTTTTAGACAAATGTAGGGATGCCCTCTTGTGTTTGATTTTCCATGGTAAGAAAATAGTCTCCAATTCTTAACCTAGTCTTAGATATGCTCTTATTTTATGAAAGTAGAAAAATTAGTTAACATTTATTAAGTGTCTCTAAGATATTATTGTGTATTAAAATACAATTTATATCTCCTAAGAAATCATTTTCCTGTGATTAGAATAACTCTTACTTTTTTTCTCTCTTTGATTTCACATTAACATTATGAAAAATACTCCATTGAACAATTTATGTTGGAATTCAACCACTTTCTTTCTCTCAAAATAATGGATATAGCTGTAGACAAAAAAAAATTGTGCTTGTGAAATATTTTATAGATTTAAAAGTGCTTTCACATAAAAATTTCCCTTGTTTCTCAAAAATAATCTTGTGAAGTGTGTAAGTTAAGAAGTGTACACCATTGTCTTTGAATTGCCCTGATCTTCAGCAATTACTAGGAAACTTACAGCAAGTCTGAGAGAAGTTGGACCTGAACCTGGCCCCAGACCTTTATACCCTAAAGGCTGAGCTTGACTTACGAGGTTTGATGATGAATATTTTCTGAATCTATTTTTGTGGCGTTTGACCTGACACATGGTCTTCATCTATAGAACAGAATACTTGCAAGAGTAACCAACCTTGAAAACTCTAGACATTATATGTAATATACATATCACATATATATACATTATATATATGTGTGTGATATGTATATGTGTATATTGTACTATATATATAGTACAATATAATACAATATATAGTACAATATATATAGTACAATATATATATATAGTACAATATACATGTGCATAGGTATGTGTGAGCACAGGCATGCATGTATACCTAACCTCTGTGAGTCGCCATTTATTTAAATTTAAACTGTTGGGCACCTGGATGGCTCAGTTGGTGAGGCACTTGCCTTCAGCTCAGGTCATGATCCCATGGTCCTGGGATCAAGTCCCATATTGGCCTTCTGCTAAGCGGGGAGTCTGCTCCTCCCTCTCCCTTACTGCCCTTTCTCCAGCTTGTGCTCTGCTCTCTCTTGCTATTATCTCTTTCAAATAAATAAGATCTTTAAAAAAGAATAAATTTAAACTCTCAAGTTTTTCTAAGGAAAAGTTCCGATAAGGAGAAAATTGCAAAATGTTTAATGTTTAAATACAACTAAATACTAAAAATATTTAGCTATTTCAGCCTTCCTGAATTAGGAAACATATAGAGTCCAAATATCAACAACTTTTGGCATCTTAGTATCCTAGTGAATGCTAGCAAGATTTACAAAAAAGGAAGATTGCTATGAAGACATATTGCTCATTGCTACATTTTGAAAATCTTCATCTGATTTGGTCCTACATCAAAGAATGTTTGTAATTCAACAGAATGTTTCCAAGTGTTATCTTACATGCTGAAATGGAATGAATGTTCTTTTTTGGTTTATGAAATGGCATTTTTTATCCTATGAAATGGCTGTTCTTTCCATTTTTTTTAATACCACGCCTTTCGTGTTTCTGGAATGATAGATTTGGTCAGCTGATTAGTCTCTGAGTCTTAGACCAAACTGGTTACGGATAAGAGAAGAAAATATAAAAGAACTTGCAAACAGAGAGGGAAGAACATAAATGTTGACAGCTGTGGTGAGATAACATTTGAACCCTCATGGAAAGCTCTTTCATGGCCATTTGGGGGGGGGGGCAGTATCTGTGTTCTTTTAGTTGATGACTCAGCACAGATTTCACTTCATAGGAAACACTTTTAATAGTCACTTTAAGGCAAGACACAGATTAAAAACCTCATTTTTCACCAACAATAGCTTTGTGGGTTGTCTGCCTGCTTCTCCAATGACTCAGAAACACCTGCACTGTGAGGGCTGCTGTTCCTTCCTGGCTGCGGAGAGCTCATTCCCCAGAGGGTGGGGGATGGTGGACAACATCCACATATTCTCTGGAGAAACCAGGGCGCTACCTTTGTAGCTTTCTGGCTGAAATACTTGTTGTGTTTTCTGTTGTATATCTGGTTGAGACATGTTGCCTTCGTTTTGTGTTGGTGGTTTTGATAGACTTTTAATCTAGTCTGAATGAACCCTTTGTCTCTTTTCTGCTAGACAGTGTAATAGGTAAGATATTTATTTGTTGATTTAAAAAAATAATTAGATGAGGTCATGAGATTCATGAAGTTTGTGCTTATCAAGGCATGAAATAAGACCACATAGATAATCCACCCTCGTTCTGTCCCACGAGGCTAATTCAGGTCACCTCACTGGGTGGGATCATCAGAGGTAAGGAGTGTGTATTGTAACATGCTGCATTCCAAACAACCTACCTCCACCCACTGAGATGGTAGGAGAGCATGGCTTAGGGATGTCCTATAATATATAACAAGTCTCATGCTACTTCTTGACCCCAAATGGAAAAAGTAAATTTATTTTTATGGACTCTTGCTGCAGGCCCTCTTTTTTTCTACTATTTTTCCATTGCTGGTTTTAACTAGTAAATAGGGATGATGAGGGAAGAGAGATGAGCTATGCATACTATGCATATATGTGTGTGAAGCTATGAGAGTGTGTGTGTGCCTGTGTGTGTGTTGTGTGTGTATGACAAAGACAGAGATCAGGCTAGAAAACACTCTTGTCAGGAGACTAATGTTGACATTATTTACAACTTTTCAGAATAGATTGCATATAACTGCAAATTGACATCTGAGCCTGTATAATAAATAAAAGAATAAATAAATAAGCCTATGTATTTCATTTGTTTTTATTCTTACTGCCTAGATACTGTTTTACACTGTTTCTAATAGGCCGTGTAAATGCCTTTGGAAACTATGTCTAAAAATATACCTAAACAGCAAGTTTTTGTTTCACAAAACATTGTACAAATATATACAGAATGGTGTTTTACATATTATTAAGCATTCATTTGTATATTATATGGAAACTAACAGAATTCTGTTTTTGGATATTAACACAGGGTGTGTGTGTGTGTGTGTGTGTATGTGTAACATTGATTTCCCCTTAAAATGCTCACAACGCTTCCCTTTAACTTAGTCAGTCCAGCATGCTGACAAGGAGACTAATAAACAGAGTCACAAATAGTTTTTGGAAGGTCAGAGAAGGGGAAATCATTAAAAACCTTTTAAAGAATTATCTAACTAAATAGTAACAGCATTTAAAAAAAAACATAAAGTATGGGTAGAAATCTTTGCCTTTGAAAATTTTCCAATTGGTAAGCTCTGGACCCTGAACAGTAAATAGCAGTTTGCTCAAGATGAATTATCACATTTACCTATTTTCAATGGCCATGTGGACTCTGTCCTCTACTCCAGCTGTCATTGTGGCCATCCTGCTAGGAGACTCCATCTCTTACCCCGCATCTTTATCAAAGGTCTGGACCTAGATGCAGGATTGGCTACAAAATTTGGAGAATCCAGTGCAAAGTCAAAAAGAGATATATTTATTGAAACTTATTGAAAAATTATTATGAAATTCAAGATGACAGTGGCAGAACATTAAACCCAGCACAGAAGCCTTTTTAGTGTGGGGCCACATATGACTATACCGGTCATATGCCCATGAAACCCGCCTTGCCTGGAAGGTTTTGCTGTTTTTCCACAGGATTGTGTTCTAGTTTACTTCTTAACTCCTTTCTTGGTCATTGGTGACAACTCGTACCTCATACTTGTTAGTATCCCTTGAATACAATTCTGTTTCACTTTTTGTGGGTAGCTTTAGATCAATGTCCACACCAAGCCTATTTGGTTTCCCAAGATCCTACCCTAATTCAGGTTCTGATAGGCCAGCCCACCAGCACTCTTTCCCTTACCCACTCCCAACAACAAGACAAAACATACACCTTTTTTATATATGTTTTGTCATATCTGTCATTCAAGTTCTAGCAACATGCCAATTATGAAGGAAGTAGAAGAGCTTAGAGTCCCAAAAGCCGCCACAAAACCATACAGGTTGCTTTAGCTGTCTGAATTTACCCAATCCTACTTTAAGTGAAAATAATTTAGTCAATTCAATGACCTCAACCTTGAAAAGGGTTATCAAGTAGATACCAGTTTGGATATTTCTTTTCATTAATTGAAAATGAAAATGGTATATACTGAATACTTAATATACATTGGAAACCTTTATAATCTATGTTGTTGAGGCCTTGTAACAGTCCTGTGAGGAAATACTCATATTTTCCATCAGTCCAGAGTAATATAATATAGAACTTATGGATCATTCCACTGTTGGAAAAAATTTTTTTTTTCTGAGGAAGCCCCTATTGGAAAGTGGTAGATGAGTGGTTTGACTCTCCTTCTAAACCCCATTCTCTCCTCAGTGATGAGAATTTTGCCACCACTCTCAGTGACACCAGGTTTGCTGTCCCTTCTGTCATATCAGCTCCTTCTTGTTCTTGCTATCTTGACCTCCATGCCCCAGGTGAGGCACCTTGAGATGGGCCACTTTATAGCTTAGTCTGAGTCTGCTCTGGAACCACACTGCCAGGGGTAGATTCTATTGCTCCTGAGGCTGTGTAGGAATCAAATTCCATGATCCTTAAGCCTGGGAACATCTGTAGGATTCACTCTTCTCCCTATCCTACAGCTGAATCTCTTTTGGCCTCTTAGAATCTCTGTATTCTGAGAATGAGGGTGTTAAAGACACTGTTCTTCCCATCAGAAAAGAGTAGGTCACCCTTCCTTCTTTCCTCCTCACTGAAGTCCATTTCCCCATTATGTTGTCCACAATCTCAACTATAAATCCCTGTATTGCCATAGCTCATGGCCAGATGACCGCATTGGGACAGCAGATTTGGTGCTTCTCTTTTGGAGATCTGTTTGCCATGCTTATGAATGCTCCAGGTGATGTGATCTTAAGCTGAGGGCACAGAATATATCTGTGGCTATGTCCAATGTTCAATTTCTCCATACTGCTTTTCAGTTAAGGGTATAAAGGATGTGGCAGACAGACTTTAAGGTGGCCTCAGAGATCCCTATGGCCCAATGTTGACACCTTGTATAATCCCCTCTTCCAGAGTGTAGGTAGAGCCTGAGACCTGCTTCCAGTCAATAAAATATGATGAAGGTGATGGGAACTCACACTCTTGATTACCAAACATTTTACATTTTTTAAGAGTCCATCCTGGTAGCTGACTGGCTCTAATCCTTCTATTAATCAGGACTCTTCAGAGAGAAAAAAGGGATATATATAAATATATAAAAATATATTTATATTTTTATTAAATTATCCTTATTAAATATCTTAATTTATATTTGAATATTTAATATCCTTATTAAATTATAATGAATTAGCTTGTACAATTATGGAGGCTGGTGAGTCCAAATCTGCAGTGTGGGTCAACAGGCTGGAGGCCCGAGAGAGCCTCTGATACATGTAAAGTTAGAAGGCAGTCTGCTGGAAAATCTCATCTTGTTCCAGGAGGCCAGTCTTGTTCTATTCAGGTCTTCCTCTGATTGGGTGAAGCCCACTCACATTATGGAGAACCATCTGCTTTATCCAAAGATCAGGGATTTAAATGTTAATGCCATCCAAAAACACTATCCAAGTTGAAACATGAAATTAACCATCACCCTCTTCTATGATCACTTTAAAGAAGTAAGCTGCTATGAATCCTACAGCCACAAGAAAATTAGTTCTGCCCACAACTCAGGAACTTTCAAGGGGATCCTTTCCTCCTTGAGCCTCCAGATAAGAACCCAAGCCTGGCCAACATGTTGACTGCACCTTGCAAGGGACCTAGTTAAGCCATCCCTGCACTCCTGGCCCACAGAAAAAGATAATAGGTGTGTGTTTTTTTTAAAGCAAATAAATCTGTAGTAAATTGCTACACAGCACAGAAAATATACATAATACAATTTAGTAGTCAAAGAATCCACCATCTCTAACAGAAATGATCTTAATATTCTTGCTTATCAAAATCATATATCCATTGGTCTCATATGACCTGCGGTACAACATTACTATTAGTACAGTCGGTGCATTTCTTTTTGTCAGGTTTGCTGATCTGAAAATATAACCATAATGTTCTGGTTCTCAAGGTAACATTAATAAAACCCATAAAACAGTGTTTTATTATGTATTTTCTACTTTTTCCCAGCCACGATATGGAGCAAAAAAATGAGGAAAACTCACATACAATAGTAGAAGTTAATCCGATGATTGGGAAATCTTTCTCATCTCTGTGCTGGTAATCAGAGGGCTGAACCAGATAAGCCCTGAATATCTATTCTTTAGAATTTTATGACTCTTTGAACAAACATTTATTTATATCATCATCCTGTACCACAGAAAATCAACTCATTCTGAATGTCAATACCAGGCAAGTACAATATGTAATATTGTATATCCCCTCTGTGTTAAAAGGGTGGGGTTAGACCAAGTGGTGCTGTAGAAACTTGTAACACTACTGTGGAGAAGAACACCACCACCCTTGGGAAATACTATTCTCTGATCCTTGGCTCAACAGAGTTCCTTGAGGTATTTTGAAACCTTATGTCATTGAGCTCTATGCCAAACTTACTAACTAAGAACATCAGATTATCCTGCTGATAAGACATGTAGATCTTATTAGGTTGCTATGATCCTAAAACTCTGGGCCCATATCTTCACAGTAACTTGTCGACTTTCGTTATCTTAGGTAAGTTCAATCTAGCAGCTTGTTTATGCATTCAATGCATGGACCGGTTCTATTGCTTTTGAAATAGAACTTGTCTGTGAGTCTGTCTTTCTTCCTTAAGTTATGCCAAAATTCAAGTAATAGGAGTGTTCTGATCTCCTCATGTCGTGCCTTTAACTATGAAGACCCATTCATGCACCATGAAGCAAATAAAAATGGGTTGTGGGCACTCCAACACTCTCAAAGTCATCACTGATGGAGTGTTCACTTCAAC